>NW_026587215.1:3415048-3504769 GCF_907164565.1 Psammomys obesus
GTGTGTGTGTGTGTGTGTGTGTGTGTGTGTGTGTGTGTGTGTGTGTGTGTGTAAAGAGAACAGGGACAATGAATAAGAATAACCTATGTTGGGCGAGGAGACCACAACAATCTAATTCTAAAATTTATTTGAAAAAAACAAGACACCAAGAAGAGCTAAAATATTTATCAAGTTTTATGGGTCCTTATCCTGCCAGACAACAAAACTTGGTAGTACACAGCTGTAGAAGAAACTGACATTAGTACAGAGAGGACATGCAGAACAACAGAGTGCCCAGAAGGCCAAACATACTAAACAGTATGTCAGCACTGGTAGAAACAAACTTCAAGAAAGGTTCTGTTCAGTAAATTCACAACCAAAGGCAAAGTCTTAGATGTGACATGGTAGTATAAGCCTGTAAACACCAGCACTGAGGACACTGTCCCTTGTTTGAGGACAGTCTGGACTGCATGAGACACACTCAGAAAAAAATTAATTACAAAGAGGGGCTTTAGATACAGGTTGGCTTAGTGCTGGCCTAGCACACACAAAGCCCTAGATTCCATCCCATAAACTTGGGCATGGTGAACCGGGCAGTGGCACAAGCCTTTAATTCCAGCACTCAGGAGGCAAAGGCAGACACAGGAGAGTGAGTTTGACACCAGTTTGGTCTGCAAAGTGAGTCCAGGCTACACAGAGAAACCCTCTTAAAAACAAACAAACAATAAATATATAAATAAATAAATTAGGCATAGTGGCAAGACCTGTATTTGCGGCATTTGGGGAACTAAGGGTAAAATTTTCAAGTCAAACTAAGAAACGTTGTCAAAAAAAAGACAAGTGAAGAGGGGGAAGAGACATAAGAAAGAAAAAGAAAGTTTAAGAAAAACTGGGAAGATGTCTGAACAGGATTGTGCAAATGTCCACTGATTACCAAAACAGTCAGGAAAGTAAAATCCCCAAGGACAGACTACTTCACAAAGACCAGCAAAGATGACCCTGAAGACACCAGGTGCTGAAGATCCAGACCTCTTAAGCTGCAGTCATTACATTACTGTTAATAAACAACCGTTCCATAGCAGACACCATGAGACATTTTAAGACACACTGTGGCCCTCTGGAAGCCCACTAGTCATTAGTTAATTTAAACTGTTTTCTATACCTCCTCCCCAAGTACCAGTTTTCACCTCTTTGAGGAGAGGCTCCTGTGACAACAACATTTGGAAAATAATTTGCCACTAGATATTCCATCAAAAGACAATTCTAATAGGCGGGCATGGTGGCCCACCCCTGTGATCCCCACACTTGGAGAGGCAGAGGTAGGCAGATCTATGTGAGTTCAAGGCTAGTTTGGTCTACCAAGTAAGTCTAGGACAGGTAAGGCTACACAGAGTAACCCTGTCTCAAAAAACCAAACGAACGAACACACACACACGAACACACACACAGAGACAATTCTAAACTAGGTGTGGTGGCACATACTTTTACTCTCAGAACTCAGGAGGCAGAGATAAGCAGATCTCTTGAGTTCTCAGGCCAGCCTGGTTTACAGAGCAAGTTCCAGGACAGCCAGAGATACACAGAGAAACCCTGTCTTGAAAAAAAAAAAATCGTCTCAAAAAAAGGCAATTCTAATTGTAGGTATATACTTAGGTAAAAACTTTAGGGGAAATACTTTACAGGTTAGCCAAACCTGTAAATTTTATGAACAAGTAAAACAACAATGAAAAATGAGAGATAATTAAAAATATCATTTTGCAAAGACTTTAAGATTAAAAAGTGTGTCAAAATACTATAAGCCAAAGGAAGATTTATCACGCAGTTCCTGGGAGTCATGTTATAAAATAATCCCAACACTAGGAAACTTTAACTTTCCTAAAATAAGTCACTAAACTTACCTCTGCATTTTCATCTCCCATTTCTTGGGGGGCATCAGTGTCTGGCTCAATTACACCTTCGTTGTCAATTTCTGCAAAAATCAAAAATGATGAAATTAAAACCTAAATTAATACTTACTTGAAACTATAAAATGAAGTACTCTGGGTGTAGATTGGGTAATGACTTGCTTAATATGATGAAGGTTATAGGTATGATAAACAGCACCTCAAAAAGAAAATGAACTAGTTGCTAGTTTAACTATAAGCTAGTTGAAGCTGAACTCTGATTCACTTAAAAATAATCATTGTGTAAAGATTATCCTTGTATTATTCAAATGCTGATTTCTCTGCCCCCACATCTGGTTGCAATCCCAGGGATGGCATTATAATGCTTACTCTAAGAATCTTCTCTCTCAAGTTTGTGTAAACATTGCTCCCCATTTATTTTGATTTGTCAATAAAGCTGATCAACCAATAAGAAGAGAAAATAGAGCTAGATTTCCATTTCCAGCAAGGGGAGGGTAAAGAGTCACTCAGCCATGAGTAGAGGGTCAATGGACTTCATGAGAAAATAGCCAGAGAGCAGAGAAAGCCTTAGAAATGCCAAGTATCTCAGGATTTTGGCTGGGAGGTAGTTAGATTAGCATAGAAGGCTAGAGTAGATTAATATTGCTCAGTTATTGTGCATGAAAAAACTGTCGAATAAAACTAAAGTCTGTCTCAATTATCTGGGACTAGCTGGGTCAAATAAGAACTCAGTGATTAGGAGCACTGCCTGTTCTTCCAGGACACAGATTTGATTCCCAACACCGACGTGACAGCTCACAACCACACATTAACTCCAGTTCCAGGGATCTGACATCCTCTTCTGGGTACTGAGAGCACCAGGCATGCATGTGGCTTATAGGCACACATGATGCAGACAACTGTATACATCGAATACGAACTTCAGAACATAATAAAAACTAGAACTTCTTAAATTGTCGGTCCAAATCAGATAGTTACTGTAAAGGTAATGCTGGTATGAGCACAATGTATTATATAAAAACACACAACTGATTTAGTAAGTCTCCAAAATTCACTAGGGTTTTGCAGGATATTTGATCACACTGTGACCTCTAAGATTGTGTTATTTACCGGAAATACCTGTTTTAGTTGTGTGACTCAGCCCTATCACACACCTTTAATCCAAGAGCTTTCTAACTATTATAAACAGGATTAAATAAAGTCAATACATCAAGAGGCAGAGCAAGCAACTGGCTGACAGGAAGTGAACAGAATTATTAATTAGGAGAGTAAAAGGAAGTGGGGGCGGACGAGGGGAGACATGCACAAGAAACAGAAGGGAGGGCATTCAGGCTGAAGTAGGTTGTCTGAGATGGCATGGGAAGAGGAGGATTGCAGAATGAGGAGGAGGGTCAGCTGGGCGCTTTCCCTGCTTCTCTGAGCTGGCAGGCTCAGAGCTGGCTCCTGAGTCTTTGCTGGTAAAGTGGAGTGAGCGGAATGCTCTGGGTCAGAGGTGACTCAGTGGGCGGAGTGCTTGCTTCAAAGGCGAGCGCCACGTGGTGGAGAGCCAACTCCCAAATTATCCCTCTGAACGCCCCCAACCTTCCCCATAACCAAATTAATAAATTCCAATAATTTTTCCAGAGATGTACCAAAATGTTTTTAAAAACACTTATGCATACAGTACAAATTATACAGTAAATGTAGCTAATGACAAAATACTATTTCATTTTAATATAATTAGATTTAAAAATCAAGTGCAGACAAACTCTACAAAACACAGGCATACTATCGATGAAAGGAAAAGTCTGTAAGTCAATATTATAACCAAACCAGTAAATAAAATCAGCAACCTGGACGCAGGAGGCTGAGGCAGGAGGACTGCCTCTTGTGATACGGTTCCAGGTCATGTTGGGCTACATCAGAAACAAACTGCTACCCAGAAATAACGACCACACGGGGGTCGTCAACATTATCTAATGCGCATGGCCACGTGCTCACCTAGATCACTCTCCTCACTCGGCTCATCCGTCTTTGTATTTTCCTCTGTCTTATTATCTCTTTTTTCTTCCTAGCAGAAGAAAATGAAATGGTGCTATGAGTACTTAAAAACATGTTTTATGTGTTAGCGTATGTATATAACACACACACAAATTTATACCTTATTCAAATACAATATATTTCGGTTGCTAAACACCCTTTTTTTACTTCTCATTTCTAATTAATTATTAATTAGTAACTACAGGTCCAGTACCTTATTGAAACCTTTAGAATAAGACATTTTAGATTTTAGGCTGTGAAGGTTTTTTCCCTTTTTCGAGATGGTTTCTCTGTGTAGCCTGGCTATCCTGTAAAAGTAGTATTTCACACAAAATAAATAGTACTATTTGTGACTGATGGTAAAAAGACAGAAAACAGACAAGATAGTAGAGTCATTTGAGCCTAGGAGTTTGAGATCAGTCTGGGAAAGGTTGCAAGTTGTTTTTTGTTTGTTTGCTTGCTTGTTTTTTAAGACAGGGTCTCACTATATAGCCCTGGCTGGCCTCTCGCTCAGAGATCCAACTGCTTCTGCCTCCCAAGTGGTAAGATTAAAGGCATGCCCACCACGCCCAGCCAGATTGTGTGTTTTAATGCCAACACTTCAGTTTTCTGTATTTTTATTATTGTTGTTGTTATTTTTTTTTTGTCTGTTTTTCAAGACTGTTTCTCTGGGTAGCCCTGGCTGTCCTGGACTCACTCTGTAGCCCAGGCTGGCCTTGAACTCACAGAGCTTACCCTGCCTCTGCCTCCCAGAGTGCTGAGATTACAAGCTTGCACCACCATGCCCAGCACACTTCAGTTTCCAAGAGCTGCTCAGTTTGAGAACTGTAAAGAAAGTGTCTACAGAATTGTAACACAAAAAGAAAATACAAAGATTTTAAAAGAGCACATGATGGAAAAGCAAATTTCCTTTCCACCCTCTAGTACTGTGTAGCGTCTTGTCAATCTTGACACAGGACGGTAAGAAATAAACTGGCACTGTTTAAGGAGGCTGTGCATCTTTGAGAAAGTGCCACTACAGGCAACCTATGCCTACTCATCCAACTGTCAGCAGATGAAAAGTAATTTCACTGCACTTTAGCTTCCTTCTCCGTTTCAATCTTAAAAAACCAGGCAAGGGGCGGTTGGCATATGCATTTTAAAGCAGTCTGCAGATATCTTGAATTAACAGGCCAGGTTCGTTTACAAAAATTTCAGGTCAGCCAGGGCTACTCAGAAAGACCCTGTTCGGGGGGGAAAAAAAAAAAGGTAAGATGGTGTAGGCATATGGTTACTGTATATTCAAATGATTTCCATGGCCCCCGTATCTGGCTGCAGTTCTTATTCTGGGAATCTCCTGTCTCGATGTTGACTAAACACTCCTCCCCAATTGTCTCCTGATTTACACAGTGAGCCATTATCATGCATATATGTTATACACATACTATATAAAGTAGCCGAGTCAGTTACCAACAACATTCTCCATTCTGTCTTAAGCTTCTGACCTGACACCGAATATTCGTGTCTTCCTGGCTTTCATGCAATACTAAACACTCAACAGCTTTTCCAGCTCAAAGTTCCAAACTCATCTGTAGTCTGACACCAAACTAACTTGGTCAGATCCATCACAGCAACAAACCCATACTTCTGGCAACAGAAAGCAAACTAGGACAGAAGTTAACACCAGAAGGATGGCCATCACAACCAGCTTCACAACTATTAAAGCACTGGAATTACTAAAAACTGCAAGACTTTTAACATTTTACATTAATGTGAAATCCTGAGAACAAACAAGAAAGGATAGGTCGGTTTAAAACCATGTTACCAAGGTCAACAATGATTAAAATGTCATAGTTAGCTTCACTTGTCAACTTTACAAACCTGGTCACCAAGGACTAGAAAGCCTCACTTGAATTCCAGACCAGACAGTCCTGCAACCTTATCTGTGAAAGTTTCTGAATTCTAATTGATGTAGGAGGTCCAGCCAGCTGTGGGAAGTACTGTCACGAGGCAGGTCTGAGCTGCATCTAAGCAGTGCAAAAGCACTGTTGCTTTTGCCTCCAGGTCCCCACCCTGAGCTCCTGTCCTGGTGTCTTTCCTGATGGACTATCCGCTTTCAGCTGATATAAACCTTTTCTTCCACAAGCTGTTTTTGATCATGGTCAACAGTAATACACCCATTTTTGGGGGCGGTGGGGGTAGGGTTGACAAGACAGAGTCCCTCTGTATAGCCCTGGCTATCCTGAAACTTGCTCTGTAGACCAGGCTGGCCTCAAACTCAAGAGATCCACCTGCCTGTTCCCAAAGTAGGGATTGTGCTGGGATTAAAGGTGTGGGCCACCACTGTCAAACACCCAGGTTTTTAAAAAATGAGTTGGAAATCCAAACTCAGGCCCCCATGTAAAAAGTGCAACAAGCGTTTTAACAACTGAGCCATCTTGTGAACCTTTACGTTTTTGGAGGGGGGAGTTGTCTAACTAGGTAATCCAAACTACTCCTGAAGCACACTATGTTGCCAAAGATGACCAAAATTTTTGATCCACTTGTCTCTGTTTCACAAGTGCCAAGATTATATGCATCTATCATGACATCTGGATTATAACTTTTATTTTCTTATACAAATTAAATGAAGGAAACATTTAGAGTCCCAGGTAAAACAGATTTCCCCATCAATTTTAGATAATTAGAAAACTTGGGGTGGGGAGGACTCTCAGCCCCAAAGAAATGAAAACTACTAAATACTATGTCCTGAGTGTAATTTTCCCCCTCGTACTCAAACTTCAACTATAGGCAACCTCCACCTGATCTTGCATGTCATTTTGCCAAGCGAGCTAAAGCAAAACCATGATTCATACTCTTCCCCCTCAGCAATCTCCTCTCAGGGAGCAGAGAGGGAGGATAAGAATGCTCTGACGTATTTATCGCCTTGTGCTACTAAAAGAGACAAGGGAGAGTTTACTATTTACAGGCTTTTTAAAAAAAACACAAGTGATACTATTCTGACACAGTGGCATCCAACTCCAAAGTCTTGGTTTTAAATCAACTTCCAGATTTAATCTAAAAGAAAAATTTCTAAGACAACAAATTTAAGACATCATACTTCCAAGTAGAAACATTAGGAGTAATAGAACTTGTAAACAGCAGTTAAAAAAAAAAAAAAAACTGCTGAAAAATACAGTAGCTTATCCTTAAATAAACAAAAGAAATCTGAACTTACCTTGATATTTTCTTCTGACTTAGCTTTATGAGTAGCAGGTGGTACTTTACCCCCCATGCTTAAAATAAGAAAAAAGATAGTTGTTTAGAATATTCACTGTAAGTTCACAAAAGCCGCAATGAACCTAAAAAACACTAAATGTTTACAATACCCCTTCAAAGCTTACAAGTATAAGTTCTTTGTCAACTTCAAATTGTTTTAGCACACTAATTAATAAAACCTTTCCCCTGACTCTTACAGCCTAACAGACTTGTATTATAGCTCTCAGTACCCTTCTAAAACGAAAAACAAAAGGCAGAAGTCAGTAAGTACGAAATGATATATCATTCTTAAGCTATTAGCTTAGAAAATAGGAGGTAGGACATATCTGAAAGGCAGAATTTGAGGCTGACATTTAGCAAGAATATGTCAGGAGCCTCATGGTAAAATGACTGACTAGCATGCAGGAGTTACTGGAGTCTTTGCAAAGCCCTGCTTCCCAAATAGGCCGGAACAATATAAACTCCAAAGGGGAGAAGACTACAAAAAGAATAAATTTATATATGCCAATAGGAAAATTCCTAAGCGGCTGATGGGTAAAAACCAACCAGCAAAAACTAAGCAATTTAAGGATTTATTAACATGTAAAAGTACTACAAAATGTCATTTCTGTCAGCTTCCAATGTCATTCCTTCCTTAAATCTTTTTTTAAGATATATTTATTTGTTTTATGTGTATGAGTACACTGTCTTCATGCACACCAGAAGAGGGCATCAGATCGTATTACATATGGTTGTGAGCCACCATGTGGTGGCTGGGAATTAAATTCAGGTCCTCTGAAAAGCAGCCAGTGCTCTTAACCGCTGAGCCATCTCTCCAGCCCATCTTCCTTAAATCTTGTCACTGTTGTTTGTGTGTGGTGCGAAGTGCAAAGAGTTCTCACATGGAGGCGAGAGGACAATGTTAAGGAGTCGGCTCTCTTCCACAATGGGATCCCAGCATGGAACTCAGGTTCAGTTAGCAAGTCCTACCAGTCCATCATTCCTTTCATGACTAGAGCTGTGCTACCCACATTCACATTTCTTTCCACTGGCACAATCTGCATGTAAGGAATATCCCTAAATTGAATTTAGACCGGCATCTAGTTTCCAAGTCCTTTACACCAATGTATACTAGTTACCAACAATGTATGAAAATTGTAGTCAGTTAGTCCCAGACTTTGTTATTAGTCACTCAAAATCGCCAGCCTTTCTGAGTATGTGGCAACATTTCATTGCATTGAGTCCCTTTTCATACAATTTTGGCTATCTGAAAAGCTACTTTGTAACGTTCAACTCTCTATGAGATTTTCATTACATTGTATTTCTCATGGGCATTCTTTCCTAGTTTATCCAAAAGTTTCCTGTATTGCAAATATCTTCTCTCAGCTGTGGCATGCCTTAATATCTTTTAATATATCCAACATGAAACAGAAGTTCAAATTTAAAGTAACAACTGAAAAAGAAAAAAAATTTTTTTTTTGCCTTTGTGGAGATTTTTGGTGATGGTGGTTTCTCCATTTGCTGGAAAAATGGCTCAGCAGTTAAGACCATTCTTCGCTGTTCTTACAAGGGCTCTGGGCTCAATTCTCACAAAGGCATGACAGCTCACAACTGTCTAACTCTAGTGAAAAAGACTTATTTTTATTTTGTGTGTGTCTCCATGTACATATGTGCACTAAGCGCATGCCTGATTCCCTGGAAGGCAGAAGAGCGTGCCAGGTTCCTTGAACTAGAATGACACAGGTTCTAAGCAACAGCATGGGTGCTGGGAATTATGCCTGTGTACTCTGGAAGGCAGCCAATGTCCTAAGAGCCTACCCATCTCTCCAGCGCTTGGTCTTACCACAAAGCCTAAGGACTTTAAGGTTTTGATCTTCCTACATCCTCTATGATGTGTGTTTGTCACCAAATTCAACCACATTTGACATTTCTTTTTAAGGACCATTCACTCAAGAACAAATGCGCAGTTTTTCTAATTACATGCACATGCCCACACCCACACCCTCCTAAGACTCAGTATCAATAGTGGGTCCTTCATTACAAAAGATTACAAGAGCCAAAATGTTTTAATTCAGTAAAACAAAATGATTTAATAAAGAACAAGCATATATAGAACAAACATTTCTACAGTTAAAAAATAAACAGAAAGCCCGTCCTGTTATCGGACATCTTTAAGCCTTTAATCCCAGCACTCTGAATGCAGAGGTAGGCAATGTCTGTGAGTTCAAGGTCAGCCTGGTCTAAAAAGCAAGTCTAGGACAGGCAGGGCTCTGTTACACAGAGGAACCCTCGGGGGGTGGGGGGGGGAGGGGGACACCAACCAACCAAAACAAACAAACAAAAAGACTTGTTACTTTACACAGTAACCAAATACTGGCTCTCAAGTTAAATTTTAATGAAGACACAGCGCTTCTTACGCTTTCAAACTGCAGTGTCAGGAATGTAGGTGACATCCAAACACAGATCCAACAGTTTAGCCCTGTGAAGTGACAGCCCTGCCAAGGAATAAAGTCTAAGAAAAGCTCAGACAAATCCAAATTGAGGGAAATGCTAAAATAACTGGCTTGTAATACTCAAATTGTCAAAGTCATGAAAGCCAAGGTAAAACTGAAAACTTTTAGAATGAAAACAAAACATGGCAACAGGGTGCAACCTGCAATTCTAAGGGTTGTATGGTATTAACTCATCCTTACTAGTTGCCTGACTTGGATGGCTGCTGCACTGTTCTTGTATAGATTAGGAGGAAACACTTAACTGGATTGAGCATGTTGGCAGCCTATCAGCAATCAACTCTGAACCAGAAAGTATTCCAAAATAAAAAAATTAAACACAGAAGTCATTCATAGCCTGCACTTCCAAGTTTCTCACATTCCAAATTGTAGTTCACAATTCCAAGTCCGAACCATTTTTAAATGATCAATGTTCTCAATGTTTCAAAACAGAGTAAGCAGCCATGCCAGGTGGGGCATGCCTATAATCCCAGCACTTGGGAAGGTAGGGGCAGGTGGATTTCTCTGAGTTCAAGAACAGGCTAGTCTACAAAGCAAGTCCAGGACAGCCAAGACTACACAGAGAAACCTTGTCTAGAAAAAACAAAAACAACAACAAAACAAACAAACAAAAACCCAGAATAACCTAGCTTCCCAAAAAAATTTTCAGCACAGGGTTTTTGTTTTGTTTCGGTTTTGTTGTTGTTGCTGTTTGTGTTTTTCTTTTTAATCACCCATAAGGCAGGATGGGGAAGAAACCTTCCTCAAATGTGATCACACAAAGGCTCATTCACAATTCTCAAATTTAAACCTTCAATCTGCCTTGTGCTATCATTATTTAAGCACATATACAAACAGTGGGGTGTTAACACTCTAAATTCTATATTGAGGTAGAAATGCATTCTACTCACTTTTAAATAGTTACTAAAATCCATGTTTCATGAGATACTGCGAAATGTGTTTGATTACCTGGATTCACACTATTGTGAATTCACATTTGGCTCTACTTCTTTAATTTTCTTTCTTTTTGGAGAGTAGGTCTCACAAGCCTTGGCTGGCCTGCAGCTCACTATGTAGACTATCTTATCTTTATTTCTATCACTATGCTATCTTTCTTTCAATCTAAATTAAACTTTTGGGTGGGCTCATGGCAAAACTGGTAGAGTACATGCTCTGGGTTCAGCACTAAAAACTTTCATATATGTAATTTTAATTGAGCTTGTATCAATTTCTTTCTCCTTTGCATCTCTGTCAGCCATTGCAGACTGGACTAAATACAGTCTTCTACGTCCAAGAATACTCATGTTATTAGCATTCCTAGAGCTGAAACCATTTCAGAGTTCTCTTTTTCTTCTTATCTGCCCAAGTTTAAACTGTTGAAAACAGTTTGCTCTAAATGCTGCCATTGTTCAGACTAACTATATATTTGACCTAAGAATCCATTAGTCTAACATCTTTTAAAACCACACAAAGAGCCAAGCATGGTGGCATACACCTTTAATCCCAGAACCCATGAAACAGAGACAAAACAGATCTCTGAGTTGAGGCCAGCTTGGTCTACACAGCAAGTTCCAGGACAGCCAAGGCTACATAGTAAAATCCTGTCTCAAAAAATAATTAATTAATTAATTTTAATTAATTTAAAAAAATTAAAAAAGAGAGCAAGTTCATTATCAACATCCCAATTTAAGTTTTGAAGGCTCTTAAAGCACCCCAAAAAGTTTCACTATTTTCACAAAGATGCTATTTTGGGGAATAGTAATTAATAACTAGAATTCTGCTGAATGTAATCTGGAATTCACTACACAGGCACAATTTCTCCAGGTTAACAAGTTTAATGAGGATCCCTTCTCCCTCCCTAGGAGGAATGAGGGGAAACAACAGCTCCAATTTCTTCCTTTGGTATGTCTGCTTCACCTTAAAAAAAATTTTTTTTTTTTTTTTTTTTTTTTGCTTTTTTGGCTTTTTGAGACAGGGCTTTTCTGTGTAGAGCAGGCTGACCTGGAACTCAGATCCTCCTGCCTCTGCCTCTCAAGTGCTGGGCGTAAACCAGCCTCACCCAAAATTTTAGTAACAATTTATTTGGGTATCCTTCCTTTAACAACACATGAGTGGACAAAGAAAAGAAATGTCTTAAGCTTTGGGATTAGCAATAATGATTTCCTATTCTTTAGGGAAAAGCCACTGAAATCTAGTCCTCACAAATACTTAATGGGACGTGTGGATTTTCGTTTTTGAGAAAGCAAAGAGTTCAAAACACAGGACCGTTGAAGGGTGTGCACCAAGGCTCAGAGCTATGTTACACAAGCACACCACTAGCCCTACCGACTAGGAGTCTCCTCCGCTGTTAGAACAATGTTTCTCAGAGTTCTTCATATTCAACAACCGCTACAAAACTGGCAGAAAGAAAAGGATAAAAACAAGCTCAACAGGCGAAAAATGCCACCACGCAAAACAGTTTCTTTTTTTTTTTCTTTTTTGCTTCCTGAGACTATGTTTGTTGAAAGAAATATTTTACATTCTTAGTAATCACCACTTCCATTTTCCCCACAGAAAATTCCTTCACCAGTTTATTGCTCATGTCTTAAAGGAGCGCCTATCCACCTTCTTGAAATGCAATTTTAATGTGAGGAGTTTTGTTTTATTCTTTTGGGGGTGGTAGATTTCGTCTTTATTGGGATCCGGCTGTGACTCGGGGCTGCTGCTGCTGCTTCAACCTCCACAGTAACTGGGACCTCGGCACATGTTGCCCACTGTTCCCCTTAACTCCCTGCTGGCAGGTTGTTTTTCTGGGGGGAAGGGTATGCTGGAAACTAGCACTAAACCTCCTGTTGGAATTTTGCTTTTGTTTTTGTTTTTCCAGAGTTACTGTATGTGGCCTTGGCTGTCCTATAGAGCTGCTGGCCAGGAACTCAGAGACAGGTCTGCCTCTGCCTCCCATGCCGGGCTAAAGGCATGCAACCACCACCGACCAGCTCTAATTAAAAAAAAAAAAAAAAAAAAAAAAAAAAAAAAAAAAAATCCCTTCCTGGGCAAGATTTGCAGCTCTCCTTTTACAGCTGAGGAAGCTCTCCAGCAATATGCAGATCGCTAAACTATTAGAAAGTAATTAACAAAACAAATTTTGTATCATTCATCTATGTACTCTTAAACAGCAGCTACACTGGTATTAGAAGGCTTGAAACCTGTTCAAGACCCCAACTCTTGTTTCCTTGTTAACAACGGAAAGAGAAGCATCAGCTTAGCCCTCTGGTAGGATTTAAAATAATGGAAGGGTTGGAGAGATTACAGCTCACCAGTTAAGAGTACTTGCAGTTCTTTCAGAGAACCTAAGTTCATTTCCCAGCACCCACATGGTGGTTCACAACTGCCTGTGACAACAGTTCTAAAGGAATGGATAACCTATTCTGGCTTAACTAAAATGTACGCAGTGCACTTACTGAAGTGCAAACAAAATACATACAACAAATACAGCTTTTAAAAAAATTATTAACCATATAAAAGGGCCTTCCTAGGTGAGAGTATTAGGGATTTGTGGAGGCTCATTAAGAGTGAGCCACCTCCTCCTACTGAAATGAGGAGAATCTGAGCTCCACCTGTCCCTGAGGAGACTATATTCTAAACCACCCAAAACATTACACACTGGGGCTGGGGAGATGACTCAGTGATTAAGAGTACCTGTTGCTCCTACAGAGGACCCACGGTAGCACCCACAACAGTAGCTTACAACCATGCATAACTTCACTTCCAAGGGACCTAATATCCTCTTCTTACCTCCCTTGGCACCAGGCATGAACACATACATGCAAAACACTCAATACACATAAATATACTAAAAAATTCAATAGCTCTTGGCAAATGTCTTTAATCCCAGTGCTTTTTAATCCCAATTCTTGGCAGAGACGGGGATCTTTGTGCATTTGAGGCCAGTCTGGTCTACAGGGCAAGTTCTGAGACAGCTTGAGCTACATGGTGAGTCTTAAAAAATATGAATTTTAAAAAGAAAAAAATTACACATTATTAATTGGACTCTCCCTAAAGAATTAATCCAACTGGACTTGCTATCACCTGGCCAGAAAACCACCTCTCAGAAAAGCTGATTCATCTAAAGATATGCAAAAATATGCAACAATTATCTTTAACAAAACAAAGCACATATACTGCTCACAAGCTTTTCCCTCCACACAGCTGCTTTCAGACCTTCACGGCTAAGGCTGCCAGGCTTTCTGGGTTCAAATTGGGGTGGGGGGAGCAACTTTATCTTTCCCATCTCTTCGCTGGTTATTTGCCAAAGTCCTGAACACGTCCGACCTGACACTCTGAATTCTCACACTTTTTCTTAAGGCCTTCTCCCATTTTTACAGTGGCTTTGTAAGCTTCCATTCCTGACCCTAATTCAGAAGGCACGACTTCTTTTCATGTCCCTCCTCCTGGAATTGCAGAGATTCCCAGCTTTCCTGCACTGCTGTTCGCCCCCACCCCCAAATTCTAATGGTGCCCAAGCTTCCTTCTAATCATCTTAAAAATATTTAGCTACCAGACTACAACAACAAAAAGGAAAACCAATTCCCTGGTAACACTGTTTCTCAGCAGCTGGCACAAAACCTATTTACAAAATTTCTCGTACGCAGGAGAAAATACTCTCCAGTTAGTCCTGCAAACACGCTGGTCTTTGAAAATATCATTGTCCTAAAGTGTCTGAAGTGACAAGAGTGGGTATAAATGATTCCCAACACAATTCCGTGCAACTAAAATCGCTGTAAGGTCAAGTTCAGGCAACTGAAATTATTAATCTACATAACATTTAAAACCATATATGGGTCAATGCGATTTAAAACGCCAGTTTCCAAAAAAAAAAAAAAAAAAACCCTATAAAAGCTTTGTTTTGTTTCTCAAATTATTCCCAGTATCCAAATCCCCACAACCTCCATTTATTCCCCCTAAAACACACCCCCTAGAGACTTCATTACGGGAGACGCAGCTCTAGCTTCTACCTTCCCAACCCTAAATTATCCAAAGCTCCTGGTCCCTCCGACAACCTCTCAAAGCCACTACGGAGCGATCCACGAAGGGTCCTAGCCAGAATCGCTCCCCGCTCCGCCCCACGCCAGCTCCGGCCCAGCTCCCCCCTCTTCCCGTCCCCAACGGTCCGCGGGGCCCAGGACTCACCTCTCCACCCACTCCCTCAGGAAGCGCATTTCCTCGGTGTGCAGGACGCTCGGATCCTGCCTACACATCTTCACGAAGGCCCGAAGCTCGCTCACTTTGCGGGGATCCATGGTCGGGAGGCTGCAGGCGGTGGGCGGCGGCGGAGGCCCTACGTCAGGCCCGGGCGCAGCTCAACGTGACCGAGTACAAGTGGGCGGCTGCCGCGAGCCAGAACAGACTAGAAACTCCCCGGCCGCTGGCTCCTCCCCCGCAACGGCCTCGTGACCCCGGTCCTTCGCTCGCTCATGCCTACTCCCTCTCCTTCTGGACCTGTGCACCGCCTCGAACCTTCTGGAAGTGTAGCTGTCCGGGATAGTGCCTGCTTCTACACGCCGACCCGCGGGGTCGAATTGTGTCTTCTGCCCTAATTCCTGGGATAAATAAAGGACCTTGCGTGCGTGCTTTCAAGCGGGGAGACAAGGAGGCATTTGGAATAGGATAGTATGGGGAGCTGGGCACGAAACAGAACGAGACTCCGTACGAGGTGTGCGGAGCGGGGGGGCCGGCGCGCCAAAAACCCGGCCCGTGACGTCACCACTCTGCGCCGCCCTGGGAGGAAAGCCCGCGAGAGGCGTCTGCCGGAAGGGGCGGGGCTGTTGGCTGGTTTCCTGGCGACGCGGCAGCGCTGGCGGCTTCTTTCCCCGCAGTTTGTACTCTCTCTTCCTGACGCGTGGGTCCTGGCCATGCCTTCCCTGCTCTCAGTCCCCAAGCTGGTTCCCGCCATAGCAAGGCTCCGCAGCCTCTCAGGTTAGATTCTTTCCCGCCGGCGTCCCCTTCAGGTCTTCCCTTGGAGAAGCCTAAAGCAGCCCAAAGAGCTACAAGTTGATGATCCCTGGTTCTCCGACCAGTCGGCTCCTGGGGCCCCAACGGAGTCTTATTTGTGTTTTTTTTTTTAATTGACCGGGTTACTCTGGGAAAGAGTGGGCTTAAGGTTCTGTTATTCTGGGGAGCTGAAGTCTCTGAAGAGAAGGGAACTCCGAGGGACTGTCTTCAGAGTTACTCGAATTCAAAATATCGTGTCTTTTATCATCACACTTGGCTGAAGTGTCTTATGTCAAGTACCGTTTTTTTTTTTTTTTTTTTGTTTTGTTTTTTTGTTAGGGCAAAGTAAAATGTTTTGGGTTTTCAAATTGTCATAGAATTGGCTCAAAAGATAGAAGAAACACGCTCAGGAACAAGTGCTTTATGCAGTTGAGATTATAAAGTAGTAGACGGGGGACGTGCCTAAAAGTCTTATCAACAGTCAAGGTGATAGAGCCCCGGGGAATGTGAACCCTCCGTGTGCAGTGTGGTGAGCAGTTAATGTAACAGATCTTTATCCTGAAAAGATGAGTCATCAGCCTTGCAAGGGGATCGAATATTGGATTATATTTTAGATGAGGTATGCAAAATGTGAACCAGAAAATAGGATATTTGACATCAAAATTTGTCTTGGCGTGTGTGTGTGATACTTGGATTCGCTGCTAATAATGAATTACTTTGTTAGCTCTCTGTTCTGTAATCCTAATAGTTAAGTTGTGCCTTTGATGGGAATGAATGAAAATGTGCGACCCATCAATTATAATCACAAGCTGTGGCTAGAACCAGCTTTTTGCTTCTTTGACTTTCCTGAAGCTTGTGTAAATCCTGACTTGGTCCAGCTTTAGGACTAGATACTGAACTAAAAATATATAAAAGACTTGTAAATTTACTATGTGTTGCTTCTAAGGAAAGTAAGTTCAGCATCTAGTTAAATTACCACTAAATGTTTTTAGCTTAATGAAAGAGCGACATTGAATCTTCAGTTTACCAGTGCAGAACTGAGACACAATTAAACCAGATGTTTGCTACATGATTGTGTCCAGTCTTTTATCCCAATTCTAAGCCCTAATTCTGCTTGGTAGAGTGCTTTTGCAACCTCATTTCATGAGCCAAAAAGTGCAATTTTATCCAGTAACTTTTGAGTTAGTAGTTATTGTGGCTGCATTCTCTACTTCACCACAGTTGCTCACAGTCAAGAAAGGGAAGAAGACAAGCAAGAAATGACATTATGTCTCAGTGATTAGTCTTGACCCAAGTGGTATGGGAACTTAGGAAAGATAGGAACGGATTTTTTGCATTGTAAGTATTGTGTTATCCTTGAAGTTTAGGTTTTGAGTTTCTCATTAATAGGTTTAGAATATCTGTAGTGTTCTTGGTTACTCTTTTTTTTTTAAATATATTTTTGTTGAGGCTTTCATATAGTGTCTTTTCATCATTCACTCCTCCCAGAACCTCCCTCCCCAGCTACATGTGGTTGCCCTTCTTTAGAAAGATCAAGATTAAATAATTTTCATTGATAGTTCATAACTGTAATTTTGCTACTGTCATGAACTGTAACGTGAATATCTGATATGCAACCCCTGTGAAAGAATCATTCAACCCCCTCCCAAGGGGTCATGACCCAGGCTGAGGGAGAGCTGCTGCTCTAGATAAGGAATACTGACTACCATAAGAAACTTTATAACCTAGGTAAGGAATACTGGCTACTTACTATAAGAAACCTTATAACCTAGGTGTGGTGGTACATGCTTCAATCCCAGCACTAGAGACACAGAGGCAAGTGGATCTCGGAATTTGAGGGCAGCATGGTCTACATAGTTCCACTACAGCCAGGACTACATAAATAAAAGCCTGTCTCAAAAAAAGATTGAATGAAACAAAAACAAACAAAAGTTTTTCTCACCTGAGGAAGGCATTCGTATATGAAGTCAGGGTAGCTGAGGGGGTTGGGATCTTTTCGTTTTGTTTGGATTTTTGTTTGTTTTTGTGCCTGTTGTCCAGTTGGTTATGGGTGACGGGAATTGAACCTGGAGCTTGTCACAGGTAAGCACTGACTCTACCACTGAGTGACACACCTCTAGCCCTGCAAATGTTACTCATTTAAGGTCTAGTTGGTTGAAAGATTTTATGAGATGGAATATGCTGCTAGTCATCTAAGAAGCAAAATAAACTACTAATTGTATATTTAAAAGTTGCGTTTTCAATCGTCTGTGACGGTGAATGCCTTTAATCCCAGCACTCAGGAGGCAGAGGCACCTGGAGCTCTGAGAGTTCTGGGGCAGCCAAGGTTGTTACGTAGAGAAACCCTGTCTCAAAAAACAAAACAAAAATGCATTTTTCAAATTAAGGCATTTAAGATACATGTTAAATCTGACATAGAAAAGGAAATTAACTTAAACATGAGTACCAAATTTGAACACTAAAAAGTTTCTCTTGGGCAGATAAAAAGGCAAATAACTGTGGTGTAGCTTACTAAATGTGCTAATGAAATAAAGGTTCTATGTTGAAGGAGGATATAATAAGCAGAGATAGAGAGGGAAATGCAGGCACACCTTTAAGAGATTGGATTTTAAGACTTGAGGGTCTCACAAAGCAGATTGTGAGAGTCATCCTGACAGCAAACATTGTCAGGACCACAGAACAACCAAGAACAGTGGTGGTACTAAACATTTTCACTTGATACGGATGGGGAATTTTTTTTTTTAATGTTCCTGAGCATTTTATGGTATTTATGCCAAAATGATTGTTTGGGGGCTGGAGAGATGGTTCAGAGGTTAAGTGTGCTGGCTGTTCTGAGTTTAATTCTCAGCAACCATATGGTGGCTTATAACCATCTATAATGAAATCTGGTGCCCTCCTCCAGTGTGCAGGCATACATACAGGCAAAGTACTATATAAATAATCTTTTTAAAAAATGATTATTTGGTCAAATGCATAAGCTGCAGTCTGTATACTCCCAGTTAGTCTTAAATTCTAAAAGGGAAATGATACATTTAGCAGTGATTGGCAAATGTATTTTTGTCCATTGAGCCCTCTTTCCTGTGGTAAACCTTGGACTGGTATTCCTGGGCATACTATGGAAAAAGATGAGCTTTGGCTCAGCAAAGACCATGTATGTTCTATCAAGAAACAATTAGAATGTCATGGCACACGACTTTAATCCCAGCACTTGGGGAGGCAGAAGCAAGTGGATCTCTGTAAATTCCAGGACAGCCAAGCTATGCCCTGTCTTAAAAAGAAAAAAAAAAAAAGATTAAGCTATTGGGAAAGAGAATTAAATCTGATTTTTAGTTAAAGGTGAGTGAATGGCCAGATGTTGTAGCACATTCCTGTAATCCCATTGTTTAGAAAATAGGATCAGAAGTTCGTCTTCATCCTTGAATTCATAGCAAGTTCAAGGTCAGCCAGGGCTACATGCAGTCCAGCTCAAAGAAAAATGGAGAGACAAATTAGGGGACATATGAGGGCATTCTTACTGGGTTTTTGGTTCTGGAAATGGATTTTTCTTTTCAACTTTAATCTTTCGTGAAGACAGCTAATCATATAAATGACACATTTTATGTAAATGCCACTTAAAATACCCTAAGCTTTTATGATTTTATTTTCTGAAAAATAAATTTGGATATTAATTGTCCCTGTTTTCTCCTAAAGAATAAATTACCTTTCCTCCCTACATACCTACCCACTGAGACAGTACAAAACAAAAGCTCACATTTGCTATGGTAGTCATCTCAAAATAGTAGGTACTATATTTGTTTCTGGCTTTCAGTTTAGTACTTATTTGGACAAAATAATTGGTTTTAGTGCTGCTGGGTGATTTGCTTGCAACCCTTTAATACAGTGATTTACAGGAATTTGAGACTAGCATCTTAATAATGCCTGGAATTGATGATAATTATATTTCTAAAATACAAAAGAAAAGGGGCTGGAGAGATGGCTCAGCGGTTAAGAGTGTTAACTGACTTCCAGTCACTCTTCTTCCAGAGGACCAGGGTTCAATTCCCAGCACCCACACAGCCATCTGTAATTCCAGTTCCAGGGCATCTGACAGACATACATGCACCAGACACCAATGCACATAATAAAATAAAAATAAATCTTAAAAAAGAATATATGTTGCCAGTAAATGTTACTAAGGAAGAACTTAATGACAGTGTATAAGCTCAAGTCCTATAGCACATTGTTTTCAGTCTTAATAAAGCCAAGCATCCCTCATGTAACATTTCCAAAACTTAGACCCTCCCTCCTGTCTCACTTAAGACAGTTCCATGCTTCTATTTCCTGTGGTCCAAAAACTGTTGGCCCTAACTCTTGTCATACTCTGTCAGTGTGTCCTGTCCAGAATATCCTAATGCTATCACTGTTACTCACGTACACACCCATTGCCACCACCTTGAACTATAATCTCTTAAATGGATTGTGGCCATAGTTTGATTCCTTTTTTCTAACCTTGCTTGAGTCTTTTGGCAGCAACAGAGGAGGCCAATTTCAATATGTGATTCCTCCTCAAAACCTTCTCCGGCTTAGTTTCTCCTGTGTAGCAGTAACCATGCATGTGGTGATCAAGCAGTCTCGGCAGAATCTGCTTCCTCTCATCGTTTGGCATCATCCATTTGCTATCCTTAATTTGAGGCACTGATCTCAGTGTTCCTCACGCTCCTCTCATGCAGCCAACATTAGGAGCACTGCACCTTGCTAGTCCACATAGCTGGAGTTATCTCACTAAGTATCCACTTGGCTATCTTTTTAATCAAGCAACTAAAAATCACCAGCAGATCCTATTTTCCTTCATTTATTATCTATCTTCAGTTTGTAGACTATGGCTTTTGTTTGCTTAGTGCTGCATATACCTCACATACCTAACACTTGGATGGGCGGTGATGCCATACACCTTTTGGGAGGCAGGCATATCTGAGTTTGAGGCCAGCCTGGTCTCTAAAGTGATTTCTAGGACAGGGCTATACAGAGAAACCCAGTCCCCCTCAACACCCACCCCCCCCCCCAAAAAAAAAAAAACCCTAACAATGCTCAGCAAATAGTAGGCCCTCAAATAGTGCTCAGTGAATGAAAGGATGAATAAAAGGTTATGAAGATGAAAGCGTTACAGAAAACTAAGAACTAACAGTTTTGAAATTAATATTTAGCTCAAAACATTTGTTTGGCATCTAATGTATTTGTAACTCACTGTTCTCTCCCAACATGATCCTTAAATGGAATAGCTACAGCTGTTTTACAGTAACCCATTTCTAGATCGTACATTCAAACAAGATGAAACTAAAAAGGTTTATATCTCAAGAGGGTGGTGGATTGCAACACGTGATATATCCAGGTTGTTTGAAGTAATCTTGGGTAATACTGGCTTTTTTGTTTGTTTGTTTTTGTTTTTAAAGACAGTTTCTCTGTGTAGCCCTGGTTGTCCTGAAACTCACTCTGTAGACCAAGATGGCTTGAACTCACAAGAGATTGGCCTGCTTCTGCCTCCTGAGTGCTGGGATTAAAGGTGTACGCCACCACACCCAGAAATGCTGCCTTTTTTTTTTTTAACTGTGGCATAATACACATTAAATTTAGTTCACATATCAGACATTTTTTTAATGTGCAGTTCAATGGTATTAACTATAACACATTATTGAGATGTGGGATTCCAGAATTTTTTCTTTTTCAGGTCTGAAGCTCTTTAGCCACCAAACAACCTCTTTTTCACTTCCTGTCTCTGTTTGGACTGCTTTAGATGCTATGTGAACATTATTTGTCCGTGCGTGGCTTATTTCACTTTGCAGTTTAAGATTTTAGTATTCCAATTATTGGGAAAGCTCATCCATGTTGAACCAAATGACAAGGTTTTTGTTTGTTTGCTCAAACAACTGAGCCACAGAGGCAGACAGTGTGGCAGGGTTTTTGTTTTATTTTGTTTTGTTTCTGAGACTGCATGCATGAGCATGAATGCACACAAGTGTGACTCATCAATTTTTGTTAATAACTTCGTCTCTTGAGTGCTTGGGTTCCTTCCACCTCTTGGGTTCTATGAATAGAGCTGGTGAATATCTGGGCAAATATGTCTGGTTATTTCAAATTTAAAATACTTGGTAAAGTCTGAACCTGTGTTTTATAATAGATTTTATCACCTAATGCTGTGTACATTAACAAGAAATTTGTGACAGTATTAATTAAAGAAATTAAATAGATCATAAACTCCACTGGAGGAAAAATTCTATGTTCAAACCATTCAGAAACAAAACATTAAAAGAAAAAAAAAAACTTTGCGGGGTTTTCCATAGTTTGAAGTCAGTTACCACACATTCATCTTTTCGGGCATAACTTATTCGTACAACTGCTGACCAAATGTCCACAATCCTGTTAAAAAATATTATTTAAAAAAAAATTCTGCTGGGCATGGTGGTGTGCACCTGTAATCCCAGCACTCGGGATTGGAGTGAGTTGGAGGCTAGCCTGGTCTACAAAGTGAGTTCCAGGATAGCCAAGGCTACACAGAGAAAGCCTGTCTTGGGCGGGGTTGGGGGGAGGACCCACTCAAGGTAGTGCATATCTTCGGGTTCAGTACCTGAGAGGCAGAGATAAGCAGATCTCTGTTTGAGGCCAGCCTTGTCTCCTTGGCAAGCTCCAAGCTAGCTAGGGCTACATAGTTGACCCTGTCTCAAAAACAGAGAAGCAAAGCAAAACACCCACCTAATCTTACATAGTCATAAGTGTTATCCATAAAACTCTTTGATTAACCAAAACACACAAAAGGGTGGTGTTCAAATGTTATATGATAATGTGTCTAGAGTCAATTAGCTATTCCTTTTGTTTGACTTCTTCTTCTGCCCCTCTCTGTGCTTTTTTTTCCTCCGACCACCTTCTTTAAATCCTGCTGAGAAAATGGAAGGGTCCTTCTTGCTGGCGACCCAAGGCGTACCTTGCTCATTGTTCTCCACAAGAGTATACTGAGGTATATTTGGAGGGCTGTAGTAATTTGGTGAGTAATTGTTGAAGTGTCTCCTCCAGTTACATTTTTCTGCAAAGCCCTCTTCCTCTGACATACTATTTTCAAGAAAGGATCTCAGCCCACCATCATCTTCAGCTTCTCTCAGGTGGAGGTTCTCAAAAGCGTTCTTTATATTAATATGTCTTCCATTAACAAATTTGCCTGAAGGTGTCATGGGGAAGTAATTGCCCACCCCAGTCTCATCAAATGCCAGGGAAGAGAATGAAGTAAGGTCCTTGTACCCCAGTGAAACATAAGACGAATATTCCGGATCATAAGAAGAAAGCCTGGCAAACACTGAGGGGTGGTCATAGGAATGGGATCCTGCGCCTCTCCTGCTGCTGCCTTTGGAGTTTCTTGAACTTCTTAAAAGGTCCTCAAGTGGGTCTTCAAAGAAGTGAAATGAAAATGGATCCCTTTTACCTAAAAATTCTTTAAAAACGTCATCTGCCTTACAGAATGTGAAACTGTACTCACGTTCGTCATCAAGACGGCTTCCACCTTCGCCATTTAATCCTTCCTTGCCATATTTGTCATACATGGACCGTTTTTCACCATTTGATAATACTTCATAGGCCTCGGCGACTTCTTTGAATTTTTGCTCTGCTTCCTCTTTATTTTCTGGATTTTTATCAGGATGCCATTTAAGTGCCACTCTATGGTATGCTCTTTTAATATCCTCTGGTGACGCATATCTCTGCACTCCTAGAGTGGCATAGTAGTCCACCATGGTTTGACAGTTTCAGAAACAAGCACCGTTGGAAGTGAGCACTGTTCCCCCTCTGGCTCAGGCTCTGTTGCTGCTGGCGGTGGTAGAAGTGACTACAAATAGGCACATTTTTGCTTTGAAGGAAATGTTAGTACTGTACTGTGGGCTGCTGACAGACTTGAGGGTTCTGGTTGTGTGGCGAGCAGAGGGACATGTATATGTCAGGGCTGCATTATGGTGTCATACTGGGGTAGAGGTAGGGATTGGGTCCTCCAAGTGCAGTTTCTCCCATGTTACTTGGTGCAAGCTGTTGCTAATGGCCGCAGCATTCCTTTTAGATATTCTAACCTCCGTATTATTGAGCCTTAATTAGCGCATAGTTCATTGTTTCCGGTTGTTTGGTTTGGTTTTTTGAGGCAGGCTCTCACTGTGTAGCTCTGGCTATCCTAAAACTCACATTTGTTCTTGTCAAAAGACATACATTCAATAGAAGATATAAATAAGTAGTTACAGTAAGAACTACGATGGAAAATACACCAGATGGATAAACTAGTTGTGTGAGAGGTGCCCTGGTTCATGGTCTCAGCAAAGATTTGCTGGAGTCATTGGCTTACTACTGGCTTTCTACTGGCAGTGAATCATTAGAGATGGGAGGGTCTGTTCCTACTCAATGTTTATTGTAATACCCCAGGCAAAAGCCACTTACCCCATACTACATAATGTGGCCCTGTTTCTAGAAGGAAAAAAAATGTGAGTAAAGATCTTGAAAGCTGTACATTTATGTATCAATATACAAAGGCTCTTTTGTACCAGACACCTTTAGTTTCTGCTGGTAGCGGAAGCACCAATTTTCATGATGCTTCGATTGTAATGGGATACAAAATGGCTAAGGTAGTTCATGCCTATAATCCCAACATAGAAGGCTGAGATGGGAGTATTATGGAGGGTTCCAGGCCCAGCCTGGACTAAGAGGAAGACCCTGTCTGAAAAACTAAATAACAAGAGTATAAGAAATGCATAAATGGCTGGAGAGATGACTCAGAGGTTAAGAGCCCTGACTGCTCTTCCAAAGGTCCTAAATTCAATTCCCAGCAACCACATGGTGGCTCACAATCATCTATAATGAGATCTGGTGCCCTCTTCTGGCATGTAGGTGTACATGCAGACAGAACATTGTATACATAAGTAAATCTTAAAAAAATAAAATGGTAAGTTCAACATTTTTTTTAATGTATAAAATACTGGCTACACTCTGGTGACCTTTAATCTCAGCAACTGGGGGGCAGGGGCAGGTGGATCTCTATGAGTTTGAGGTCAGCCTGATCTATATAATGAGTTCTAAGACAGGGCTATGTAGGCACACCCTGTCTCGAAAAAACAACTTTAAAATGCATAAAATAACTTGAGAAAATGTGGTATCTCAAATTATTACCTTTATGTTCTCAAAAACAAATGAGAAAGCCTTTCTAAAAAAAAAAAAATCTTAAAAATTACTCAGCACTTGCTCTCTTTTTCTTCCTGGGCCTGATTTAAAAGCAGAGACATAGCCGGGCAGTGGTGGTACACATCTTTAGTCCCAGCACTTGGGAGGCAGAGGCAGCCATATGTGGTCGTGAATTCCAGGACAGCCAAGGCTACACAGAGAAACCCTGTCCCAGGTGGGGGGAGAAGGGAGTGGTTTCATAGATTTGTATTAAGTGCGGCCAGTTATCAGTCAGTGCCTTAAAGGCTTAGGGAGTCATTGCATTAGTCTCTGAGGCTGCCACAAAAAAAATCCATGAACTTTGCAGCTTTAACCACAGAGGTTTGTTTCTCTCTGTTCTGGAGGTCAGAATACAAGAACAGGCGTGAGCAAGTCTGCACATCAGGAGTGTGATAGGGTATGTCTAACCATAGTGTGGAAGAATAAGTCCAGAGATTTTAAATTTAATCCTAAATTTGAATCTCATTTTATTCAATGCTGTGTAACCTTTTACAAATTGCTTTTCTAAGTGTCTGGTTCTGATAACTCATTTGTTTGTGTTTTCTGAGATAGAGTCTATGTAGCCATGGCTATCTTAGACCTCACAATGTAGGCTAGTCCAGCCTTGAGGCAGGGAGAACACAAGAGAATGCACCAGTGCAGTTTGGTTAAATTAATGCTAACCATACTCACGTCTATCAGCTATGAGTAAGCACCTTTCATACATTATTTTATCAGTCTAACAATCTAAGATTAAATGAGATTGTAAGTACTTGTTTCCTTATAGCTAACATAGTCTTAATAAAAACATTCATTCTAGTTTTCTAAGTTTTAGAACACAGCCTCGTGTTCCCACTGAACTCCTTTCTGACCCTTCTTTGCTTTTACTTGTTCTTCCTCATAATAGCTCCTTATTCATAACTGTGTTGTGTTTGTGTTCGTTAAACTGTAGTAGGCAAAAGTCTGTTTCTTAGGTCCCAATACAGCTCTAGCATAAAGAGCTACATACATATTGGAAGGAGGAGGAAAGAAATTTTAATGTATATTCTGTAAGGATCCAAACTTCTAGGACTGGATTAAAGAATGCATTATGTGAAGATGGCCCTAGCCTCTGTTCCATTTCGTCCTTGTTTTTTCTTCAGGATGCATGTCATGTTTACAGCGAAGATACTCCCTCCAGCCTGTGCCAGAGAAGATTCCAAACCGATACTTAGGCCAGCCCAGCCCGGTTACACACCCACACCTCCTCAGACCAGGTACGGCCTTTGACGGTAACAACCATCTCTCTGTCTAGAATAATGCTATGCATTAAAATTTTTCCCACTAGCTGTGTGTCATAATTATACAATGCTAGTATTGTTAATGTGACTGAGGAGTTGATGTTTTAATCTTATTTTAATTAAGTTTAGATGTGTCCATGGAGCAACTAGTACTCTATTGACATCCAGTCTTAATAAGTGCAATAAACTATAATTCAGAATAACCAGTAAAAAGTATGTATTTCAGGAAAAAATTCTTTTTGGTATGGATGTTTTGTCTTCACATGTACCTCTGTATCATATATGTCCCTGTTGCCCCTGAAGGCCAGAAGAGGGCATTATAACCTCTGGAACTGGAAGTTAGAGATGGTTATAAGCTGCCATATTCGTGCTGGGGGAAAGAACTCAAGTCCTCTAAAAAAGCAGCCACTGCTTTTCACACTGAGCCATCTCCAGCTCCATATTTCAGTATTTTTTAAAGAAATATTCTAAGTCATAGTGTCTAGAACTATTATCTATAGATTCTTTGTTTCTATATAATATGTTAAAAGTTCATTTGAAAATTTTGTTTAGCAGAATTACTTCGATGTAGGTGAAGCAAAATTTCCAGGTGTTTTTCACTGTGAGAAGTGGCCGACTCCAGCTGATAGAAGTTAGACAAAGGACTATGAAGGATTATTTTGTTTTTCACCCAGAGCTGCTGCTAGAACATGTGCCATCACAATTGCTCAGGTTGAGACTTCAAACCATTTTGTTTTGTGTTTAGGAAGGCGATGAAGCATTTCTGAAACGTCCCAGAGATGGGCTAGCAGGTTGTAAAACCAAATGCTTTATAGAAAAAGTCAGGGTTTTGAGGAAAATTACTTACTCCTTCCAGCATGGGAAGATAAGCGTGTATTTCTGTAAGTTGCTATGAAAGCACATGTATTACTAATGTAAATTCCCTTTAGAAATATGTTACTCTTTCACTGTTTCCACTCAGTGAATGATACCATTGTGTCTCTCAGTGAGGACTTCCTTTGGCTGATTCTTCATCAGACTGGAATTCCTGCTGGGAAGTCGGCTGACACTCAGGAAATGCAGCTCACCACTGAAACACACAAGAAATCAGTTTTTTAAAGCTGTAAGGTAAGCATAGTAGTAGTCCAGTTTATACTAAATTTTTTTTTTTTTTAAATTATCAACCTACCTGTAGTTTCTGTTTAAAAGAAGAAGAAGAAGAAGCTGGGCATGGTGGCGCATGCCTGTAATCCCAGCACTCGGGGAGGCAGAGGCAGGCAGATCTCTGTGAGTTCGAGGCCAGCCTGGTTCTACAAAGCAAAGGCTACACAGAGAAACCTTCAGGGGGTGGGAGATAAAAGAAGAAGAAAGGGTAGAATTGATACTGAAGTTTTACCAGCTTTGAAATAATTGATTTCTTGTGGTGAAATCCTTTATGTGGTAAGCTGCATTTCCCAGGTCTTGAACCTTATAGTCATGCAAAGATAAATTACTTCATGTCTAAATTATTTTGCTCTCTGCATTCTGTACATAACTTTTATTTTTGCGTTTGTCACAGATCTGAATATTGTTCTGATAAAAATGTTAAAAACAACTTGAAACAAAACATCAATATTCAGTCTTGGTGTCCACCATTTATAACCTGAAAATTTCCTTTAAAAGGAAAACAATAGTACTTTGAGTAGTTTTTTGTGAGTGCACACACTGATATATTCTTCCCTTTTCTTTTTCATAGTTTACATGTGGGAACCAGAAAGTTTGCTTTTTTTTTTTTCTTCACAACAGTATGAGCTCTTACGCTTGGAAGGATATGGCCACTCTTCAGTATTGTGCCTGTATCTGGTCAAAGTATTGTGTTAGGAATAAAGATCAGTGGTGTAAGCATTCACATATATACATACATAAAATATTTTCACAAAACAGAATCATCAATGTCATAAACTTTAAAGGGACCATCTGCCACACCATTAAGCAAACAGACTATACAATGGAAAAGTACCTAAGCATGAATCGTGCACATTTTCCCATACATAGACATGCACACATTTTTAGCCAGTAGTGATGGCAAATGCCTTTGGTCCTAGTACTTGAGAGGCAAAAGGAGGAGGAACTCTGTGAATTTGATGCCAGCCTTGTCTACATAGTAAGCTCCATTTTGAGCCCCTCTCTTTAAAACAAAAGACTTTTACATAACTGAAGTCAGCTTAAGAAATGAATTTTTGTCAGCTGTAACTTTGCACCATTTAGCATAGTTACAGTAATGTATACAACTTACAACTTTAGGAAAACATGTCAATCTCTTTCCTGTTAAATGAGTCCTACACGTGAGACAAAGAATACAGAATGTAGAAGGGCATACTTTGGTTACTTATAATTGTACTACACAGAAAATACTATTGTTACAGATTCACATTCCCAAAATGTCTGCTCTTAAAAGTTTCTAAGTTTAAGTCTAAGTTTCTAGGTAGGTAGGTAGGTAGGTAGGTAGGTAGGTAGATAGATAGATAGATAGACAGACAGACAGGAAAAAAGTTTTTGAGTTAGTTACAAACCCATCTTTCATAGAATTTAGGTAAGTTCTCCGCTAAAAAAGTACATTTTTCAAAAGTAAGTTGTTAAGGATTTGACTTTAGTGTCTGCTGCAGAGATGGCTCAGTAGTTGAGATCATAGGCTGCTCTTCCAGACGACCTGCGTTTGATTCTCAATGCCCACATGGTGGCTCACAACTGTTTGTAACACAAGTCTCAGGGGGAGATGATTCCCTCTTCTGGACTCCAGGGACACCAAGTGCACGTCTGGTATACAGACATACATACAGGCAAAAATTCAGATACATGTAATAAAAATGACTAAATAAATATTTTTTTAAAATCTGAAAAGGACAGATATGGTGGCATATGCCTTTAATCCCAGCACTCAAGAGGCAGAGGCAGGTGTATTTCTGTGAGTTCCAGGCTACCCTGGTCTACATAGTGAGCTCCAGAATATCTAGAGGTACATAGTGAGACACTGTCTCAAAAGAAAATAAATATCTGATCAGTTAAAGACATTATTTTGGTGGGTTATATAAGGTTTTATTTGTTTTGTTTTATGCTATTTAAAAGATTTAAATGTATAGTGTGCCTTTTTTTAATATTTATTTATTCATTATGTATACATTCTTCTGTCTGCATGTACACCTGCACCAGATCTCATTACAGATGGTTGTGAGCCACCATGTTGCTGGGAACTGAACTCAGGACCTTTGGAAGAAACAGTCAGTGCTCCTAACCTCTGAGCCATCTCTCCAGCCCCTGTAGTGTGCCTTTAATCCCACCACTTAGAAGAGAGAAACAGGTGGGTCTCTGAGTTCAAGGCCATCTTCGTCTACACAGTGAGAACCTGTCTCAGAGAGAGAGAGATACATAAGAAATGACAAGTCAAAATCATTTTGAATGTGTCAAAACCATTAGAGATGGCTCAATGGTGAAAAGCATTGGCTGCTCTTTGAGAGGACTCAAGTTCAATTTCCAGCACCCACATGGCAGCTAACAACTGTCTGTGACTCCAGTTCCAGAGGATCTGACACCCTCACACAGATACAAGCAGACAAAACACCAATGCACATAAAGTAAAAATAAATTTAAAAAAAAATAACTATACATACCAAGACCCCATAGACCTGCTTCATCAAATTTCAACAAGCCACAAGATCATTAAGGGTTAGAAAGGAAAGGGGAATGGGAAATAATGGTATTTGCTTTTGAGACAGAGCTTCCTTTGTAGCCCAATTCAAGGATGATTTTCCTCCTTCACCTTCCCAAGTGCTAAGATTACAGGTGTGTCACCGTGCCGCCTCAGCCTGTTGTGTTGTTAGATTTATTTCACATTGTGTATTGGTACTTAGCCTGTATATGTATGCGCGTGCATGTGCACATTAGTTCCTCTGGTGAGGGTTGGTGGGGGTGTTTGGTGTCAGTGGAGGTCAGTAAAGGGCATCAGATATCTGATCCTCTGGAATTGGAGTTTTTCTGGTGCTAGGGAGCAGACCCAGGACCTCATAAATACTGTATGTGTGTTCTCCACTGAGAAATAGCCTTCAACCTTGAATCCAAAACAAAAGCTGTATGCTGTAATGTTCTTACATTTATAGCTTTTTACCTAGATGTCTAATTCACGCGTTGATGGTCAGTAAGATTGATTTATTTATTTTGTGTATATGAGTGCTCCATATATACACCAGAAGAGGACATCAGATCCCATTATAGATGGTGGTGAGCCACCATGTGGGTGCTGGGACTTGAACTCAGGACCTCTGGAGCCAGTGCTCTTAACTGATGAGCCATTTTTCCAGCCCTTGATTTTATTTTTATTATTAATTTATTTTAAGTGTGTGGTGTTTTGCCTCCATTTGTCTGTGCACCACCTGTGTGCAGTGCTTGCAGGGCCCAGAAGAGAGAATCTAACCCCTGAAACTGGAGTTATATGTGGTTGTAAGCTGTGTAGGTGCTGGGAATCAAACCCGGATCCTCTTAACACAATGCACTTAACACAAATGCACTTAATTGCCGAGTCAACTCTCCAGCCCTGTGGTCAAGCCTTTTTTTTTTTTTTGTTTTTGTTTTTTTGAGACAGGGTTTCTCTGTGTAGCCTTGGCTGTCCTAGACTCACTTTGTAGGCCAGGCTGGCCTCAAACTCACAGGGATCCACCTGCCTCTGACTCCCTGAGTGCTGGGATTACAGCACTGTATGTGCTGTATGTCAATCTTATGGAGGCATTTCTCAATTGAAGTTCCCTCTTTCCAGATGACTATAACTTCTGTTAAGCTGGCCATGGAGTAGGGAACTAACCAGCACTCCCCTAAATGAGCACTGCTGACTTGTGGCTGTGAGATGAAAAAAACCAAAGACTTGGGACTTCTATGCACATAATTACTTAGAGGTGAATAGTGGTCCACTGTTTTGCTCTTCCAAGTCCTACCTGCCATGCATTACCATGATGACAACGTCTGAAGTATAATCATTTTGTGTTTGTTTTGGTTTTATATAGTCCAGAATGGCTTTGAACTTGCTGTGTAGCGTAAGGATAACCTTGTTCTCCAAATCTTCTGTAGAAATACAGAACTACACATGCCTGACTGTACTGTCATTTTGAGACGATTTCAATGTGTGGCACAGATTAACCACAAAGGTTTCTCCTTTCTCAGTCTCCTAAGTGCCACTATACCACATAGCTAACAAATGTAAAATCTTGGGTTTGGTTGGTTGGTTTGTGGTTTGTTTGGGTTTTTTTTGGTTTTTTATTTTCTCAGGACAGGGTTTCTCTGTGTATCTCTGGCTGTCTGGAACTCATTCTGTAGACCAGGCTGGCCTCAAACTCACGGAGATCTATCCACTTGCCTCTGCCCCTCTCCCTGATTGCTGGGGTTAAAGGTGTAAGCCACGACCAGCAAATGTAAAATCTTAAATCTTGGTAGTAATTATAGCTAGCACTTATATAGTATTTATTGCTATAGATATTTTGAAAACTTGTTTTTTCTCCTGACAACTTTAAAGATTTGTGTATTTTATGTATCTGAGTGTTCTGTCTTCATGTAACCAGAAGTGGAAATTAGATTCCATTACAGACGGTTGTAAGCTACCATGTGGTGGGAAATTGAACTTAGGATCTATGAAAGAGCAGCCAGTACTCTTAGCCTCTTAGCCATCTCTGCAACCCTATTATTTGTTCTATAGATGAGAAAACTGAGGCTCTTCCCAAGTCACTGAGTAGGTTTCGTTTTGTTTTGTTTTTGGAGACAGGATTTCTCTGTGTGTCTTGGAACTCTGGTTGTGGACCAGGCTAACTTTAAACTCATAGAGATCCACCAGCAACTGCCTCCTAAGTGCTGGCCATAAAGGGGTACACCACCAAGCCTGGCCACTAAGTGGTTTGCTAAACTAGGATTTCAACACACCAGAGTCTGCCTCCTCTTTTCTTTTTTTCTTCCTGGAGGAATTGACCAGGAGCATTATGCCTGCTAATGCTAGCCTTGTTCTACCACTAAGCTATACCCCTGCCCATATTCTTTCTTTGTTTTTGTTGTTGTTGTTGTTGTTGTTTGTTGTTTGCTTGTTTGTTTAGACAGGGTTTCTCTGTGCAGCCTTGGCTGTTTGGGACTCACTTTGTAAACCATGCTGGCCTTGAACTCATAAAAATCTGCCTGCCTCTGCCGCCCAGAGTGCTGGGATTACAGGCGTGCACCACCATGACCAACCCATGTTCTTAACCATACATTAGCTCATAACAGGTAAGACAAATAATACTGATACAGAAATATTTTCAGTCTCACATGCTACATAAAAAGAAATACAACTGGTTAGCTGGGCATGGTGGCACACTCCTGTAATCCCAGCACTCAGGGAGTCAGGGGCAAGTGGATCTCTATGAGTTCAAGGCCAGCCTGGTCTACAAAGTGAACTTCAGGATAGCCAAGGCTACACAGAGAAACCCTGTCTTGAAAAAAAACGAAGAAGAAAAAAGAAAAGGAAATACAACTGAGTTTGGAAGGGTGTTGGTGTGGGTTTTATGTGTTTGTTGCTGCTGCTGTTGCTGTTTTGGAGATAGAGCATCAGGGCCTTGCTCATGCAAGGAAACATTCTACGCTGAACTCTATCCCCAGCTGTGAAAGAAGTCTCCCTAAATATAAAAGTTTAGCTAGGGGGCTGGAGAGATGGCTCAGAGGTTAAGAGCACTGGCTGTTCTTCCAAAGGTCCTGAGTTCAATTCCCAGTAACCACTTGATGGTTCATAACTATTTGTAATGAGATCTGATGCCCTATTCTGGTGTGCAGTTGTTCATATAGGCAGAGCACTGTATATATAATAAAAACATCTTTGAAAAAAAAGTAATAAAGAATGGCACATTAAAAAAAAAAAGTTTAGCTAGGCATGATGGTACACAACTTTAATCCCAGTACTAGGGAGGCCGAGGCAGGCAGTTCTCTGTAAGTTCGAGGCCGGCCTGGTCTACAAAGAGAGTCCAAGACAGCCAAGGCTACCCAGAAAAACCCTGTCTCGAAAACAACAAAAAAGTTTAAATGTATGTTTTTAGTCAGATAAAATATATGTCCAGTGAGTTGTAAAGATCTACAATTAAGTTAGTTTTGGCAAAGATAGCTATAAGTATAACCTAAAACTTGGTGATATATAGAACATTTTATTATCTTTTAAATTTTGTGTTTAAGACGATCAGTAGTTCAAGGCCAACCTGACTATTGGAGACTTGTCTAAAAATAAAAAAGGGGAGGGGGGGGGAAGATGGCCCAGTGGTAAAGGCCCAGTGTGCAGTGGAAGGCCCTAAGTTTGAATCCCGAACACATGTAAAAGTCATGCAATAAAGCAGAAACCCAGAGCTTTCCTCTGACCTTTACATGTACATTGTGGCAGACACCCACACCCACACCCTGTCTACACTGCACACCACACACACCTGTCACACACCCCAAACCACACACACAATCATTCAGTGCTCCAGACAGTTCCCCCATACCCTGCTTCCATAGGAATCCCACTTCCATAGGAAACTGTTCCTACTACATACATAGATTACAGCAAAAACTGCATCTTCCCATCCATTTTCAGCCTTTATTACCTTTTCTCTCTGGGTTTTCTGCTTGGCTAACAAAGGGGAAGAACATTCATCTTGCTCTCTGTACAGGCCCGGTCCTAAATGTCTTTGAGGAACTTCCTTCTGGGCATCAGTCTTAGATTGATTATGAGACAGCTAGCCTTTTGATTGGTTCAGTAAAGTAGTTAGAAGGGCCCCTCTGTTTTTAATCTTTAATAATTTACAGTTTTACAAAGTGCCAGAATGCCTACTCAGGCACAGCAATTTTATCAGAAGACATTCAGGCCAGATTGACTGTTGGTTCTGTGATCAAAGGCCATTGCAACTGCCAAGTTTACTGATAGTATACAAAGTTAACTCCTTTGCATGCTTTGCACTCTCCCCCCAGATGAAAAGTTACCTTTCCTGCGTAAGCTTTTCTTGTGGTTTATTACTTTACTGTTTGGAGATTTTGGAAGTTTGAAAGTATATATCTAATGATCATTCCAAACTGTTGATAATTACTAGACTTGGAAAAATATGGCCAATATTTTAAAGACTTTTCAAACAAAATTTCTTAGGAAAGTAGATTTCATAAAGAAATGTTTTAAATAAAGCTGGAAAGATGCCTTTAAGTGAGGCTGGGGCTGTCGCTCGGTTGGTAGAGTGCTTGCCCAGCATGCCAAGGAACTTTGTTTCAGTCCCCAGAACCTTGAAAACTAAGTGTGGTAACACATGCTTGTAATTCCACCACTCTGGAGATGGAGGCAGGAGGATCAGAAGTTCAAATTATAATCAGTCCTTGCTTTTTGCTGTCTGCTGAATAGCCCGTTCCCAGGCCCTCTCCCCACTGCAGGGAGCTCTCACTTCACTTCTCAGTCAGACCTTGTTTGTCCTTCACACACACCATTACACATATGCATGTACAGCACACACATTTCCTGCTTGGTTTCGTTCCCCCTACCGTAGGGTTTCTCTCTGTAGCCCTGGCTGTCCTGGACTCAATTTGTAGAACATGCTGGCCTTGAACTCACAGAAATCTGCCTGCCTCTGCCTCCCAGAGTTCTGGGATCACAGGCATGCACCACCAGGCTTTGCTTGCTGCTTGGATGACTGGGAAATTTCAAATGTTGGGAAACAGTGGCAAACTTTATGTGAATAGTTATTAGAGAGTTAAGCTGTGTTTTGGCTGTGGTACAAAGTCCAGATTTCTGCCCACGAGTTCTAGGAGACTTGGGAGGCTCCATCTCAGAAGGAAAAAGATGTGGGGATGGGTTCTTTGTTAATCTCACTGAAGGAAAGTAAAGACCATTATCCAAATTCTTTGGTCAAATTAAGCAAGCTTTATTTTTGGTCAAACAGGGCAATCTCCCTAATGTGGAGGTTGAGAAGATAGCAATGAACATAGAAAGAAGTGGGGCTTAGATAGCTCCAAAAAACTGCAAGGCTAGGGAGTTTCCAAGGGTTTTTTTGTTACATAGGAACTTGGCAGAACATTTCAAAATTATTTGGCAGAACATCTTATCAGGGTGGAGGTTAGGGTATAGGGAATGGAACAAGTCGAATTTTAGAAAGTGGGTCAAGACCTGGTCAAATTGAAGTTTTATATAAAAGAGGAATGAACCTATGTGACCGTGTAACAAGATGGCTTTTAATCATCAATAAAAGTAAAAGGAATTTTTATTATACATATTATTAATTAAATAAGGTTTTTTGGATTTTGGTTGTTGTTGTTGTTGTGTTGTTTTTTGAAACAGGGTCTCACTGTGTAGCTCTGTCTGCATCTGCCTCCCAAGTGCTGGATCAGAGCTATGTGTCACCATGCCTGGCCTAAATGTATTTTACTAATAGAATGCAAACTGCAGAATTAGTTCTATACAAGTAAGTAAAACTAGACAGTTTCAAAGTAAGGCATAAAACATTTGAGTTATGCATGCTGAACATGGTTACAAAGAGAACTCCAAGGTCCTCCTCTGATTTAGCATATTTAACTATGGCACACACGGAGGGGGTGAGGGGAGACAGGGATGTATAGGGCATAAAGTTGTCGGGACGTAAGTGCAGTGATGATTATCATAGCAGCGAAAAGCTGAATTTGTATAAATGCCGACCAGAATGGGGGTTGCCTGGAAGTGTGGGTCCAGTACGACAGTGATGTTCGTATGCTCAGGGATGCTTACAGAGACTAGGGGTCACCTTCAGGCTTTCACGTCAGTACTCTCCACTCTACTTTTTGAGACAGTATCCAAGCGGACTTGGACCTGGTTGGTTCAGCTAGACTGGGTGGCCAGCCAGGCTCTAGATCATCTGTCTTGTCTTTCTAGCACCGGCATTATGTGTACCATTGAGCTCATGTCTTTACGTGGAGACTGAGGGTCCAAAGTCAGGGCCTCATGCTTCAGACACCTCCCTGGCCCCAGTGTCTTTCTTTTTCTTTTTTTCTGACACACTCTCAGAGTGGGCTGGGCTGGCCTAGAACTCACAAAGATCCCCTGCCTGTGCTTACCAGGTCCTGACAAAGGTGTGCACCACCATGTCCAGCCCAAAGCTTCACTTTTCAACTTTGTTTTTTTCTTTAGGAAATTAATTATAAAGCATATACACCTTAAAATTAAAGTACTACAGAAGCAGGTTGAGTAGAGGTTTCTATTAGTGTGTTCTAATCTCACTCCTGATAGAGCACTGTGAAAAAAGTAGGCTTCTTTTCTAAAATTCTGTCTGTGTCTGGTTTTGCTCTGTACCTTTTCACACAGTACTGCCTCATAGCTGTCTTTGCCGATTTACACGTGGAGACAGGCCACGACCAGGAGAATTAATAGTGCAACAGTCATTTTCTAGATTTAATGAGTCAATACAGAGCTGCCATTACTGTACATGTAGTAAACTCCGAAAACATCAGGTGTTCCCTAGTAGTAGAAAACTGCCAAAGACTCAAAGTCTGCCATGTGGAGTCAGCAGGGAGGCTGGGGACTCAGGGGACAGGTGAAACTCCTAAACACCCAGAGTCTGCAGCGCTTGGGACAAAGAGGCAAATGGATCTCTGAGTTTGGGGCAGCCTGGGCTACAAAGCAAGTCCAGAGACTCAAGGCTACACAGAGAAACCCTGTCTCAGGCAGGGGAAAAAAATCAGTTCTGCTTAATAGTTCACCCGGGAGAACAGAAAGAAAGTACAAATAGAAACATACAGGAACCTAACAAGCCCATGAGTCTTGTGAAGTAGCACAGTCCAGCCCGTGAGGTGGGAATGTCCATAACACAAATCACTTCCTCTGCCCTTGGTATGCCGTGGGTCAGGGCGCTCTTGGACACTGAAGGTGTTTCTATCTCAGACAAAGTTATTGTCAACATCAAGTGAAAGCTGAAGGGATATGCTTTGATAAATTACTCTTTTGATTTTAATTTTTTGTTTCTAGTTGTGTGGATGTGTGCATATGAGTTCATATTTGGAGACCAGAAGCGTTGGAGCCCCTTGAGCTACAGCTCTAGGCAGTTGTGAGCCATCTAACATGGGACCTGGGAACCTAACTTAAGTCTTCCTCAAGAGAGTGTCCACTCTTGACCACTGAGCCATCTCTACAGCCCATAAATGGTGTTCAGAGGACCTGGATGGAGGCTTACAACCATCATAATTCTATTTCCAGAGTATCTGATGCCCTCTGGCCTCTGTGGGCACCAGACACAGACATGGCACACATACATACATGCAGGCAAAACACTCATACAAAAGAAATAAAATAAGCCTGGTGGTAACACACCACCTTTAATTCCAGCACTCAAGAGACAGATCTCTCAGTTCGAGGCTAGCCTGGTCTATAGAGCAAGTTCCAGAACAGCCAGGGCTACACAGAGAAACCCTGCCTCAAAATAAAATAAAACGAAAAGCCAGGCATGTGATGCACACCTGTAATCCCCGCACTCAGAAACAGAGGTAGGCAGATCTCTGTGAGTTTGAGGCCAGCCTGGTTTACAAAAGTGAGTTTAGGGCAGCCAAGGCTACACAGAAATCCTGTCTCGAAAAACAAGAAGCAAACAAATACCCCCCCCCCCAAGAAAAATTAAATTAAATCTAACAGGGGAAAAAAAGGCCACTTGCTGCCAAATCTTACAGCCCAAACAGTCTCTAGGACCAGGTAGGAGGAAAGGCCTGACCCTTGCAGATTATCCTCTGAATGCTGCATGTGGCATGTAAATGCCACCTTCACACAGATAAGCTAGTGGAGGAATAAGTGACTATTAAGTAAAAATTTAGAGGGGGTGGAAGGAACTACATGCTTTATTGATTCTCATAACAGCCTCAACTGTGGCTAGTGTTACTGTGGCTGTCAGTGGACATGCCTCAGTCACTGTAAATACAAGAAAAAGGGTGGCAGGTTTTACATTACACCTTAGGAATTCAGAAAAGATTGAGTGGGGAGGGTTGTTTGGTTTTGGTTGGTTGGTTGGTTTGTTTGAGTCAGGGTTTCTTTGTTGTTTGTTTTTTGTTTAAACCTTTGAAACAAGGTTTGTCTGTGTAGTCCTGGCTATTCTGGAACTCACTCTGTAGACCAGGCTGACTTCAACTCAAAAATTCACCTGCCTCTGCCTCTTGAGTGCTGGGATTAAAGGCATGAACCACCACTACCTAACTGAATTTTTTTAAGAGATCTTAAAATTGAGGGGAATTTTTTTTTTTTTTTTGCCAACTGTTATAACAAAAACTGTAGACCATTAACAATCACACATCAAGAGTCTACTATATTCCAGTTATTTTGTGCCTTGGGAACATGTTGAACAGATCAAAACATATATCTTTGTGGAAGTTGCATTCTTTTTACATGGAAGTTATACAAAAAGAATGTAGTAAAATATACTTAATATATTGAAATCTCAGGGAAACTTTGACCACATGCCTGTCAGTGCCTACCACATCATAATGTTCTGTAAGAGGCTAGAGAGATGGCTCAGCATAGCAGCCCTGGAGGACCCAGGTTTGGTTCTCCGCACCCAGATGGTGACTCACAACCATCTGTAATTACAGTTCAGGGGATCTAACACCTTCTTCTAGCCTCTGAGGGCACCAGCACACACATGGTGCGCAAACATACATGCAAGCAAATACCCATACACATAAAAATGAGTAAAATAAATATTTTTAAATAATACTTGATTAGATGAATAAAAGAATGAACTAAAGCTCTGTACAAAAGCTTATAGGTTCATCATTACAATTTTTCAAATGCAGTCACACTTGACTACAATTTTGCAGTGAAATAAAAGCCTGGGTTATCTTACTTACTACCTGTACCATGTCATTAAAGAAATGATTGTAGATGTCTTTATCTGATGTTAATGATTTTAAATATTCCAGCAGTGTAGCCTTTCAAAACATGAATTGACTTTTTTCTTTTCTTTGCCAATTTCAGGGGAGGTGACGCCAGGACTCTCTCAGGTGGAATATGCACTTCGAAGACATAAACTGATGGCTCTGATCCACAAGGAAGCACAAGAGCACAGTGGGACAGACCACGCAGTGGTGGTCCTCTCTAACCCTACATACTACATGAGCAACGACATCCCCTACACATTCCACCAAGACAACAATTTCCTGTATCTCTGTGGATTTCAAGAGCCTGACAGCATCCTGGTTCTTCAGAGCTTGTCTGGGAGGCAGTTACCATCCCACAAGGCCATGCTTTTTGTGCCTCGGAGAGACCCTGGGCGGGAACTGTGGGATGGCCCTCGGTCTGGCACTGATGGAGCCATAGCCCTCACTGGAGTGGACGAAGCCTACACACTGGAAGAATTTCAACATCTTGTACCAAAACTGAAAGGTAATGTTAACAACGTCAGATCACAGGCCAAGGTAGAGTCCAGGCCCTCGTTGGCCTGTAGTAGTTAATTTTCTAAAATAATTCTCCTGGAGAGAGACATGTCCTTTGTGGAAATCAAAACTATTGCTAAATGTGGTAACACACCGTTTTATCCCAACACTCAGGGAGACTGGCACATGCAGATCCCTGAAAGTTTAAGATCAGCCTGAGTTGGGTGATAAGCCCTGTCTTCGGGTTGTGACTGGGCAAACCCACATAACTACTGAGCCCAAGAGCATTTTCTCTCTGGACTTTTACCTGCTTACATAGTTGTTGTCTTTGGCAGCTTTGGCAGCCAAAATTAACCTGGGCCGGAGAGATGGCCCAGTGTTTAAGATCACTGGTTACTCTTCCGTAGGACCCAGTTTGATTTCTGGTACCCATGTGGTAGTTCACACTAGCCTGACTCCATTTCTAGGAGATCTAACACACTCTCCTGGCCTCTGCAGGCAGCAGGCGTAAACATGGCACACACACACACACACGTTTTTCTTTTCTTTTCTTTTTTAAGATTTATTTACTTATTATGTAATACAGTTCTCACATAAACATTCTTTTTTTTTTTTCACATAAACATTCTTACACTTACTTTTTTTTTTTTTATTTCCTTTAACCATCTAAAGGTAAGTCCTCACAGTGCATGTGTTTCTTGAAAGGACCTCACTCATTCACTTTCTTTTTTTTTTTTTAATCCACTATATCTTTAAAGTTTACTTTTATTATTTTGTGTGTGTGATGTGGGGGCAGACACGCTACAGCACACGTATGGAGGTTAGAGGGCAACTTTGTGGAGTCATTTCTCCCTTCACTGGTCTCCTGGTGGCCAGGCACCTTTGCCCATTGAGCAGTCTCACCGTCCCCTCAGTATTCTTTTTGTTTGCTTGAGATTTTTGGCTTGTTTGTTCTGAGACAGAGTCTCAGTGTAGCTCTAGTTGTCCTGAATGTCACAGAGATCCACCTGCCTTTGGGATTAAAGGTGCTACCATTACTACCATGCCTGGCTGAGCCATTATTCTCTGTAGTTTGACGGGTAAAAGTACTAGATACCGGAAAGTATTAATCAATCTAATAAATTTATTTACAAGTTTAAAAGAAAAAAAAACCTGCATTGGAGTTGTATCTCATAGTGTATCACTTGCCTGGCATGTCCAAGGCCACATGTTCAACCCCAGCACTGTCAGACAAACCAGGAAATGTTGAGCTTTAATTCCGTACACTGAATATAAGTAATAGAGAGTGTTTAAGTTTTCAAATAATTGAAGCATATACTGTTGTAATTAAGTATTTTCCATGCACTGTACATTTAATAACAAGTTTATTTTTAAAATGTTTGGCCTGAGCTGAGTCCAGGAGAGAGGGGGAAAAAAAGTTTGGCCTGGAGCTGGGTGTCATGGCACACACCTGTAATCCCAGTGCTCAGAGAGGCAAAGGCAGGTGGATCTCTGAGATTGAGGCCAGCCTGGTCTACAAAATGAGTACAGGACAACCAAGGCTACACAAAGAAACTATGCCTCAAAAAAAGAGTTTAAAAAAAAAATCCAAACTTAAATAAAGCTTTAGTTTCATTTGTCACTTTCATAAGAACACTGACGTTTATGACAGAAAACTATGTATCTCCCAGAGTATCACACCCCTTTCAAAGAATGACATTTCCAGTGATTTATGTCAAACCCAGTAGATGCTTCAGTCTTGCGAAAGTGTCACCCAGTCTTTCAGGATTCCACGCAATAGATTTTATAGTTTTATCTTTCTCAACATATTTCTTGTTGTTATGCTGTTTGTGTTTTAGAAGGAATAAGAGCCTTGTGTGTGCTAGACAAGTATTCCACCGTTGAGCTATTTCCAGTTCTGATACATCCTACCGCTGAAGTACACCTTCAGCCTCTGCAGCTGTTAAACTTATTTCTGCCTTCCCTTTTTAAGCTGAGACGAGCATGGTTTGGTATGACTGGATGAAGCCTTCTCATGCTCAACTCCACTCTGACTACATGCAGCATCTAACTGAAGCCAAAGCCAGAAGCAATAACAAGGTTCGGAGTGTCCAACAGCTGATACAGCACCTACGGCTAGTTAAGTCTCCTGCAGAGATCAAGAGAATGCAGATTGCTGGGAAGCTGACATCAGAGGTATGGCTGCTATTAAAAGTTCTTTGTCAGATCACACAACTCAAGCTTTTCACCTTCAGTGGCCCCTTTAATGCCACATGCCGTTGTGTGACCTCACAGGTCACATGTATCTACCTTCTTCAGTGTGTTTCGTGAACACATAAGGCATGCTCAGTGCCTCGCAAGATAACATGAAGCTGCTTCGCTGAAGACTGATCTCTGTAGTGACAATTTTGGAATTTTGTTTTCTTTAAAAACAGAAATACTATAAGAATGTGCTTTCGTTTTAATCCCAGATATATGGATGTGGGGCTGCTTTAGACTGTCCGTAGCAGCAGATCATGAGTTGCCTTGTGCTCTAGCAGAGGCATGGTTTTGACAGCTGCAGATAGTGTCCATGATTGTGTGATGTTTGGAATTCTGGGAACTTTTCAGAGGGTATATAAATGCTAGGGCCCCGAGAGCCATGGCGGGTGGTTGTGGGTTCAGGGGGTTTGATTGTAGTTTGTTAGTAGTCTTGCTCAAAGAAGAAGCAAAAGGAAGAAATTAGATTCATGAATATCTATCTCTTTTTCACTCCTCTGTCCTCCTTTCTCTACTACCTAGTGATTAGGGGGATAAAACAAGGCAGGAGGTTTCAGATAAAGGGTGGGGAAAAGAAGAACCCACAAAGCAACAAAAACCAGATTACAAGCAAAGAAACAAAAAGAAATTAGATTCAGGGATCTCTATCTCTCTCTCCCTTCTATCCTTCTTTCTCTCCTGTCTGGTGATAGGGACTGAAATTATGTAGATAAAAGATGGGAAACGGAGAAACCACAAAGCAGCAAAGCCGGCTACAGATCTTTTATGCATTAGTGTTAGTTGTTGCCTCTTTGAAACAACAGGACTAATTGAATCAGAGTTTGGTTGCTGACAGAGGCTCAGGATACCTAATGACAGTGTTTACTAACCTAGTTCATTATGCGTGCTCTTAGACTTAGGATGGGATTAGGTTGCAACACACCTGTCATTGGAAGCATTGCACACTGGTGATGTATGGTAGACATCTGACCTAGTGAGCATCGTAGCTGTCCTTGAGAGCTTGTGGCTGAGAGCTAGGGCTCACTGCCACTGCTCAGCACAGTGAGAAAGACCACACTCTCGTGTCTCACTCAAAAGATCTAAATTTAGAGATTAGAAATATAGTTTCTACTGAGTGCGTATTAATACATACACCATAAGATACTTAAAAACGAAGTTAAACCATGAAATAAGATACTTACATAAGGCACAAAATAAGAAGAACAAACATATGAAGGTGTGTAGAGGCCAGACTCTCCTGTAGCATGAGATCCAGAGCTAGGTGCACCCTCATTGTCCTCCATGCCTTAGGGCTAAGCAGGATCATTTTCTTTCATAAATCAGATATTTGTAGAAATGTATTTTCTCTCATTCATCCTTTAGACTCAGGTTAGGTTGCCAAAATGGTCAGTTTCTGATGAGTCCACTCTTCCTGTCTTTCAGACAGCCAACTTCTTGCTATGTCCTTACATGAGGTGAGTGCCTTTTCATTAGGCCTTAGTCCTGTCAGATTAAGGATCCACCCTTATGGCCTCACTTGACCTTAATTACCCCCGTCTCAGTAACTTGTTCTATTGCTGTGAAGAGACACCATGACCAAGGCAATTCTTACAAAAGAAAGCATTTTACTGGGGGCTTGCTTACAGTTTCAGAGTTAGTCCATGATCATCATGGTAGGAAGCACACAGGAATGGCACTGAAGCAGTAGCTAAGAGAGTTACATCCTAATTTGTAGGCAGCAGGCAGAGCTAGAGACACTGGGACTGGTGTGAGCTTTTGAAACCTCAAAGCCCATTCCCAGCAACATGCCTCCTCTTACCAGACCACACCTCCTTATCCTTCCCAAACAGTTCACTGGCCGGGGACTAAGCCTACAAATATATGAGCCTATGGGGGCCATTCTCATTCAGACCACCACATCCCCTAAAGACTCTGTCTGCATTTGCAGGTCCGTGGTGGCCCAGCACATGAATTTTGAGAGAGCGTAATTCCATTCATAGCACTTGCACAGACTACCAGAATCAGGGGCCCCAAGATACAGTCGCCATGTGGGATTTTTTACTTTGTCACAGAGATTGGTAAAGCTCTCCAGGGGTTTTGTTTTTTGTTAATCGAGTATTAGTTTCACTGAGTACTGACAAACTGATATAGACTATTTTTAAAAACAAACAAACCCCAGTTCTTTATTGTGATAAAATAAAAAATTAACCATATTAACACAAACTTGTTTTCTGAAACTGATTCTCACTTTATAGCACCATACCCAACTCATACTAGTCTTGTTTTGTTTTGTTTTGTTTTTTAATATACATGGTCTCACTGTGTAGACCTGGCTGATCTGGAACTCTCAGTGAAGCCCAGGCTGTCCTCAAACGTGCAGAGATCTACTTGCTGTGCCTTCCAAGTGCTGGGATTACAGGTGTGTTCCGCCATGACCCACTGCACTAGTAATTTTTTAAGTGTATAGTATTTCATTGTTATATATCATAGCCATCATTCCTCTTCAGAGCTTTTTATCATCCCGCACTAAAACAGTGTATGCATTAAACAATAACTCGGTCTCTCCTCCTCTATCCCATATTAACAGAATTATACAATATTTTTAGCCTTTTGTGTCTGGCTTATTTCTAGTTTAATGTCTTTAAGGTTCATCTATGTTATAGCACACATATCAAAATTTTGTTTTGTTTGGGGGGATTGTTTGTTTTTGATTCTTAAGACAGGGTTTCTCTGTGTAGCCCTGGTTGCTCTGAAACTCACTCTGTAGACCAGGCTGGCCACAAACTCAGAGATCCACCTGCCTCTGCCTCCCAAGTGTTGGGATTAAAGGCATGGGCCACCACTGCCCAGATGTAACTTTTTGTCATTATATTTTAGCACTTTTATCTTAATCACAATTAATGGCTGGATACACAGTATTCAGTCACATTATTGTTACTGTGTGTTTTCAAGTATTTCCATAGGTTGTTTCCCAATATATCCTTCCTAAGAAACTACAGTCAAGAGGACTGGAGAGATGACCGGGTTAAGAGCACTGGCTGCTCTTCCAGGGATCCTAAGTTTAATTCCCAGCAACCACATGTTGGCTCACAACCATCTGTAATGAGATCTCGTGCCCTCTTCTGGCATGTAGCTGTACACGAAGGCAGAACACTTTATACATAACAAATAAAATCTTTAAAAAAAGAAAGAAAACTATAGACTAAACAAATCTGGTCTCATTTCTATTTTTTGTGTCTAGCCAGAAATCATGTGCCCAGCTCTTCTTCCTTAAGTTCTTGTTAGGTTATGTATACCTGTTACATAGAGGAGATTTGTAATCCTTCACCCTGAAGGGCATCTGAATCAAAGCCAAAAGAATATCGTTCTGATGCAGTGAGCATTGCTCCCACACGAAACATTTCTTGAGCTTTTGTAGCACCCATTGATTGGTTCCCATCACCACAGCAATAATCCTGCCTTTTTTTCATTTATTATTTATTCATTTATTATTTTTAATTTACTTATTTCCTCTATTTGTAATAGAGAGATACATGCCATGGTGCATTTGAGGAGGTAAGAGGACAACGGGTGAGATTGTTTTCTCCTTCCACCATGTGGGTTCTGCAATCAAACTCAGGTCTGTTGGTTTTAGTGACAAGCACCTTTACCCTCTGAGCCGCCTTTCTGGACTTTGTGGTCTCTGTTTAACCTCTACAGAAGGTTGATGATGTATTTGTCAGCCTCAGTAACAGTCTCCAAAAAGCAGTGTTACTCGTTTGAGAGTAACATGCGGCAGGGATGTTTAGTAAGCTGGGGGTGCATCCAATGTACGGCAAAGGGAAACTTTTTCAAGGCAAAAGTGAAGATTGTGCAACATTTTGAAGCAATAATCCTTGTCCGCAAGAATGAGTAACAGGGTTAGTGCCAGTCTGAGGTTAGATAGACAAGTTTTGCAGGAGTATGTTTTACATAAGATTGCAGTGACCTTTTGAAAGTTTGTGGTTCTGGTAATCCTGCTGATAGGTATTAGACAGTCATGCATGAGACCCTTTCTTTTTTTATTATGTGCACATGGTGCAGTTGCTTATGGAGAATCATAAGACAATTTATGATAGTCTCTTTACATAGAAATTTTTACATCGATTCGAGGGTTTGCGTATCAAGCACTTTACCCACTGTCGTCTCACTGGTCCTTGTCTTATTTTTTAGTTAGAACTGAGTTAAGCAACTTCCTTTGACTTTGATGACTTTAACAGTATGCATAATGAAATGGTTACTACAATCAATTATATCATCAATTTTAACCCTATTTTCCACTGACGTAGACATTCTGGTTTCACCATTAAGCTACTCCACTGCTTTCATTGCACAGATTGTTTGCTGACAGGACACATTTTATTAACACTTTGTGCTCTGCTGGGACCAGTACAAGATGTCACTGATGAGCACGATGCTGATGAACTTCTTTCACTGCTATCACAGCCTTGATCACCATGTCAAGAGATCAGATGAGACATAACCTTGTTGCTTCCAGTCTCCTTGAGCTTCTTGACAGAGGGTTTCTTTCATGAGTTTCAGCAGCCTTCCAAACTGCCATAGAGGCTTTCAAAGAACAGTTTCCTACATAAAGGAGCTCCTTCTTTCCTTCCCTCCCTCCTTCCTTCCTTTCCTCCTCCTCTTTCTTCTTTATGTAAACAGTTGTTTAACTGCCATGGAGTACACAGTGAATGACAAGAAGGACCATGTTTCCCTCGCTCCTGCGACAGCGTATGCAGGTGCTTCACTGTGGATGGGGCCTTGTCCAGTTATCCATGCTCCACGTCTGCTTATCACACCGTTTGCCAGCCTGCTGACAGTGGCCCAAGTGAGCATTCACACAAGTGGTTAGGGCCCTTACTTTTGCCTAGTTCCTTGATCAGCTACGGAGGCAACATGTGCTTTAGCTTAGTGACCACTTTCTTCTTCTTCCGTTGAGATGCCCTCCTCTGAACTCCAGGCTTGGTCAGGCGGCAGAAGGAATAAAAGGAAATTGTAGTAAGGCTCTTGATAAATATGTCATTGCTCTGTGGATTCAGGTGAGCTTTCACTTAGTCTGATCAGCCTATTTCTGTTTAAAGCAAGGGCTCTCACTCATTGCTGAGCATACTGATGGGCACCTTGGGGCAGGGTGGGGGGAGGGCAAAGGCAGGCAGATGTCTGTGAGTTCATAGGCCAGCCTGAACTACATACCAAGTTCCAGGCCAGCCAGAGCTACTTTGTGAGATCTTGTCTAAAGAGAGAGAAAGAAATGGTACTCCTTTAAAACTCCCAGAAAACTTTTTTTTTTTACAGGGGTTTATAAAGTGTTGTATATAGTGACCTAGAAAGTGGCTTCTTTCCTTCACTGACAACTCTTTGATCCCTGATTTCTCACAGTGTTGCAGCACCACTTATTACTGATTAATTTCAGTTGTATCACAGTTCATCTTTACTGTGACGTTACCGTGGCCTGTTTTGGTTAGAGCTCCACCTGCTGACTAAAGAGAGAAGCTCATCGCAGGGACCTTTAGCTTAATTTTAGCCATTGCTACACCCTGAGCATTTAGCAGACCTATTACCAATTATCATTTTCCTTCCAGTCCATTTTTCCAGCTCCTTAAGGTTTCCAAACACCACTAACTTCATTGTATCTGCTACTTCAAACCTAATCGTGGGATGGTTCACTGAAAAAAAAAAAACAACTTTTTTTTTTTGAGACAGGATTTCCCTGTGTAGCCCTGGCATGGCCACCATGCCCAGCTGGGAAAGGGCGCTTTTTATTTGAATTCCAATATTTTGAATGTTTGCCTAACAGACAACATGAGTCTATATTCATTTCCTCCTCCATCTCTTTGCAGGCTTTCATAGAAACCATGTTTGCCAGTAAAGCTCCAGTAGACGAAGCCTTTCTTTATGCAAAGGTGAGCTTCAGGTAGTGGGAAAGGTCCGGTTGGGGCAAATGCATGGTGAGTTCATGGTTCACCGGTGTCATGGCTTGCAGGCAGATGTAAAGTGATGGCATCTTCTTCTCAAATGTTACTGTTAACTTTTATGAGTGAAACACACGCAGTGTTGTATTGAAGAAAAGTGCAGAGCAGAGCCAATGAAAGGAGACCCAACACTGGGTGCCTGTAAAAGAAGAAAAGGTCTGAGGCAGCACTTGGGTGGGGCCAGTGGGACAGCCTCAGAGTCTGCGAAAGGTGGCAGAATTTACAATTTCCCAGCATCCTTTTCCACTTACCCAGAGCATTTAGATTGGTAATTATTTCTAAGACTGAAATTAGCCATATAGAGGTATTGTTAAAAATATAAGCCATATCTTGTTGTTTAGCTAATAAAAATAGCCTGATATGTGTTTGTGGACTCAGCCTTCTTTACAGATTTTCTGTCTTCTTCTGGACTTACTTTGAAAACCACTGGAAGCTTAAATTACAGGAGATTAAATAATAAGGTTGAGGCCAGATGTATTGGTATGTGTCAAATTCCAGCACTTAGGAAGTATCTGCATGACAATCAGGAAGGAATTCTGGGACATCCTCAGCTGTATAGTAAATTTGAGGTTAACCTGGGATACATGAGCTCATGTCTCAAAAAATACCTATGTATAGTAAAGTTGGATAACAGGATTGATGTAAGAGAGTATTTATAGACTAGAAAGTATAGCAGGTAAGAGGTAAAGAAATGTGGGCGCTGATGCCATAAAATATTTGTTAAGTATGGCCAGTCTTCCAGTAATGACCCACAGTACACACCTCTGCGGTGGATGAAGACAGCCTGGACTGGGACAAGTCCACAGAAATTATGTGAGTCAAATATTGTTGTTTTTCAGTTTGAATTTGAGTGCCGGGCCCGAGGTGCGGACATCTTAGCCTACCCGCCTGTGGTTGCAGGTGGTAACCGCTCCAACACTTTGCACTATGTGAAGAATAATCAGCTCATCAAGGTAATCAGAATGCCCTTGCATTCTGCTCTGGAGAGGACCAGGATCCCCAACAGAGAACTTGCTACCTTTCCCTTCACAAATGGTCTAAAATGTTTTTTTAGATATAATTTCATTAGTCTTTGAAGTAGCCCTGTTAAGTAAGAACAGTTACTAGTATGCTTGCTTAGTGGATAAAAAAATAAGCATTAATCATTAGCAATCGATGGTGTGCAGGCAGGCAGCGTCTGAGGCTGCAGCTGGACGGATCCAGGCGGATTGCCTCCCTTGCAGTGTGTAAAGCACGACTGTGGGACTATCCGAGCTGGCGTTTTCCTTTGTGGGCTTCCTCTCACTACTACTTCAGGGTCTTCTTTGTTTCAGGTATTTGTTTTTTGTGGTGGTAACCATGTCTTTGTTTTCTCTTTTTGTTTGGTTGGTGGGAGTGGTGTTTTAGAAACAGGGTCTGATGGTGCCCTGACTGGCCTTGAACCCAGTGTGTAGCCAAGAATGACCCAGAACCTTCCTCTGTGCCTCTCCCTCTCTGCAGCTGGGATTACAGGTAGATGCCATGAGACCCCATTCCGTGCAGTAACGGGGGTGGACCCCAAGGCTTTGTGCATCCTAGGCAAGCACTCTGCTGAGCTACATTCTAGTCTATACCTTAATTTTCTTTATTTTACCACTAATATATATTTAGATAATTTGATTTTGTTTAATTTTTAACTTTATAAATCTCAGAGACTGTTTGGGGGCACAGTGGTGATGCTGGCAGGGTCCTACTCCATAGCCCAAGCTAGCTCAGGATTCTCTCATGTAGCCCATGCTGGCCTTAAACTTGGAATGACCCTCCTGCCTCCATTTCCCAGGTAATGGCATTATGGCCTGCACCACCATACCCAGCTTTGAAACCATGTGTTCGTAGCTTCTGGACAGCAGTCCTACTGACAAACAGCTGCCTTTAGTTCACTGCTCTAGAACAACAAAATGTGGTCCAAAGGGTTAAATAAATTTTCATGAGACTACTAAGATACTGGTCACAAGTATATAGTAGAGCAACCTAAAAACTTTGTGACATGATAGTCAATAGCATGAATGCCAAGGCCATTCTAAGACTCGCCACCTTTCCTACCGAAGTAAACAGAAATTCATGAAAATTAAAACATTGCAACAGTTTAGTTTTTTATTTAGAAACATATCATTTTTCACCAAAAAAAAAAAAAAAAAAAAAAAAAAAAAGAATGTTGCTTGTACTCTAGTTTGAGGAGTGGAATTTGAAAGTCTAACCCTGTGTCCCAGGCTGTCTTCAAACTCCTAAGCTCTTAACTGCCAAGCTATCTCTCCAGTGCTCCCAAAAATGTTTAGACAAGAAGAAACAATTTGCACTTGGGAGATTGCTACCTCTTGTAGTGAGAATTGTGGAATTTTGATTTCTTAAAAAACATAGAAATGCTGTTTTAATCCTAGGGGTAGGGATGTGGGGCTACTTCCCAGCAGCTTTGATTTGCCTTGCTCTCTGGCAGAGGCATGGTTTTGCCAGCTGCAGATAGTTTCTGTAATTCTGTGATGTTCAGAATGCTGGGGTTTTCTCAGGGGGTATATAAATGCTAGAGCCCTGATAGATAAGGTGGGTAGTTGTTGGTTATTCAGAGGGATTGGTTGTGGTTTGTTAGTAGTCATGTTCAAAGAAGAAAAAAGAAATTAGATTTAAGGATCTCTCTGTCTCTTTTCTTCCTTCTATCCTGCTTTCTCTCCTATCTAGTGGCAGGGGTGAAGTGGGGGGTGGAGGGTAAAGGGTGGGGAAAAGAAGAACCCACAAAAACCAGCTACAACCTCCTCCCCTTTTATTTTTTGTTCCAGGATGGTGAAATGGTGCTTCTTGATGGAGGTTGTGAGTCTTCCTGCTATGTGAGTGACATCACCCGGACATGGCCTGTCAGCGGCAGGTAGGGACTCTACAGAGTGACACGCCCCCTGGCACCTCAGCATTTGAGTTAGCGTAGAGATGTAACTGGAGGTCAAGCTAGCTATCTTTATGAAGCTTCTTACTGGTTTGTTGTTGTTGTGGGTTTTTGTTTTGTTTTGGCCGTTTTGTTCATTACGTAGCATAGAAAGGCACATAGAAAGACTTAACACAAGAACTTCGTGCACTTTGTCTTAGTATATACAGCTGTGAGTCTTGTTGTTGTTGCTTTTTTCCTTCTCATTACAAGGCTTTATTCAAGGTACAATAGAATATTCTCATGGGTAGAATATCCTCATGTCACACAGAATTATAAAAGCTCAACAAAATATTAAAAACAATATGAAGGTACTAAAGAGTATCTACTATAGGGAAAAACTGTAAATCTTTTGTTGTTTTGTTTTGTTTTATATGTATGGGTATTTTGCTTGCATGTATTGTGTCAATACATGCAGAAAACAGAAGAGGGCATTGGATCCCCTGAAACTGGAGTTATAGACAATTGTGAGCCATCATGTAGGCACTGAGAGTCAAACCCAGGTCCTCTGGAAGAGCAGTCAGTTTTCTTAACCACTGAGCTGTCTCTCTGTAAATCTTAACTACAGTGAGCTGGGAGTGGTGGCTCACACCTGTAATCCCAGCACTCAGTAGGCAGAGGTGAGCAAATTGCTATGAGTTCGAAGCCAGCCTGGTCTACTAATAGAGTCCAGGGTAACTAAGGCTACACAGAGAAACCCTGTCTCCAAAACAACAACAAAGGAAAAAGAAAAAAGGAGGAAAAAAAAAAGAGTTCTTGCTCCTCTTTCAGAAGACTCAGGTTGGGTGGCTCCCAGCGCCTGTTACTCCAGCTCCAGAGGCCTTATGCAGTCCTGCATTCACATGCACAAATCCTGAGCACAGAGAGCGCATAATTTAAAAGAAACGTAAATCTTTTTTTTAATCTCCAAATAGTTAGAAAACAATGAGTATGAGACAGATGTGGTAGTGTTTTTCTCTAGCTCCAGGACTCAGGAAGCTGAAGCAGGATGATAAAGCGGTAAAGGCCAGGGGCTGGAGAGATGGCTCAGCAGTTAAGAGCACTTACTGCCGTGTATTAGGACTGGAGTTTGGATCCCAGCAAGCACTTCAGACTGTTCGCGCATGCCTGTAATTTAAGTCCTCAGGGATCTCATGCCCCATTTCTGACCTCCATGCGGACACACAATGCACACACTTTTTTTTTAATATAACAGTTCAAGGCCAGCCTGGACTTCATACTGAAACTCTAATTAAAAAATTAACAGAAGCTAGTAAATGCATTCTGCATCACTTGCGGTACAAAGCTTCAGTAGCCAAACAGTGGTGGTGCACATCCTTTAATCCTAGTACTGAGGAGGCAGAGGCAAGCCGATCTCTGAGTTCCTTGAGGCTAACCTGGTCCACAGCTCAAGTTCCAGGACAGCTAGGGATATACAAACCCTATCTCCAAAAAAAAAAAAAAAAAAAAAAAAAAAAAAAAAAAAAAAAAAAAAAAAGCGGCATCAGCAAAATAAATTGCAATGTATTTCAGATGGAATAGTAACAAAAATACTGTATGTAAATATTAGGAGAATACAACTGAAGCAAAAATTTGTGGCTTTTCTTTTAGTCAGGATCTGACTAAGTAACCCAAGCTATTGCAAGCTTACTGTGTAGCTCAGGGTAGACTCAAAGTTACAATCCTCTTGCCTCAGCCTACTGAATATTGAGATTACTGGGTCTTCTATCACAACGGCCAGTTCAGTTCAGAAGTTCATACACTTTAAATGCTTAAACAGGAAAGGAAAATGATAGGTACTTGCCTAGTATTCTCAGGCTTTTGGTTCAAACCACAGAACCAGGAAGAAATAAAAAGGAAGAAAACGTTTAAATCACTAAAGTAAACCTGAAGAAACTATTGAAGGGCCAGCAAGATGGCTGTCTGGTAAAACACCTCCTGCCAAGGCTGAGCACCGGACACATAGCTTACATTCCTTCACTTTCCTGTTCCTAGATTCACAGCACCTCAGGCAGAACTCTATGAAGCTGTTCTAGAGATCCAGAGAGCTTGTCTGACACTGTGCTCTCCTGGGACAAGTTTGGAGAACATCTACAGTATGATGCTCACACTGATAGGACAGAAGCTTAAGGATCTGGGCATCGTGAAGACCAACAAGGACAACACCTTCAAGGTACCTTCCTCCTCCTCACTCCAGTCCTGAAGAAGATCCAGCATGCTGCTCAATTTATGCCCTGCTTAGACACTGTCTTTTAGTTCTTTGCAATCCATATAACATGGATTACAACAGAATGAGTCCGTACTTATTTTTGCCAGAAGATGGCAGCACATTCTGATTCATTGGCTGCTATAGAGCCAGTGTAGTACTCAGAAACATAAGATGAGGTCTGTACAGGCAGGTGGCAAGGAACACAAACAAGGAGAGAAGGTTAACTCCTAATCCTTTCCTGGGGGTTCTGCAGGTCAGAGGGAAGGCTGTTTATTGCTTCAGACTTAGCAAAATGCCCAAGGGCTGCCTTTAATGGGTTTTGCCTCCACCTTAATGTAATGGTATACAATATAACTGCAAATCCTGAACCACACAAACATTAGGCATCTTCCATCTCCAAGTGTAGACTTCCAGGACTCCTATTAGCAAAGAAGTTAATAAATTCCCTGTGCTAAGCCAACAAATCTTGAATTAACTGATAGAAATATCTAAGCCAGTAAATACACAATCATACCTGCACCACAATTTGACATAGGATACTTAGGGTTTCTAGAGTAGACTACCCAAGAGAGATGTGTGAGTTATATCTTATATGGGGGAGGGACCCATTGAACTCAACAGCTGAAGATGGCTTTTAACTCCCGATTCTCCTGACTCCACCCACCAAGAGTTAGGATTCCAAGTGTGTGTTCCTATTTTGTGTCTTCTTTTTTAAGATATACGAATTGAAGAGATAATAGAACATTGCTCTCCTCCTTTTCGCCAAAAAGATTTTCCCCCTAGAACTAGGGGTTAAATTGAAGAGATTGTATGTGGTAGGCAGATACCTCTGAACTATACCCTTTTGTCAGTTATTGCTGGAATTCCTTTGCTCGTGTATAATAAGTTTAACAGTGGGATGGAATGCAGTATTGTAAGTATGCATAGAGGAAGTAACAGTTTGCCAGGCATGGACCTGGTTCAGTGGGTAAAGTACTTCCTAATACAAGCATGACGACCTAGTTCAGATCCCCAGCATCCACAGAAAAGGGCAGGTGTGGCCAGGCATCAGAGCACATGCCTTTAATCCCAGCACTTGGAAGATAGAAACAGGTGGGTCCCTGAGGCCAGTCAGAGCTACACAGAGAAACTCTGTTTCAAAAAAATAAAGCAAACAAATAAACAAAAAAGGTAGATGTGGGGGCTGGAGAGATGGCCCAAAGGTTGGGAGTGCTGGCTGCTCTTTTAGAGGTCCCAAGTTCCCAGCACATACATACAGGCTCAAAACCACCTGTAACTACAGTTCCAAGGGATCTGACAACCTCTTCAGGCCGCTGAGGTCAGGAGGTAGATACAGAATATACATACATGCCGGTAGGCAAGCACAAGTAAAATTAAGTAAATTTTTTAAAAAGAAAGAAAAGACTAAGCATGGCAGCCTGTTCCCGTAATCCCAGCATTGAGGTAGAGACCGGAGAAACCTCTGGGGACTTCCTCACCTTCTAATCTAGCCGGCCAAGAGCTTCAAGTTCATCAAGTTGGGGGAATGACAAGATAGTTCCGTGTATATAGTGACATGTGACAGCGAGCCTGATGGCCTCAGTTCAGTCCCCGGGTGGGAGGTGGAGGAGAGAACCAGCCGTACTCTTCTCCACACACACATTAGGCATGCACACCTACACGCAAACACCGTCAACCAGCCAGCCAGTCAGTCAAGACACAAGGGAAGCTCTGGAGAGGGAGACAGCCGCCATTGACTTCTGGCTTCCACAGGCACGTCATGGGCCTGTGTGCCCGCACAGCACATGCAACACAGGCATACCACACACCCCCACAAAAGCTGCAGTTTGTCAGATCTCTCAAGCATTAGTCCAAAGATAGGTTAAGCATACATAACAGAAACGGGTGGCTAACATCTCACTGCTTTATAAATGCCAAATTTGCCCTCATAGTACTGTGGTCATTATCTTTTCTAGGCAGCTCGGAAATACTGCCCTCATCATGTTGGCCATTACCTCGGAATGGACGTCCATGACACTCCAGACATGCCTCGATCACTCCCTCTGCAGCCTGGTATGGTGATCACAGTTGAACCAGGTAGGGGATGGATCAACACCAGAGTATGCATTGCTTATTTTTCTTTCTGTAAGGGTTCAAGTTTGACTCGAGTTTTCTTAATTCACAGTATACTTTGTTTCATTTGACTCCTCTGATAAACAGAGGATGGCAAATGCTTTCTGTAAGTCGATATTAAGAAATAAATCTTTTTTTTTTAATCCTGACTTTGCCAGGACTAAGTCATGAGCCGCTATGTGGGTGCTAGGAATTGAACTCAGGACCTCTGGAAGAGCAGTCAGTGCTCTCTTAACCTCTGAGCCATCTCTCCAGCCCCCACCAGGACCAATTCGTGGCAGTCTCACAGTTAGTAGTGGTCTGTTGCAACATCCTGCCGCCTCCAGTGAACTACCCTCCATCATCCCGCGGCAACCTGACTCAGATGAGTGCCTGTTGGGCAGAGTGGAAAGCGAGGTGACCACAGTGGATGCAAAGGTTGTTAACAGAGTTGACGCTTAAAAAAAATGGTGCAGCTCGCACTGTAAGAACAGAACCCAGAGTCTGAAATGGCGTGAGACAGGCTGCCTCCATTGCTGGTCTTTTATTAAGACTGAGGAAGTTTGCAGGTTCTTTTGTTTGATTGGCTGGTTGGTTTTGTTTTTTTCAGGACAGGGCTTCTCTGTGTAGCTCTGACTGTCCCGGAACTCACTCTTTAAAAGACCAGGCTGCCCTCGAACTTAGAGATCCAGCTGCCTCTGTTTTTACAGAACGCCATGATTAAATTTATGCACTGCCATGTCCGGCTAGTTTTCAGCTTCTTTACTATGCAAAGGCCTAAAAATCCACTTGACTTGAGATTTAGGAGGCGTGCCTGGAAACCAGGCATGGTGGTGCATTCCTGTAATCCCAGCACAAAAGACTGGGAGTTCAGAGCCCGCCTTGGTTCATGGGACTCACAGGAAGTCTCTGGGGCATCTAGACTTTTCCAAACACGCAGTAATCTTTTTTAATCTTCGTTTTTGATGTATGTAGATGGGTATTTGCCTGTGTGTATGTGCACTACATGTGTGCAGCGTCTGAAGGCCAGAGAAAGATGTTGCATCTTTCACTAACGTTACAGATAGCTGTGAGCCCCTTTGTGGGCGCTGGGGACTTAACCCAGTTGTAAAGCAGCCATCTCTCCAGCTCCTTCTAAATACATACATTTAGATCTTTTTTCTCATAGCTTATTTGAAGAAAGAAAAAAAAACTTTATACTGCCAGTTTTTGTGGCTTTGGCTATACCTCTATATTTTAAATGTTTTAATTCACTGTATCTTTTTTTTTTTCCTTCATTTTTGGAGTTTTTGTTTGTATGGTTTGGCTTGGTTTTTTGTTTTTTGGTGGGACAGGGTTTCTCTGTGTAGCCTTGGCTGTCTTGGAACTCACTTTGTAGACCAGGCTGGCCCTGAACTCACAGAGATCTGCCTGCCTCTGCCTCCAAGTACTAGGATCACAGCTGTGTGCTGCCTCGCCCAGCTCTTGTTTTGGTTTTAGTTTTGATTTAAGCCAGGAATTAACTGATAATCCTACCTCAGCCTCCTAGGTACAGGTGTGTGCCATCACAGCCAACTTCATACTTTATTTTAACTAAATAGCAGAGTATTTTTAGGCAAGGAAAGATACACATTTATGTAATCTGCTAGTTCCTAATATATATAACATATTTGTAAATTAGTGACGACCTTGAACCACTAGACCATGACAGAATCATGATTAGTACTTCCATAGTTCAGGGCAGCCTGTAGTCCACTAAAGAAAGCAGCTGTAACCATCGTAATGCTAGCTAATGAGAGCCACCTGACTGAGCTTCCTGTCCACAGACTGTGTGTGTGCTGTCATTCGTGTACTTCTCACAGCTCTGAGGTACGTGAGTGCAGAACCGTCAGGCACAGACGAGGAAATTGTAACAGTGGTGAACTTGCTTCTAATCCACTGTTATGTCACTGATCATAGCCCTTCTCTCTGTTCTTCAGGCATTTATATTCCAGAGGATGACAGAGATGCCCCAGAGAGGTTTCGAGGTCTCGGAGTGCGGATTGAGGATGATGTAGTGGTGACTGAGGACTCACCTCTTATCCTTTCTGCAGATTGTCCCAAAGAGAGGAGTGACATCGAGCAGATCTGCAGCAGGGCCTCTTGACCACTGCTGTAGCGCACTTAGAGCCTGGGAGCCAGGCTGGCATCCCTGCCTATGCAAGTAGTCAGTGTCTCTGAGGGGCATTGCACAGCTGTATGAGTGGAGATCTTTGTATATGAGGACGCTTCCATGTTAAATAGATGTAAACCTGGAAACGAGGACTCTGGGACAATCTGTTACTAGGACTTTAGTGACATTAATCTGACAAGTTAACGATCCAGAAAGTTTAACATGTGAATGTAATGTAGGGGTTTGGTTTGGTTTACCCCTACATTTTATTTAACACATTTCAGCAAAGAACTCTCTTCTTTCCTTTCTGCAATTTTGCTGAGATCCATGTAATATCCTAAGATGATTATGTGAGGCTCATGTTTAACTTCACCAGTGTTTCTGCCTGTGCTAAAAGCTATCTGTTCATGTTTGAGGTGGCCAATATGAATCTTCCCTGACCTTTGCATCTCTGCTCCAAGTTCTACATATCTATGGGACCTCTCCAGCCTCAGGGAACACAGGTGTCCTGTAGTCTTTCCACTCAGCACAGTTCAGCAACACCAGCCAACAAAAGAGTCTCGGATCTTTCTTGCCATTTTGGTTACTTAGGACCTGAAAGTATCTTTGTCTCTCTGCAGATCCAGGCTTTAAGCTCTGCTTTCTTCAATTTAAAGAGTATTCTTTTTTCAAGCATCCACCTTCCTTTCCATTATAGGTTCTTTTCTTTGGCAAAAACGTCACTCTGTGCCTCTGTCCTTCCCAGTTTGCTTTGATTTGCTTTGTGACAGGATCTTACATAGCCCAGCCTGACCTCAAACTCAGTATGCAATTGATGCTGGCCTCAAACTGCTGATCTGCCTGCACCATGCCCAGCTCCTGTAGCCAGTGCTACACAGAGAAACCCTGTCTCAAAAAGCCGAAAAAATTAAAATTAAAATAAAAAAATAGCACTTAAATGAAGGTACCCTGTCTGGATATCCAGTATCACATTATGATTTTATGTGGTTATTTCAGAATCTCCTATCAGGAAGGCCAGATTTTTTTTTTTTTTTTTTAAATTAAAAAACCTGTAGTAGAAATACTAGAGTCAGGATTAATATCTTCTCATAGTCTCTAAGGCTATGTGCCTCTAATCATGACTTAAAATACTTGTAGAGGTCAGCAACATGGCTCAGTGGATGAAGGCACTTGCCACCAAGGATGAGTTAAATACCTGGGATCCACGTGACAAGAGAGAACCAGCTCTCTAAGGTTGACCAGTTACCTTCACACTCGTGCTATGACGTTTGCATGGACACACACATAGAGCAAATACACTGATAGTATTCTGTGTACAGCTGGTGTGGTGGCATACCTCTATAATCGCAGCGCTTGGAAGGCAAAGGCAAGAGGATTGTGCGCTAGAGACCAACCTGGACCACATAGTAAGACAACCTCCATGTCCCCTGTTTGTTTTAACAGTAATGGCCATGGTCTCTCTCCTCCCTCCTTTCTTCTGCTTATTCTCTTGCTTAAGGGTAAGCCCAGGTCTTCATACGTCAGGCAAGCGCACATACTCACACCCAGCCCTTACTAACTTCTCTCCAGTCGGAAAGGAATAAATTCTCACTGTCAGCATTCTGTCTTGAAACTTAGGCCTTAAGTCAACAAAGTTTTCACTTTTTCTACTTTTCCAAACATCCATGATGCATTCCCTCTTTTGACTTTGTGAATAATACAGACAGACTGCACCCAGGCATTATAGTTCACACCTGTAATCACAGCACTTACAAGACTGAAGCAGGAAGATTGCTATGAATTCAAGACTAGCCTGAGCTACAGAGTAAGAACCTGATTAAAAAATGAAAATAAGGGCTAGAAAGACAGCTCAGCCATTAAAAGCTAGGCTCACAACCATAAATATAAGAGCTCAGTTCCCCAAAAAAAAAAAATAATAATAATAATATGGAGACTGCAAGTAGAAAGTGTTGCTGTTGCCTTCTGCTCTCCTGTGTTCAGAGCAGACCATAAGTAAAGCACAGTATGCTCTCCCCCGGGGAAAATGGCACTACCCTCCTCTATACATGTTCCCAGCAATTAAACAGACTTGGGATTTGAGTTGGAACCATCATGACTAGACGATAATAAATGAAAGTTCTCACATATCAAGCCAGGCAGAGGTGCCACATTCCTTTAATCCCAGCACTCAGCAGAGGCAAGCAGATATGTGAGTTCAAGGCCAGCCTGGTCTACATAGTAGACCAGGACAGCCAGAGCTACATGGAGAGACCCTGTTTCAAAAAACCAAAAGAAAGAACTTTAAGTGGGTAGCCACGTCAGTGGTGTGATCAAGAACCCTGCACAGAAGATGGTTTCACTGTGTGGCTAAGGTTTTTATTCTTAATTTCCAGAAGTAGCATTTAAGGCCCAAAGTTAAGCAGATTGTGCAAGCTTTAGACCTTGGCAGATCTTTTTTAAAACTGAAGTGTTTTCAGATGTTCCTGGGGTGATAAAAAGGTGGCAGTGACATCATTAACTCCCACCACTGCAACAGAAACCCCTCGTTACAATCCAAAATGGGAATGGGCTTCTTTGTCCTGTGGCCGCTGAGGAGCTTTGACTATCAGTATTGTATGGACCAGCAGTCACCACCGGACTTCAGGCCCCACAGGGCATGTGTCCACCAGAACCCAGAAACTGCAGTCTTGATCGGCATTTCTTAATGCTTTGTATGACTTTTGTGCAATTATATATGTTCTCTTTGGACATAGTGCTGTTACTTTTTAATGCCCTGTTCAATGAAAAATGGATATAGCATTCCCCAGTACGGGGAGTGCATTTGTTACTGTCATTTTTTAAATATGCTATAAAACTGTACAGGTGGTATGTGTGTTTTACCTTAGCCTTATGGTGGTCTGCATGAGAATCGTCATCATGGGATCACATGTTAGAACACTTGGTCTTCGGCTAATGGCTCTGTTTGGGAGGTTACAGAACCTCCAGGAGTTAGAGCCTCTCTGGAACAAGTATGCTCCTGGCATTAGGCTGTGAGCAGTATAGCCTTATCCCACTTCCTGTCCTCTCCTTACTTCTTCCTGTATACATATAAAATATAGCCAACCTGCAGATTCCTGCCATCCTTTCCCTACCATTTGGACTCTAGTCTGAAAACATAAGCCAAAATAAACTTTTTGATAAGTTGCTTTCAGTCATAATGTTTTACCACAGCAACAAAACATGACTAATACAAGGCAGTGACATTTATAGATTTTAAATGTAAGGGTATTTTGCTTTACAAAATACTAACTGGTATACAACATGATGAAAGTAAACACAAGGGCTGGAGAGATAGCTCAGAGGTTAAAAAGCACTGGTTGTTTTTCCAGAGGTCCTGAGTTCAATTCCCAGCAACCACATGGTGGCTCACAACCATCTATAATGTGATCTGGTACCGCCTTCTGGAGTGCAGGCATAAATGTAGGCAGAACACTGTATACATAATAAATAAATCTTTTTTAAAAAATTTAAAAAAAAAAAGTAAATTCAATAAGCTCATTGTTTGAGGGGAAGAAAAAACAATGGATTTGATCCAGATTTCACAAGATTGACTCCACAAAGCTGACTACCAGGCTCCTGACAGTTCCTGTCAGGCTCAGTATGGAACCACACAGCTGCAACCCCAGCAGTAGGAAAGCTGAGGCAGAAGAATTGCTAGTTTGAGTTTGAGGCCATGTGGACTATGACAGGATCCTACCCTGGAGGGCGATGAGAGCTCTTGTAAGCCCTCAGCACTAAATCCTAATGCCTTAAAAGCCATGGCCCTGAGCAACCTAGAGTGAAAGTGGATTTTTTGTGAGGAAGTAGAATCAATTTGCAAAATCATGAATATGGCACTTTGAGGTGTTGGTTGGTTGGTTTGATTTGTTTTTTCAGGACAAGGTTTCTCTATGAGGCCTTGGTTGTCCTGGAACTCTCCCTGTAGACGAGGCTGGCCTCAAACTTAGAGATCCGACTGCCTCTACCTCCCAGGTGCTGGCATTAAAGGTGTGCACCACCCGCTGCCCAGCTGAATATGGAAACTTTTTTAAGATTATTTTATGTATATGAGTGTTCTATCTGCATTTATACCTGCCAGAAGAGGGAATCAGTCCACAGTATAGATGGTTGTGAGCCACTATGTGATTGCTGGGAATTGAACTCATTACTTGGAAGAGTAGACAGTGCTCTGAACCACTGAGCCATCTCCCCAGCCCCGATTATGGAAACTTAAGATCTGAGACTCGGGGCCATCAGGTGCCTCAGGTCATCCATGCAGCACCTCAGGCAGTCACCTGTCCAACTCCCGTTGAACCGGACACCTCTGGCCTCCATGGGCACCAGGACACACATGTGAAAGTTCACACAGACACAAAATGCTTACAGGCAGAGACAGGAGGATCTCTGAGTTTGAGGCCAGGACAGGAGTAGGTAGATCCTGTCTCATACCTGACATGTAGAAAGACACATTTGTTTGTGAGACATTTTCAACCCCGGATCCCAGGCTAGCCTCAGACTGTTCTACAAAAGATTCTTTGTATGGTACAGTAGAATAAACTTAGGGTTAAGTATATGTGACTTAAATAGAGAATGCATTGTGTAAGTTATAACAGGAAAAAATGTATGAACAAAATTCTAGAGAAATTTTAATGACATTCTCCCCCACCCTTTTTTTTTTTTTTTTTTTTTTTTTTTTTTTTGGTGTTTTGAGACAGTGTTTCTCTGTGCCCTGGCTGTCCTAGAACTCATTCTGTAGATCAGGCTGTCCTCAGACTCAGAGATCTGGCCGCCTCTGCCTCCTGAGTACTGGGATTAAAAGTGTGTGCCACCATTGCAGAATTGATTTTTTTTTTTTTTAAGATTTATTTATTTATTATGTATACAATGTTCTGCCTGTGTTTATGCCAGAAGAGGGCACCAGATCTCATTAGAGATGGTTGTGAGCCACCATGTGGCTTCTGGGAGTTGAACTCAGGACCTTTGGAAGAGCAGCCTGTGCTCTTAACCTCTGAGCCATCTCTCCAGCCCCCAAAGAATTTATATTTTAAGGATGAAAATGTCCTTGAATTGCATAATACTGATAGTTACATTAACCAAGTATACTAAACACTGTTATGGTATACACTCTTAGGGATTAAATCTACAACATTATTTTGAGCTGGAGAGATGGCTCAGAACAATGCTCTTCCAGAGGACCTGGATTTGATTCCCAGCACCTACATAACGGCTCACAACTCTAACTCCAATTCCAGGGGAACTAACACCCTCTTTTTTGTTTTTTTCAAGATAGGGTTTCTCTGTGTAGCCTTGGCTGTCCTGGACTCACTTTGTAGACCAGGCTGGCCTCAAACTTAGAGTGATCTGCCTGCCTCTGCCTCCCAGAGAGCTGGGATGACATGTGTGCACCACCATGCCCAGCTGCCTTGCACCGTCTTTTAGCCTGTGCTGGTATCGGGCTGTGCACGTAGGGCACAGAGCAACCTGCAGACAAAATGCCCATGTACATTTAAAAAAAAAAAGTTTTACTAATAAAATTTTAAGTTATTTTTTTTTAAGTTAAGTTACTAATAGAAATTTTAAGTTATGGCACTGTGTCATAGGAATGTAATCCTAGCATTCCAGCAGTGAGGGGGCGGGGATTAAAAGGGTAGGGTGTTCCGGCTGGAGAGATGGCTCAGCGGTTAAGAGCACTGACTATTCCATCGGACCTGGGCTCAACTCCCAGCACCCACATGGCTCACAACTCCAATTCAAGGGAATCTAACATTTTCACACATGGAGGCAAAACACCAATGCAAACAATAATAATTTTAAAAGTTCAAATTAAGAGCTCAGCAGTCAAGAGCCCTGGTTGCACTTCCAGAGAACCTGGGGTTCAATTCCTAGCACCTGTATGGTGGCTCACAGCTGTTGGTAGCTTCAGTTTCAGAGGGTCCAACAATATGTATCTATCACACAGATATGCATGAAAGCAAAACACCAATTTACTAGAAGTAAAAGTAAATAATTTTAAAAAGAATTATTTTTAAAAAGTTCAAGATAATCCTTGGCTACGTAGCAAATTCAAGGCAATGAATAAAGTATGTGGGGCAGGAAAAATAGATCTTGGCCTTCTGGAGCTACCGCCTGTTAGAATACTGTCCCTGCAGGTCTTCAGCCCATAGCACCCACACCTCTCAGTCCTCATGGATCTGAAACACTGACTCCAGCAGTTCTGTGACTCTGGGTTGTTTTAAATGAGAGTGTAGACTCATATGTTTGAATGTATGGTCTCCAGTCAATGAAACTCTTTGGAGAGGATTAGGAGGTTTGTTCCTGTTGGAAGAGGTGTGGCCTTGTTGAAGAAGATATGTCAATGTGGGGCTTTGAAGTTTCCAAAACCCATGCTAGGCCCAATCTGTCTCTGTCTGCTGCCTGCAGATAAGGTCACAAAGCTCGCAGCTACTGTTTTCCAGTGCTGTGCCTGTCTGCTTCTCACCATGATAATAAACTAACCCCCTGAAACTGTAAGCAAGCCCCCAGATTAAATGTTCTCTTTTGCCTTAGTCATGGTGTCTCTTCACAGCGATAGAACTGTGACTAAAACAGACTCCTTAACTTCATTGAGGACCAGTTCACCTAACAGCTGCTGCTAAAATAGGTAACCCAAGGACAGTGTACCTTTGTGGCCATATTTCAGTGAATCTAGGGCTCCTGATGACAGATGACAAGTGACAGGCAAGGATGTTCTCCAAGGTAAGCCATGCCAACCTCCATCCTGATAACAGAATTCGTGTCATCCAGGGCTCTTTAGTTTCCTTTATAAGTTATATCCAGGTGTGTGTGTGTGTGTGTGTGTGTGTGTGTGTGTGTGTGTGTGTACATGGGATAGGGGGAAATTAGAGAACAACCTGTGAAAGGTGGCTCTTTCCATCTACCATGTGGGTCCTGGGAATTGAACTCATGTCTTTTGGCTTCGCAAGCAGGCACCTTTACCTGCTGAGCCACCCTTCCCTTCCAGAGCAACTCTTGAAACCACACCCCTGGAGTATTTCACTTAGGGTCATAAAATCCAGAGTTATGCTAGTAAGTGTCCCTTGGACATTAATTACTGTGACTGTAAATACTGATCCAGATTTCCACCATTTCGTAAGCCCAGGGGCACAAGATCAGCCTCGGCTACAGGAAAGCTAGACTCAGAAAAGAAAAGAAAAAAAAAAAAGTCAGCTGTTTACAGAGTCTGCTTGTCAGTTTCTCAAAAGAGTAAATAAATACCTGTATCCAGAAATTCCAGTTCTAAATTCATAAAGAAATACTTGAAGACTTGAACAAACTTACACACTCAATTCAAGTTCATAGCTATATTGTTGGTGGTACCCAAGACTGTGGAAAAAACCCAATGTCTGTTGACAGATAAAAAGATAAGATACTATGGCATCTACACAATGGAATATTACTCAAATGTAAGAGGAAATTGGAGCCCTTGGGATAGCTCAGCAGCTGAAAGCCCTTGTCACATAAGCCTGAGGACCTCTGACAAGCAGAACCCACTCCTGCAAGTCCTACTCTGAGCTCCGCATGTCCCCGCTCACACACATCACACACCCACAAATAAATCACTAGATTAGCCAGAGAGTTCCTTGCCTATAATCCCAGCTACTTTGAAGGACAAAACAAAGGATCCAATTCAAGGCCAACCTGGGAAAAAGAAAGAGTTTAACTCTAAAAGAGCAAGCAATTGGAGAGAAGGCTCAGCAGTGACAAACAGGTACTTCTTTTGCAGAAGCCCCACATTGGGCTCAAGAGATGGCTCAGAGGCTAGGAGCACTGGCTATTCTTCCAAAGGTCCTGAGTTCAATTCCCAGCAACTACATGGTGGCTCACAACCATCTGTAATGAGATCTGGTGTCCTCTTCTGGACTACAGGTATACACGCAGACAGAACATTATATAGATAATAAATAAATAAATCTTTTAAAACAACAACAACAACAACAACTTGAATTCCCAGGGCTCACGCTGGGTAGCTCACAGGAACTGCCTGTGACTCAGCCGCAGGGGATCTGATTCTCTCTTCTGGCCTCCAAGAGTGCCTGCGCACAGATATATGCTCACATTTAACTAAAAATTAATCTTTAGGCTGGATATGGTGGCATGCACCTTTAAAGATTTGTTTCTTTTTATTTGAAATTCATGTATATTATATAGATGTGTTTATTTTATATGTCTGGAGGTTCTGCCTGCATGTATGAAACATGTCCATGCCTGGCACCCAGTGACAGATGGTTTCTAGTAGGGCTTCTTCCCTCTCCCAGGTATGATTCAAAGTAGATAAACTTGGACCTAAAGGCCCAGCTTTGGGAATTCAGCATCAGAAAGGCCAAGGAGAACCTGTTGTGCTTGTGGCCATAGTGCATGCCTTTATTCCAGCACTTGGGAGGCAGAGGCGGGCCTGAGTTTGAGGCCAGCCTGGTCTACAGAGTGAGTTTCAGAACAGCCAGAGCTATACAGAGAAGTCCTGACTCAAAAAAAAGTGAGGGGCCCCCCCCGCTGGAGAGATGGCTCAGTGGTTAGAGTACTGTCTTCTTTTCCAGAGGTCCTGAGTTCAATTCTTAGCAAGCACACGGCCACTCACAACCATCAGTACTGAGATATGATGCCCTCTTCTGGCATGCAGGTGTGTATGCAGAGAGATCGCTCATACACATAAAAGAAATAAATCTATTTTTTAAGGCCATTGGAAGCTCTTAGTGTTAAGGCTTAAACCCTGGAACAAATAGCTGAGGTGCCTATGTAACCGATCAAAGCTTACCTGGCTGCCAGCCTCTCCCAGCCTCCCTGCCTCATCCCCTCAGGTGGCTCAGGCTCATATCTGCTCTGGACTCTCCCAGATGTCTCTGCCTCTGGCTCTGTTCTCCCTTTCCTTACAGAAAACTTTTATCCTCTGTCATATCTAAGAGCAGGCATGTCATCTTTTCTAATCCTGAGACTGGAGAGATGGCTCAGCCCTTAGGAGCTCTGACTGTTCTTGTTTGTTTCCCAGAACCTTCTGAGTATAGCTCACAGCTGCCCGCGACTCCAGTTCTAGAAGATCAAATGACTCTCAAACTTAAACTCACAGGCACCTACTCACTGACACACATATGGGTTGAAAATAATAAAAAATTAATTACTTTTAAAAAGTCTGCTTCCGGGGGCTAAAGAGATGGCTCAGAGGTTAAGAGCACTGGCTGTTCTCCTGAAGGTCCTGAGTTCAATTCCCAGCAACCACATAGTGGCTCACAACCATCCATAGTGACATCTGGTGTCCTCTTCTGGTGTGCAGGTGTACCTGTAGACAGAACATTGTATACATAATAAATTAATGTTTTAAAATTTTTGTTTCAGTTGGGCAGTGTTGGTGCATGCCAGCACTTGGAGAGGCAGAGACAGGTGGAGCTCTGTGAATTAGAGGTCAGCCTGGGCTATAAAGTTCAAGGACAGCCAAAATTGCACACAGAGAAACCCTGTCTCAAAAAAAAAAAAAAAATTCTGCTTTTCATCTTTATGCAAGGCCTTGCCTAAATGTTCAGCTGTCTAAAATAGCATGATGTAGTTGCTGAAGTTTGATTTTCAGCGCACTCAAAAAATGAACGTAACTGTTTACCAGCTCTCCGATCTTGAGTTATTATCTTGAGACCAGGTATTGCTGTGTAGCTCAGGCTGGCATGAAACTTCCTGAATGCTGAATTACATACATAATTCAACATGCCCAGTGTAACTCTATAATCTTTTTAAAGTGCTTTATTTTGACATAGGTGTTGCAGGATATTTGATCCCATTTTGAACCCCCAAATTGTGAACTGTAACACCCTATTTCTTGTTTGATGTGGTTGAGCCCTAGTCACACCTTTACACCAAGAACTTTCTATTTATTGTAAACCAGTGATTATGGTGTGGTTCAGCCAGCCCTAGCACACACCTTTAATCCAAGAGTTTTCTGTACACCTGATTTAATAAAGTTAGCCAGTTGGGTGGCAGAGAAAGCACCCAGCTGACTTTCCTTTTCAGCTCAGGTGCAGATAGAAAACAAAACAAAACAAAACAAAAAAGGCTCACTAGCTCAACTGACAACCCAGGAGGAAAAAACCCAAGGCCAAAGGCTTGTTAGCTCAAAGGCCAAAAAGCCAGGGATCTGAGGAGCTGAAGCCTAGGCTAAAACCAGAGGTCGGGCTAATAGCCCTTTCTTCTTCTCCACGCTGTCTTAAATACACAAAGTCCCTCCTTTAGCCTGTGTCAACAGGTTTCTTGCTCTTGACCTAGGGTTAACTTTCTTAAATCCATCACTCTATGTAGCCCTGGCTGTCTTAGAACTCTCTGTATAGACCAGGCTGGCCTTGACCTCACAGAAATCCACCTGTCTCCCCTCGCTTCCCAGTGCTAGGATTAAAGGTGTGTGCTGTCACACCTCCCGTGTGTTCTTAGCCATCTCAGCCATCTCGCCAGCGCTCTTTTAAGTTTTTGTATTAGCACATATTGATGATGTATTATTAAAATATGAGAAACAGTTGTACATAGTTTTATTATGCTACTTCTGTGCATGCATACACTTTTTAATTTTCATGTATATGGGCGTTTTGCCTGACTTTATCTGTGCACCACATGTATGTCTAGTACCTGTAGAGGCCGGAAGAGGGCTTCAGAGCTCCTACAACTGGAGTTACAGATAATTATAAGTCACCATGTGGGTGCTGAAAATAGAACACTGGTTTTCTGGAAGAGCAGCCAGTGTTATTAACTGCTGAACCATCTCTCCAGCCTATAAATAATATAGTTGATTCACCGTCCATTATGCTCTGTCGTCTTCCTTCCTGCTCTCACTGATCTTCCTCTTCTCAGCTAATTCCCTTTCGACTTTCATGGGTGGTTTTTTTTTTGTTTTGTTTTGTTTTGTTTTGTTTTGGGGGGAGGGTCTTTGTCTGTGTACCAATCAGTTTCAAAAGGTTACCCAGAAAAAAAAAATGGGTGAGGGGTTGTTTACAGACATATGGGCCACCAGTGGCAACATCGCAAAAGAAAATCTCCTTTATCCACCTGCCTTCCTGTAGATCCTGGGAGGGGAGCCTCCAGGAGAGAATGTTGATGGGCCCAAATTTCTACAAGCCTTGTGTAGGTTATCAGAGTTGCTCAGCATTCAAGGGTGCCATGGCCATGCCCTACCCGGACAACAGCATTCCCCAATGCTTCACCCTTTCATCTGAATCTTACATTGTCTCCGCTCCCTCTCCCAAAGTGTTCCCTGAGCCTTAGAGGAAGTGATACCCACTTAGGGATGACCCTGAAACAGTCACTTGTTCTGTCCACATTAACCAGTTACAAGTCCCAACACTAACCATTACCTACTGTGAAAAAAAGGAAATTCTGTGACCAAAACTGACAGCAGCACTAGTCTCTGAACAAAAACATATAGAAGGCAATTTGACAGGTATATGATGTCCATTTTAGCAAAATAGCATTAGTGTCCCTACTAAGGTTAACAGCCTCTCTAGCCACAGGCTTCTGAACAGGCTTCCAGGACCTGTGGAACAGGCCTCAAATACAATTTCCTCCTGTGGAACAGGCCTCAAATACAATTAACAAAACAAAAACAAGAATGATTGGTTACCCCTGGAACAGTTATGCCACTATTGCTTTAGTGGATGTATCTTGCCTGATAGGTTGAGTTTGAGGACAAGCCTGGTCTACATGGAGAGTTCTAGGACAGCCAGGGCTACGTAGTGAAGCCACGTCTTTAAAATAAGCATTTATTTATTTATTTATTTATTTATTTATTTATTAAAGGTGCAAGCTTTTAATCCCAGCACTCAGGAAGGCAGAGGCAGGCAGATTGCTGTAAATTCTAGGCCACCCTGGTCTATAAAGCTGTCCTGGTCCAGGACAGCTAAGGCTATGCAGAGAAACCCTATCTCAAAGAAAAAAAAAAAAGTAAAATAATAAATAAATAGAACCCTAAGATCATCCAAATCCCATTCTAGTGCTATCACAGCAAAGGACCTGCTGATTAATGCTGTTCCCTTATTAACAAATGTCTATAATCCACTTTCACAAAGGTTACAAACTGAAAACTTAAAGCCAAGTGTGGTGGTGCATGCCTGTAAACCATTACTTGTGGGACTGAGATAGAAAGATGGTGAATTTTAGGCTAGCACAGGCTACACAGCAAGACCCAATCTTCTTTAATCCCAGCACTTTGAAGACTGAGGGAGACAGATGTCTTGTGAGTTCAAGGCTAGCCTGGATTACGTAGCAAGTTCCAGGACAGCCAGGGCTACATAGAGAGGGCTTAAGTCAAAAAGGATGGTTTGCCTTATAAGCATGAATTCAAGCCCCAGAACCAACTGCAACAAAGCTGGGGTTCACTGCACAGTCAGGCTAGCCTTCAAGGCCATGGGAGACAGTGTCTTGGAAAAAATAAGCTGGATACCTCCCTTCCCCCATCTTAGAAGATGTGCATGCATACAAATATATGAAATGAGAAATACGAGCAGGACGGTGGTGGCGCACTCCTTTGATCCTGGCACTAGGGAAAGGGAGGCAGAGGCAGGCAGATCTCTGAGTTCAAGGCCAGCCTGATCTACAGAGGGAGGTCCAGGTCAATGATGGCTACACAGAGAAACACTGTCAGAAATGAAAGAAAGAGAGAGAGAGAGAGAAAGAAAGAGGGAAGGAAGGAAGGGAGGGAAAGAGAGAAAGAAAAATAAAAGAAAGGAGGAAAGAAAGAAAGAAGAAAAGAGAAACAAAGGGAGAAGGAAGAGAGAAAGGATAAAGAAAAAGAAGGGAAGAAAAGGAAAGAAAGGGAAAGAACAACGAAAAGAGAGAGGAAAGGAAGGAAAGAAAAGAAGGAAGGAAGGGAAAGAGAAAGAAAGAAAGAAGGAGGAAAGAGAAAGGAGAAAGAAGAAAAAAGAGAAAGAGAAAAACAAAGGGAGAAGGAAGAGAGAAAGAAAGAAAGGAAGGAAGGAAAGAAAGAGGAAATGGGAATGTACCTCAGTTGGTAGAGTGCCTGACATAAACCTCTAAATTTAATCCCCAGCTACACTGGTCATATTAGCACAGCCTGTAATCCCAGCCCAAGGGTACTTGGTAATTGCACAGTCTACATGAAACCTGTTCCCATAAGTGAGTATGCCTCTGGCCTAGTTAGTATACAGTAGGGGACAAAAATCTGGAAAAGGATGTGCACAGGGTGAGGGCCTAAAAGTAAGAACAATAATCAACAGACTTGTTCCTGACAAGGTTTTCTGGTTCAGTCTACAGAGAGACTGAAAAGAGTTTTAAAAGATCCTTTTGTGCGCTCTACAGCTGAGTTATATGGCCAGCATTTTATAGCACATTTCTAATGTTTATTTGCTGTGTTTAGATCTACAAATACCTGTGCTCAGCTTGGTTATGGTATTCAGCACAGTGACAGTATGTGCAGGTTTAGAGGCTGGGAGCAGTAAGCTAACCATAGAACCTAAGTGTGTAACAGGCTACTTCATCTAGGTTTGTGTAAGTGCCTTATAGAATGTTCACACAATAACAAAATTGCCCAATACCTTTCTTCAAATGTATGAATATTAATCAGGCAACAATTAACATATGGTTGCCTCCTCCCTCAATCTCATCATCTTGTTTTTCAGAGCCTGTGTTGCTCCCTGACTTCCTCATACAGTTGTTGATTTGTGTTTTCTTTCCCTACTGAGAGTTGGACTTCATCACTGTGGCTTTCCTGTTTAAAGTAGGACCTGGTATAGCTGAGCCTGATGGCTCTCCTCCTCTATCCACAGTACTTGGGAGGTAGAGACAACAGAATTTCCTTTTTCTTCTTCTTTTTTCCTTTTTTGGTTTTTCAAGACAAGGTTTTTCTGTGTAGCCCTGACTATCCTGGATTGGGTTTATAGACCAGGCCTCTGCCTCCCTGAGTGCTAGGATTAAAGGCATGCACCACCACGCCCGGCTATAAACCAAAATTTACAAGACCTAATACGCACTCAAGGTATTTGTTGAATAATGGATATATATGTCCTCGGTGTCTTAATTAGCTATGGGTTTCTAGCATCCCTACAGGGGTCTGTTAACACATAATAAATCAGTGACAGCTTGAATATGGGAGGCAGAACTTGGGCAATCACACACAGCCCCTGCAAGGCTCTCACACATTTTGTGTGTGCAAGTTAAAGCTGTGGTGTTGCTTTGGATGTACTGTCCTGCTCAGCAATGGTATCAACGACATACTCCATTACCCTCCAGTAATTAACTATGCTAAGAGGGTATGTGGCATTTCAGATAAAAAAAACTTTTTTGTTGTCCTGTTGCGAGAACTGGAACACTAAAGCCTCCTGCTTCCAAGTCCTAGGATTACAGGACAAAAAATATATAGGAAATTCAAATGTGATGTATTCTAGTCATACCTCTGCAGGCTTAGGAGGTAAAACCACGGAGGTCTGGAATAACACTGGAGCGTGACATAAAGTACAAGTTCTTTAGCTTGATGAAAATGACCGGTAAGGAAATCAGAATACCTCACCCAAATTCAAGTTCAGCCACTACAGATGAACTAGTGTAAAGTGTAGTACAAGTACCAAACTCTGATAGGAAATGAGGAGAAAGGGAGGACCATTTAGGGCTGGCTTGTTACGGGAGGTGTTATGGCATCTCCCAGACGCCTAAGCGTTCTCGGTCCCTTTCTGCTGGGAAGGTGAAGGCAGAGCTGCAGAATGCCTGCTCTGTTTGGTCTGCGGCAGGACGTTCGGGCCTCTTCCTCTCCCCATCAAATTGAAACTGGGAACTCAGCAGGCTGGCCACAGGCAGCCAAGGAGACTGGGGACCGCCAGGCTCCGAAGCCGGCCAGGAGCAGCACAAGGCCCGCGCGGAGTCTCGGGTTTCCAATGACACGCCCATGCCCCTTGCTCCGCCGCAGCGGGGGCAGCAGCACCGTGGGCCCGAGCAAAGAAGGAAGCAGCCGCCGCCCCAGATGAACTAGCCAGTCTGCGGAGCGTCCCAGAGAGGGACCAGCTTGAGAGCTCACGGACCTTCCCACCGGCTGCCTCACGTCGTCCTGCCCCGCCCGGCCCCGCCCGGCCCCGCCTCAATTACTCCATCCACCTCCCCAGCTGAGAGGAAAGGGGAACCTCGACCTGCGCCTTTAAGGGGCGTGACCGAAGCCTCCGCCCCTTGTGCCCGCTCACGCCAATGAGGGGAGGGGTGCGGGAGGAGGAGCCTGGTGGTGGGAGCAGGAGGCGAAATGTGAGCCGATGCGCAGGCGCAGTGTCCCGGCGGCGGACACTGTGTTTCCAAAATGGCGGCGGCGATGGATGTGGATACCCCCAGCGGCACCAACAGCGGCGCGGGCAAGAAGCGCTTCGAAGTGAAAAAGGTTGGGTCTCGCCAGCGCCTTTCTCAGAGAAGCGAGGGAGGCGCGGAGACGGCTGGCAGGCCCGAGGATGAGCTAGGCGCGGGGGAAAGGGCTTCGTTTCAGGGCGTTCCTGGGACCGGGTACCGCGAAAGGAAGCCGGGGGGCGGGCCTAGGGTTGATCGGCGTGGCCGCGGCCCACTGTCCGGGGCCGTGTTAGAGTCGCCGGGGGAGCCGTGCAGCCAATCGCAGAGCTGCTTACTGAACTACGCGGGGTCGACTTCTGTGCGGGAGCCAAGCACTTGAGCTGTCACTCGAGTGACTGAGAGATGGGGGGAAGGACGGGGCGGAGTGGGGGGGGGGGATGGAGACTGGCGAGGAGACTGCGGCGGGTGGAGGATGGGGCAGTGCGGAGGAAGCCGAGAACGGGAGACCTTACCGCAGAGGAGGCCTTGGGGGAGCCCTGCGGCGTCCTTGTCCCGCCCCTTCCTGCATCCTGGAGTCTGTTGACTCCGAGGCACCCGGAGCGTGTCCTCGGTTGTACGGAGGCCTCCCTTGGCCTCCAAACCCGCGGTCTCGAGTGTAAAGCTTGGTTCTTCCGAGCCGTCTACTGGCTGTCACATAGCTTCCAGCACTCGATGGTTCTCTAATGTCCGGGTACCCTTTCTAACAAACAGACAAAAAAAAAAAAGTAATTAAAAAGCTTGGTGGGCTTTGTTTTAAAAGCAAGCCCAGAACTTGTGGCATTTAGGAAGGTGGGGTACTAATTGTTAATGGCACGTGAACAGAAAAGCAAAAATATGGAACATCTTTTTGCATGCTATTCCCCTTCCTAGTTTGCCAGCAGTTTGGGAGAAGGGTCGGTGCCTATTTAAAATAACATAAATCTGTTCAAAATGGAGATCGTGAAGTAGGGAAGGTGTTTTCTTATATATTACTTTTGGAACCATCCCAACTTTTTTTTTTTTTCTTTTTTTTTGCGTCTCATTGTGGCCACTGAGTTACAGCCAGCAGCCATATTGAAGAATAATAGAAGTAATGTACAAGTTACTAAAAACTGAGAGTTGAATTTGAAAAGTCAAACCAAAGTAGTCATTAAAAGGGATGTCTCACACGTGTGTGTAATTGCAGAAGCCAGTTGAATGACTTATTAGAATTAACAAGGTAGTAATTTGGCCATATAAAAGTTTGAGGACATCAGTTTACTTGTTAAGAAAAGAAAGCTGTAGTGGATTCTACTTTATCGTGAAGTTATCTTGTAAGATTTAGGAGATGACCTTGTTCTCTGTACTGACACTGGCTAGGTAACTAGCTATCCAGTTTATCCCAGGATTATTCACGTTATGATCCAGCCATCATCTTAGTTAATTCTTTTCGCCTCCCTGCACGTGTGTCCAGCAGTGCTTGAAGAGCAGACATTTAGGAAGTTTTCTGAGTTCTTCCACAACTGTCAGGGAAAGCTGCACAATAATTTTGTACCTTTTTAAATCAGATGTTTTAAAACATTTCTAATTTGCTTGCATTGGTTTGGCTAGCTAAGTTATTTTACATTATAAACAAACACTTAAAGACCCCCATGTTCATATACTCCATCTTGGGATGAATTAGGAATCACGTTATCTATTGCTATCCTTTGGTGTAGTACCGATAATATTATCCAGGGAGTGGTAACTAAAACCTGAAGTCCTAACAAGTCTGATACATTACAAGGAAAATGCATTGTTTCCCTCTTTCTCTTTTCAGTGGAATGCCGTAGCCCTCTGGGCCTGGGATATTGTGGTTGATAATTGTGCCATCTGCAGGAACCACATTATGGATCTTTGTAAGTAACTCAGGGAGGATGGGAAGGAGTCGAGGTTACAGAAATGGTGGTCATCCTGATGTGCCCAATCTCCTTCACAAGTAGATACAAAGGCAGGTCAGAATCCTTAGGTACATCCATTGGAGTGTTTGGTGTAGATGTTTGGTTTGGGTTTTGGAGACAGGATTTTTCAGTGTAGCCCTGCCATACTGGAACTCACTTTGTAGATTAGGCTGATCTCAAACTTAGAGAGCTACCTCCCTCTGCCTCTTGAGTAGAATTGTTTTTAAAATGATGTGTGGTGGCATACATTCATTGTAAAACCAGCAAGATCCCATTTAGAATGAGCTGTAGGCAGAGTTGCCACTTGTTCTGATCTTATACAAACACGGATGTAAAAACAGTGAAAGAAAATTGTCTTTGAAGGTAGATATGGAAGTGCATGCCTGTAACCCCAGAGTTTGGGAGATATCAGCAGAAGTATAGTGGCAAATTACAGGCCAGCCAGGGCTAAGATTTGAACTGTAGTATTCTTTGTTGGGGTGGGGGGTGTTTGTTTGTTTGGTTTGGTTTTTTGGTTGTTGTTTGGTTTGGTTTGGTTTTTGAGACAGGGTTTCTCTGTGTAGCTTTGGCTGTCCTGGGCTCACTTTGTAGACCAGGCTGGCTTCAAACTCCCAGAGATCCTCGTGCCTTTGCCTCCCAGAGTGCTGGGATTACACGTGTGTGCCACCACACTGACTTTTGGGTTTTTCTTTTTTTTTTTTTTTTTTTTTTTTTGTGACAGAGTTTCTCTGTGTAACAGTCCTGGCTGTCCTGGAACCTGCTTTGAACTACAGTACTCTTATCTGAGCTAGTTTTTGTTAGGCAAGATTTATAGTCACAGGCTGGAGAGATGGTTCAGGAGATAAGAGCACTGGCTGATCTTCCAGAGGACCCAGGTTTGGTTCCCAGCACCCACATGCAGACTTATCATGGTCTGTCACTTCAGTTCTAGGGTATCAATGACCTCTTCTGGCCTCTACGGGCAGCAGGCACCCTCTGGTACAGGCAAAACACCCTTACACATTAAATAAATAACAATAAATTATAAAGTAAATGTATAGCCAGCCCTGAATAATCTCAAATTCTGCATTTGCAGATTCGAGCAGTACAGTGTCCATGCATGAGTTCGTGCTTGTTTCCTGTTAGATGTTTGTATGTCCCCCCCCCACTCCACATTTACATGTTCACTCATAGGCTATTGCTACAGTGTCCCTTTATGTCATTTATTTAGGTGGTTCTGTTATGTTCATGTTGTTTACTACTCCAACATGTTGTTTAGCCTGTAAGAAAATTGCCCTGAATATTTGCTAGTGGGTAACAAAAAACAAATAGTGTAATAGTCTGATCCCTTCAACTTAGAAAGCATGAAACAAGTTTTGTGTTGGGAAGTACTTGTGACATTTGCTAGTAGTTGCTGGTGGCTCAGAGTTCTTTTGAACTTTGACCTTTTCTTTTCATACTGCTCGGAGAGCAGATTGGCAGCTTCCATGTTTACTGTAGACGGGAGGAACCCGTCACTCAATCACAGCAGCTTAAATACGGGTGGAGTCTGGTTGTGTGCCTGCCAGTCTTTGTCCCTTGTATTGTCAGAAGTTGCATCCAGAAAAAACCATACTTCCTTGGGGCTCTCATCTGAAAACAGTGCAAAACATTACAAAACACAGATTCCTTCTTGTCCTCCGTGACACTGTGTCTCAGATGGGACAGAATGTACTTGCTGGGAGCAGCAAAACACTAACATGTTTCCCCACTAGACACTTAATGTTGCCTCATAATACAGTGTATGTTTTTTAGTTTTGGACTTTTTTTTTCTCCCTGTAAGACGGGCTGACCTTGAACTCACAGAAACCCGCCTGCCTCTGCCACCCCTAGTACTGGGATCACAAGCGTGCACCACCAGGCCTGGCTTGTTTTGTTGTTTTGTTTTTTTGTTTGTTTTAAGATGGCTTCATAGTCAGGCTGGTCTAGAACTCTGTATTGCCCAGACTGACTACAAATTCATGATTCTGCAGCCTCTGCTTTCCTCGTAATATATGTTCAAAATGTCACGAGGTAAAATATTGAACTTCTGTATCAAAAACTTGGGACAGATTTGAGTATAATGGTATATACTTGGAATTCCAGTACTTGGGAAGTGGAGACAGGAGGATCAGGAGGTTGGTTTCTTTGTTTTGGTTTTTTTGAGACAGAGTTTCTCTGTGTAGACCAGGCTGACCTCAAACTCAAGAGATCCACCTGCCTCTGTTATGTGTATCTTGGTTTGGGTTGTTGGTGCAGTGTTTGTTTTTGTTTGAGACAAGGTTTCACTGTACAGTAAGGCTTGTTCTGGAACTCTGCCTCTGCCTCTCAAGAGTTGGATTACAGGCATGAACCCCCCCCGCCCCCCCGCCCCTCCCCCCAGAGTAAGTTCTTGACTGTACAGCACAGACCTTGGAGTCTCTAAGGTGGCGGCCAGGCTACACTGCCTGAACATACGTGACTCTGAACAGCAGAAGCAGGTCTGTGATTTCACAGCCTGGCCTCTGGTCTCTGAGGGGCGGGGAAAAGGCCAGTGGAGAGGCCAGATACACCAGCATTTTCTGCTTCCCATCTACTAGTTTGATATACATGTACCAACCCAAATAGTCTTTAAATTTGTTTTTCAGGAGGGAGACTTTATTTGGTTGCCATCTTCAACAACACTTTGTAACTACATTGTCACTTTTCTTGCTTTGTTCATCTTGAAAATTATTAGGGGGAACAATATTAGGGTGGTAGCCCTAACTACCCTCAGACTACAGAGATCCTCCTGCCTCTGCCTCTCGAGTGCTGGGATTAAAGGTTTGAGCTACCACATGGCCCTCCCTCTTCGCCTTTTCCCACATCCATTGAAAACGGTAATGGCCAGTTAACCACTTCAGGACCTGGCTGGCTGGGTTAGAAGCTGCTGCCCCCAGGTCAGTGATGCTCTTACCCTTGTTCCCACAGGCATCGAATGTCAGGCCAACCAGGCGTCCGCTACTTCGGAAGAGTGCACGGTTGCGTGGGGCGTCTGTAACGTAAGGAACCCCTTTACCTATGAGTGCCTTGTGCATGCATTGCTGCTCTTCCTGCTTTCCAGGCTTGAAACTTAGGGGAAAATAGGATTAGTCCACCTTTCTCCCAAAAGGTATTCAAATAGTAACAGCAGAGTTTAAATCCTTGTGGTATTTACCTTTAATCAGTTAAACAGTAGTTATTACAAAGAAAGACTTAAGTTTGTCTTAATTACTAAGAGGACCTACTTCCCTAAGCAATGTTTTGAATATTCAGTCATCTTCAGGGGTTATCTTCAAAGCCTGACACCATCATGGGAGAGTGTGCCTCTTCTGAACAGACCTTTCTTTCTCTCTTTTTTTTTTTAAGATTTTTTTTTATACAGTATTCTGCCTATATGTATCTCATTATAGATGGTTATGAGCCACCATGTGGTTGCTGGGAATTGAACTCAGGACCTTTGGAAGAACGGCCAGTGCTCTTAACCTCTGAGCCATCTCTCCAGCCTCCTGAACAGATCTTTTAAGGGAAGTGTTTGTGGGATGAAGTTTGGTGCATGGGTTGAGTGTTAAGTTCTCAGTTCTCTCTGTGTGTGTGTGTGTTTATGGCTTCTGCCAGAACTATTTAACACAGCCTCACTGTTGGACTGAATGTACAGCCTTGCAGGATGTGACAGCTGTGGAGATGAGACAGCAGTGTATCATTTCTAGTGGTTACAGTCTTAGTACAGTGCTGAGACTGACCAGCAGGCCCAGGGTGCGCAGCTTCCATCATGGTTCAGGGCACAGGTGCCGGGGTTAAGTCTTCTATTGCTGTCTGACTTTGCTAGTAATTTCTTTGGAACTTTTTACATCTCTGATCCTGGGTTCCCTCAGGTAAAACATGCCTAATACTGAAAGTGTGAACGAGATTAAATGATTTAACTTTTTTAAAGTGCTTAGAGGGCCAGTGAGATGGCCCAGTGGATAAAGGGCCTTGCTGCCAAGCCTTATGGCCTGAGCTTGAGTTCTAGGACCCAGATGGTAGAGACGGAGAGAACTGACCCCCACAGGTTAGCCTCCTAACTGACACACAGGTACACCCCCAAATAAGTGGATGTTTTAAAAGTACTTAGAGCACTGGGCACAGTGGCGTACTCCTGAAATCCCAGGAGGCAGAGGCAGGTGGATTTCTATGAGTTCAAGGCTAGTCTACAGAGTGAATCCAGGACTGCCAAGGCTACACAGAGTAACCCTGTCTTGGGGGAAAAAAAAAACAGAAAACAAACAAAAACACAAAAACCTTAGAGTTGCTTCCAGGACATGGTAAGCAGAAATATTTGTTTGTTAATAAGGAAGCTAAATGAGGGGTCAGCCCTTAAGGACACACACTGCTCTTCCCGAGAACCCGTGTTCAGTTTCCAGCAGCCATAGCAGCATAGCAGGCAGCTCAGCCGCCTGTGGTCCCAGCTCTGGGGCTCCGGCCCTCAAGCCTCTGTAGGTACCTGCGCATGCCCACAGCAGCCACACGTACACATGATTTAAAACAATAATCTTTAAATATAGTCTTGGGGGTGGCCCTTCCTAGTGCAGGGTGCTTTCCTGTGGCCTGAGGCTGTCTTCCCAGCCATTCCTGCCCACTCCTCCTCCTTCGTCCAGACCTTATGGCCACTTCACAGACTCCATTAGCCAAAGGTGATGTTAAACATTCATGGAGACAGAGGAGATACGTCAGGAGCTTTGCCCTAGTTGCTTTCAGACTAAAGGTAACATTCTTTTGTATGAAGGGAAAGGGGCGAACCTGCTGAGGGGCTTCATTGGTAAAAGTGCTTGGTGCCAGGCCTGACCATCAGAGCTCAATCTGTGGAACCCCATGGTGGAAGGAGAGAACTGGCTTCCACGGGTTATCCCCTGAGCTCCATGTGAGTGTCATGCATACTTGTGCCCACAAACATAAACAGAAATAAATTAATTTTATTTATTTATTTTTAATATAGACACTCAATTTGTAGCCCTGGCTAGCCTGGAACTCACAGAAATATGCCTGTATCTGCCTCCAGGTGCTGGTATTAAAGGGTTGTGCCACTACTCCTGGCTTTTAGAGTCAGGTATGGTGGTACATGCCTAATCCTAGCTCTCTGGAGGCAGAGACAGGCAAATCCCCAAGTTTAAGGTCAGCTGGGGCTACACAGAGAAACCCTGTCTTAAAAACAAAAACAACATTTTTTTCATGAATTTAGATAAAGATGAATTTATTCAGATAGCTTGTCATAAAGGAGAGCCTGGACATGCTATGCCAGAAGCCTCCAGGCTAGGCTAGGGTACTAGTCTTGTATGAACCAGCTCTGTGAATTAGACAAGTCATTTGTCTGAGGTTCCGTTTCCTGGCTGTGAGCTACAGATAGTAGTATCTGTCTAGCCTGCTCTCCAGGGTTGCAGTGGGCTTGAGTGAGGTGATGGTTGTGTAAACTTGGGCCCTGCAAATGTGCCCTTGGTAAACTGCACCATCTGCTAAACGCACTCTTTTCTCTGAAGAAAGATAGGACACCTGTACCTAAACCTCCTTTGTAGACACTTGCTGTTCGGAGAGGCAAGGACTCTGTCAGATGCTTGGTGGGGAGGGGCGCTACAGACAGGTGGCCTGTATTCAGGTGAGCTGTCCCCAGGACTTAGATGTGCTGAGAGTGTCTCAGCTTCTGCCTCCTGGAAATTTGGGGGAGGGGAGCTTTGTTTTGCTACCTTGTTTCTTTTAAACAAGGTCTCATGCAGCCCTGGCTGGTCTCGAACTGAGAGTTTAGCTGAGCTTGACTTTGAATTCTTGCTTCCCCCTTAGCCTCGCAAGTGCTGGGATTATAAGCATGCAAAAATTCTGGCTGCTTTTTTCTTTGCGTGATGAGTCGTGTTAAGAGTCTGAAGGGACAGAATCTTCTAAAAAGTTGTTGCTGAGAAAGGACAGTTCTCTTTTTTCACATTTCAAGCCTCTGTGTGATCAGGACCTTCTTTCTCGGAGCAGTGAAAGCTGAATGGCCCAGGATTCACATTCCCTGGGAGACAGGACCTCACCGGCACAGTGTGCTCCTGTGCTCCCTGAGTGATCTCTGTAGCAGTAAAGGCGTGTCATGTGACTGATGCGCCTACCCAGAAGAGGGGCTCCAAGATGCCATGTGGAATGTTGCCCTCAGCCACGGCTGCTGTCTAACCTGCCTGTCCCCACTGTGCAGCCCAGGACTGCTGTTGCCGGCGGCTGCAGTGAGGGATAACACCTTGTCTTCTCTTTCAGCATGCTTTTCATTTCCACTGCATCTCTCGATGGCTCAAAACGAGGCAGGTGTGTCCACTGGACAACAGAGAGTGGGAATTCCAAAAGTAGGTGTTTCTTCCCTGTTGGGGGTTCTAAGTGTGGGGCTTCTGTTTTGTGTTCTTCTGGCCTCGAGCTGAAGGCAGCTGGAGGGTGGAGCACTGTCGTTCCCTTCCCCCACCCCATCCCCTTTTTGTTGAGACAGGATCTCTCTGTGTGGCCCTGGCTGTCTTCTGTAGACCAGCCTGGACTCAGACTCACAGAGACCTGCCTGGGTCTTCCTCCTAAGTTCTGGGAGTGAAGGCTTGAGCCGCTGTGCCCAGCTCACATACTTATTTAATGTACTGATTTTGTATGTTTGTTTGTTTTAAGACAGGGTCTCTCTATTATGTAGCCATGGCTGTTCTGGAACTCACTCCGAGACCAGGCCCCCTAGAACTCAGAGATTCACCTTGCCTCTACCTCCTGGGCTCTGGGATTTAAAGGTGTGTGCCACCATACCTTGTTTTATGTGTTTGAGGTTTGGGGTCTCTTGGTGTATCGATGACTGGCCTGAACTTTTGGAATTCCTCCTACCTCTGTCTTCCCAGACAGAGGTCACAAATGTGCCCACCAAAACCCACTCTTGTTGTTTGGGATTTTTTTTTTCTTTTCTTTTCTTTTCTCCTTGAGACAGCATCTCTTTCTGTATTTCAGGCTGGCCAAATTTATGAGGCCCCTCCCACCTCAGCCTTTCAAGTGCCACATCCCTTTGGCTTATTAACTCAGCTGATTGATTCTGATACCAAACTTACAGCTAATTGATTATACTCTTATTACTAAACAAAACATTCTAGAGCATGCCTTTGATCCCAGAATTTGAATTTGAGACCAGCCTGGTCTACAGAGTGAGTTCCAAATAGCCAGGGCTACATAGAGAACCCTGCCTACAAAAAAAAGGTTTTATGGTCTTACTCTCCAGTTCCTAATGAGGTGATTTGTTTTGTCTTTCAGGTATGGACATTAGGAAAGATTCTCCCATAAAGCTTATCCGTTTGTTACTCCTTTAGTGACTTGCCTTCCCGTTAACTATAAATTAGATAGAGCCATGGTTTTTGTTTCTGTTTTGTTTTTCCTTTCCTTTGTCTTTGGAGTTTGCTGTTCCCGCAGCCATATTGCATTTTGTGTCAAATAAAGTCATTAAGTTGGAGAATGGTTGCTGTCTTATGTATGTGGAGTGATCTGAGAAGCAGCCTCTTCAAAGCCAGAAAACCAACCTGGAAAAGTACACTGTTGCTCAGCAGAACAGAGCTGTCCTGCAACTACATCATCACAAGGTCACAAGGAACCTGTCAAAGTGTGGGTCGCTAGCACCCGGAAACACCTCAGGCTCTGTCTTCCTTCTGAGATAGCACCAGGCAGCTGAATGAGGAAGGACGTGGCAGCCCTGGATCAGCCAGGTCGGCTCTGGGCTTCTCTCACGAGGGAGTCCAAGAACAAGTTAATGGTATCACATGGGCACAGAAAAGCTTGGGAAGCTCCAACACTGCAGCTCGGGGCTGGTTGTGCATGACATGTGGCATTCTCCAGAACAAAGCTTTACAAACATCCTACTGTGTAACTTTGCCTGGCACTAGAGTAATCTTAAGAATTGATGTTTGGACAGTTTGAATATATATGCCTGTAATCCCAGGTACTTGGGAATCAGTTAGAAGGATTCCCTGAGTCCAGGAGACCTTGTTTCTAAAACAGAAATTTCAGTTTGGGGCTGAGGGCTATAGCTCAGCGCAGGGTTCAGTTGCTGGCATAACTAAGGAGAACAATTCAGATTGAGTTAACAAGCACTCGGGTCTCCTTTAAACATGCTGGCCATGGGAGGACTTGCCATGCTGGTGCTGAGGCAGTGCCTGCAGCCTCTTCTGAGAAGCTTCTGTTGCTGTGGTTTTCATGTGGCTAATGGTTCTTCAGAGGTCCCGACATCCTTCCCTCCTCCAGCGCAATTGCAGGTGAAAGGAAGTCACTTACTTCCAGTCAAAGCAGTGGTCAGATGTCGAAGATCTGAGACTCCCAACTGTCTTCTGTTAGGCAGAAAAAAATTGCCAAAAATGTGAAACAAATGCTGTGGTTTTTGTTGTTTTCAAAGTTAATTTTAATAAAGATATGTTAATATATGATGTTTCTGGGTGGTTTTCTGTTTGTGTTTTTTATTTTGTTTTTCAAGACAGAGTTTCTCTGTGTAGCCTTGGCTGTCCTGGACTCACTCTGTAGACAGGCTGGCCTCAAACTCAGAGAGCTGTTTGCCTCTGCCTCCCAAGTGCTAGTGATGTTTCTTTGTGTGTGTGTGTGTGTGTGTGTGTGTGTGTTTACATCACTCTCAAGATCACATTTCTGTCCTTCAGAAAATACTTTTTTTTGAGCCAAGCGGGAGGCAGAGGCAGGCAGATCTCTGTGAGTTCCAGGCCAGCCTGGTCTACAAAGAGAGGTGAGGACAGCCAAGGCTACACAGAGAAACCCTGTCTCAAAAAAACAAACTTGTTCTTTTTATGGGTGGCAATGGGGTGATCACGGATGAGTGGGCACATGGAGGCTGCTGCTGGGTCTTCCATCACCACGTTTTCCACCTAAGTTCCCTCACTGGACAGTTTGCCAGCTGGTCGGACTGCCTGGGATCCCCTGCCTCTGCCACCCACCACTACATCTGACCGCATGGTGCTGGAGACCAAACTCGGATTCACCAGGCAGGTGCTTTGTGGACAGCCATCTCCCCAGCTTCGACTTGGATACCCATTACAGTGTGTTTAAGGTAGAATCTTGTCCTGAGAAAACCAGCCACCTTAGCTGCCCTCAGCGCATGCCTGCCTGCGGAAGGCCTGGGCACATTCCCCACGAAGGGGTTCTCCCAACAGAAAGATAAGTAAGAGTTTTCAGTTCTCAGTTTTTAGTCTTGCTGTTTGGTTGGTTGGATTTTGTTGTTACTTGTTTATAAACAGGGCTGGCCTGGAACTAACTTTGTAGACCAGGCTGACCTCAGACTCAAAAGATGTTTTTAATTTTGTTTCTCGGATTGTAAAAGGGATAGTGGAGACTAGGAATTCTGCAAACCTCTAGAAATGAAGACCTTTAAAGTCTAACGTAGAGTAAACCCTGTTTCTCCACTTAACTGCCACTGAGTGTCAGGTATATAACGAGTGCTACGTGGAGGTAGCTAGGACCATTTCAGTTACGTTCCAGGACTGTCACCTTCACCAGAAATCTCTTAACACCATTCCAGTTGGCATTGAAGCTGCATAACTAATTTCCTGGGTAAACATGTTGGTTGCCCTTCCTGCAGGAGACATTTGGAATACACTCCTCGGAGACAACTGGTCTGGAGAGAGACACAAACAAGTTGTGATAATTTTGTTTTGTTTTTCAAGGCAGGGTTTCTCCGGGCAGCTCTGGCTGTCCTGGAATTTGCTCTGTAGACCAGGCTGGCCTCAAGAGATTCACCTGCCTTTGCCTCCCATTTTTTTGGGATTTAAGGCATGCTTCCCAGCAATTGGCATTTGGAGGCAGGAAGATCAGGAGTTCAAGGTCATTTTTGGTGAAATAGTTAAGGCTAGCTGAGCTGCATGAGACCTTGTCTTAAAAAAAAAGAAAAAAACAAAAAAACTAGCACTAGAGGATTACTTATTTTACCATGAAGCCCTGGAGCTCATTGAAGTCTGCCTACAGATAGGTCATAGTCTACTGGGTGAGCTTGGGAAGAGGATGGATAAATGAGTAGCTTAATAAACTGATTCTGTAGAGCTACATGGGGGAGAAGAGAAATCAGGACTGCAAGATGGCTGAGCTTAACACCTGCCCCCCACCAAGGTTGGCAACCTGAGCTAAATGAACATGGTGATCTACTAGTTGTCCTTTGACCTCCAGGTTCGTGCCATGGCATGGGCACATTGCCCTCCCTAAGTAAAAATGTAATTAAAAACCTTAGTATCAGTGAGGGTCACACAATCCTCCGTGGCAGGCCTGGACTCCAGACGAAGGTTTTTCTGCTTCCAAGATTTACCCATCTTTAGCAGCTGTGATAGCTTGAGAGGCTCACAGGGCATGCCTGAGGGAAAGGCCTCTGTAACCAGTTACAGGTTATACAGATGTCAGGCCTTCTTAATAATCAAGAGCTTGGCCGCTCTTCCAACCCCCAGTTTAACAAAGCGCCTTATTCCTGTTGACTTGGACTCTCAACCCTGATCGTCCATATAGTAAGGACTTGGGGTTTTTAAGAACAAAGCAGAGAACAGGACAAACTGAAAGCAGTGGCAGGCAGCACCCTTGCTCCTTCCCTATAAAGGTTCTCCCTTTGAAGGGAGAAAGGAAATTAGAAGGGAATGTCTGGCCACCGTCTAACTGACTGGTTTGTAGAGGATGTCGCCACAGGGCGTAAAAGATGAGGTGAGGAGCAGGCAGCACACCAAGGAGGTGGAGAGCAGGGAGGCCTGACAGCTGTGGGGCGCACCGGAGCATATCAGCTTGGGAGTCAAGCAGACACTGATTCAAAGTCCGCCTCCTGTGGCTCATACCAACCCCAGCGCTTGGGAGGCGGAGGCAGGAGGACTGCAGTTCCCCCCTCAGCTACATAGTCACTTGAGACTAAATTGGGCTATGTGAAACCCAGTGTCGAAAAAAATAATAAAAGATGGGCAAGGACAACACTGGAGAGTTGCCTAAACCATGCCGGTGGCACACGCCTTTTGTTTTATTGGCTTTTGCGGGGGTTGGGTGGTGAAGGTTGGTTTTTCGAGACAGGGTTCTTCTGTGTAAGAGCCCTGACTGTCCTGGACTGGCCTCAGACTCACAGAGATCCACTGACTCTGCCTCCCCCTCTAATCCCGGCACTTGGGAGGCATAGGCAGGAGAATCACTGAAGTTAAGGGTTACACAGATAAACACTGTGTGTGTGGGGGGGGGGGGGGACAACAACAAAAGCAATGGCTGCTCTTGCCAAAACCTGGGTTAGATTCCTAGCACCACAAGGTGGCCCACAACTTGTTCCAGGCAACTCCTAGTTTCTGCATGGGGTTTCCTTTTTTCTTTTTCTTGCTCTCTCTCTCTCCCCGTCTCTGTATCTCTCTCCCTCTCTTTTTCAAGACAGGGTTTCCCTGTGTAGCCCTGGCTGTCCTAGAACTTACTTTGTAGAGCAGACTGGCCTCGAATTCAGTGATGCTGCTGAGTGCTGGGACTAAAGGCATGCACCACCACTCATGGTTTCTGTTTCTGAGGTGCTCAAGCGGCTGGTAAAGCCCTCATCTGCGGCTGGCCCATCCTTGACAGTCACGCATAGTTTTTCTTCTTTGGAGACCACTGAGCAGCATCCCTAGTCCTTATGTGTCACTAATATTTGATTGTATTATTATTGCGCATGTGAGCACCGGGGCTCATGCAGTACACCATGAATGTGGAGGTCAGAGGACAACTTCCGGGTGTCACACAATCCTCCTGTCACAGAGATCCACCTGCCTCTGCCTTCCTGAGTGCTGAGGTGACAGCCATGTGCCACCACACCTGGCCCTGAGCTGATCTTTTCTGTTTAATTGGTGCTGAGAATTGAATTTACAGTCACTCATCCATGTAGTTTATATTACTAAAGAATCTAATTTTTTGTTTTTGAGGTAGTATCTCACTATATAGGCCTAGCTGCTGGTATAGAACTCTGTGGAGACCAGACTAGCCTCAAATTCACAGAGGTCTGCCTGCTTCTGCTGGGATTAAACGTGTGAACCAGAGCTAAGAGATAGCTCCACATTAAGAATATATACTGGGGCTGAGAGATGGCTCAGTACTGGCTGCTCTTCCAGAGGTCCTGGGTTCAAATCCTGGCAACAACATCTATAATGCGATCTGGTGCCCTCTTCTGGCCTGTAGGCAGAACATTGTATACATTAAAAAGCCAGGCTCCGTGGGTAAAATCTGTAACATTCCAGGGAGAAGCAGGGAGATCTCTGGCCTACAAATCGAGTCCAGGACAGCCAAGGCTACACAGAGAAACCCTGTCTCAAAATAATTTAGTTCCCAGCTCTTACATAAGGTGGCTTACATCTTCATCTACTGCATACACATACACATAATCTTTTTTTTTTTTTTTAATGGCACAAGCTATATCATGCCCCGCTCTCTATTTTTCATTTTGTTTTGTCTGAGACAGGGTTTCTCTACATAGCCCTGGCTGTCCTGGAACTCACTATGTAAACCAGGCTGGCCTTGAACTCATAGATACTCGCCTGCCTGTGCCTCCAGATCTACTTTTAAAATTTTTTACTTTAAAGATTACAGATATGTATTGTGTACGTCTGCCTGTGTGAGTGTGTCCTTGTTCAAATGTCATGGTGGTCATGTGGATGTCAGAAGACAGCATAGAGGGCTGAGTCCTCCTCCACCAGCTCTGATCTACTGGATGACACTCAGGTCTTCAGCAAGTTCCAGGTCACAGAGAAAACATCTATCAATCTAAATGAAATGTCTAGACAGAAGTGAACTTTACACTTGATCAAGAGGGTGTGACTCGGGCTGGAGAGATGGCTCAGAGGTTAAGAGCACTGGCTGTTCTTCCAGAGGTCCAGAGTTCAATTCCCAGCAACCACATGGTGGCTTACAACAATCCATAGCGAGATCTGGTGCAGGCAGAATATGTATATATAAGAAATAAATAAATTAAAAAAAAAAAAAAAGAGGTTGTTGCTCGAAGGGCAGGCGCAAAGAGGCAAGAAGGTGGTACCTGTGCCTCTTCCCAGCTGGCTAGTCTGAGGAAAGTTGGCACACAGGAAGGGGGAAGGGGCACTCCTCCAAGACATCAAATTCCTAGACTAAACCTTTTTATGTGGATTTCACTGGCTGGGAAGACCGAAACGATTTCATTTACGTACAAGTCTTACAAGGCAGACGAGATAAAAATATTTATTTACTTATTTATCTATTTATTTATTTATCAATCTATCTATTTATTTATTTATTTTTGAGGCAGGGTTTCTCCACGTAGCCCTGGCTGTCCTGGAACTCAATCTGTAGACCAAGCTGCCTCTGCCTTCTGAGCACTGATACTAAAGGCCTGCGCCACCATGCCCAGCTAGGAGTAATTAAAAAAGAAAAATCTCTTCCTGGGCTGAATTTATAGTATTTGATAGGAAGGACTCCTGTTTCTCACAGAGGCAAGCACAATTACCCAGTGAACCGTTACACTTTTTTTCATTCACTTTTCTCCAGTGCAGATTTTAACATAGTTTTACCAGTTCACTTTGTTTGTTGCTCTGGGGGGGGGGGGTTGTTTATTTGTTTGTTTGTTGTTTTTCCAATGGGGTCTCACTGTTTTCACGAGGCTGTCTTTGCTCGAACCTCTGTGTAGCTAGACCACAGACACATACCAAGCTCCTTACTAGACTGAGTTGATCGAGGGCTGTTTCTTGCCCTGAGAATCAAAATATAAATTCTTGAGCTAGGTGTGAATCTGTAAACCTAGCATTTGGGAAGTGAAGGCAGGAGGACCAGGGATCAGGAGGACCCTGTCTCAGGAGAAGAAAGTCTTTCCATGGCCCTGGAGACTGCGCCTGAGGTAACATGCTCACTGGAGAGACCTCCCCCTGCTCTCTCACGACAGCTCCCACTTGTCCCTTGTTCTTCATTTTACATGTTTCCCTTCTCACGTCTTCAGAATCTGCATTTCCTTTCTTTTTTGTTTTGTTTTTGAGAGAGCTGGACGTTTTCTCGTCTTGACTGCCGGTCTACATCCAGCTCAAATTCAGGTACAGCCTCTCCCCCTGACAGCGGTGTTCAACCGAATAAACGGTAATGTGCACCCGGCTCCCGACTTTAAAACTCACAAGGGGAAGGCGTCCAGTCTTGCCAGGCAGTGATGGCACAAACCTGTAATCCCAGCACTTGGGGAGGCAGAGGCAGGTGGAGCTCTGTGACTTCAAGGCCAGCCTGGTCTACAAAAGAGAGTTACAGGACAGCCAAGGCTACACAGAGAAACCCTGTCTGGAAGAAAAAAAAAAAAAAAAAAGGAAGAATCAGGTCAGGTCCCGAAGAAATCTGGAACAAGTCTTGCTCAGCACCCGAGGCTCCTCCCATCCCACTCCCTACCTTCAACCTCTCTTGCCTAGGGCTTGGGCTTTCCTGCCGCTTCTTTCTGATTCCCTGTAGAGGCCATTTGTCCATGTGCTTTCTTAGTTCCCATGTGCTTTTGGCCTCTTGGTCTACAGCTCCTCTCTCAGTCCCCCCCCCCCCCCCCCCCCCCCCCCCCCCCCCCGCTTCCCCTTTATTCTCTTCCTCCCTTCTGTGGAGAGAGCTCCCTCTCTCATGGCCCAGTTCTGCCTGGACCTTCACAGATACCTCTGACCATACACTCCCTCATATCTACAATAAAACCCTTCTCCCCAACCATATCCTGAATCAGTCATGTCTTCATTTTCCTTTTCTGATTGTTTTCATGTCTTTATTTTCATTCGAAAGGGACATGGGTGTTGAAACCTGCTTCATTCTTCCTGTCAGAGGCAAGAGAGATTTTGTTTTGTTTGAGACAGGACCTCATGTGGCTCAGGCTGGCTTTAAAGTTACTTTTTAGTCAAGGATGACCTTGAACTCCTGATCTTCCTGTCTCTCTCTTTCAAGGGCTGGGATTACAGGTGGCCACCATGTGCTGGGTTTCCTCTGTGAGAGATGAGCATTCTACCAACTGAGCTACATTCTCCCACCTTTTACTAGTTTGTTTGTTGTTTGTTGTTTTGTTTAATATGCAGTGGTGGCTAACAGCATAAAAAGCAGAAAGATGATTTAAGAAAAGCATGTCAGCCAGGTATAGGAGCACAAGCCTTCAATCCCAGCATTTAGGCAGAGGCAGGTGAATCTATTCATTAGAGGCCAGCCTGGTCTACATAGTCAGTTCCAGGACATCATGAGCCACATAATTGAGAGACCCTGTTGAAAGAGAGAGAGAGAGAAGAAAGAAAGAAAGAAAGAAAGAAAGAAAGAAAGAAAGAAAGAAAGAAAGAAAGAAAGAAAAAGCCAGGCAGTGGTGGTGGTACACACCTTTAATCCTTTAATCCCAGCACTTGGGAGGTAGAGGTTCTTTGAGTTTGAGGCCAACATGGTCTACAGAGTAAATTCCAGGACAGCCCAGGCTACACAGAGAAACCCCTGTCTTGAAAGACTGAGAAGAGAAAGGGAAGGAAGGAAAGAAGGAAGGAAGGAAGGAAGGAAGGAAGGAAGGAAGGAAGGAAGGAAGGAAGGAAGAAAGAAAGAGAAAGGAAAGGAAAGGAAAGGAAAGGAAAGGAAAGGAAAGGAAAGGA
>NW_026587215.1:3504779-3513762 GCF_907164565.1 Psammomys obesus
GAAAGGAAAGGAAAGGAAAGGAAAGGAAAGGAAAGGAAAGGAAAGGAAAGGAAAGGAAAGGAAAGGAAAGGAAAGGAAAGATCCGGGCACAGTGGCACACGCCTGTAATCCCAGCAATCTGCAGGGAGAGGCAAGCAGATCTCTGAGAGTTTGAGGCCAGCCTGGTCTACAAAGTGAGTCCAGGGAAGCCAAGGCTACACAGAGAATGGATGGATGGATGGATGGATGGATGGATGGATGGATGGATGGAAAAGCAAAGCACATGCCCAGAATGGTGCAGACAAACACATGCTCTCTACCCTACAAGTAGCATCAACAAGTTTGCTGGCACAACTCCTTGCTCCTAACTCCCCACCTAAATACAGAAGATTAATTGCCAAGGGGAGAATTGGAATTGCTGGAGCAGGAATACATAAATTCAGCTTTTGACTTTCAGAATGAGCTCTTGAGGCCCATAAGGGAAGAAGGCATAAACAAAAACAGCCTGCAGCAGATCCATTTATTCAACAAATATGTATGAAGCCCCCACCCCCACCCCGAGCTGGGAGCAGTTTTAAGGCTGGGACTCAGTCTGTCAGAAGGTGGTGCCTTGGCTAGTTCACCGGAACCAGTTCTGTAGAATGGAAGAGTAGCATCAAATCAATAGGTATAGAAACAGCAGAGAGGAGCAGAGGGGAGCAGGGGGGATCAGAGGGGAGCAGAGAGGCACAGAGAGGGGCAGAGAGGAGCACAGGGGAGCAGAGAGGGAGCAGAGAGAGGCAGAGGGGAAAGAGAAGGGAGCAGGGCTAGGTTAGACAGCACCTTCAGAACAGGCCTGTTCCCAGAGGAGAAGATGTTTGGACAGAGCTTTGAAGGAGAGGGATGGCCATCTAGACCCAGGTCACAAGTCGGGGGTGGAAGTGATACAGACAAGGACTCCAGTGAAACTGGTGAGCTCTGTTGGGTTCTGGGTAGCTATTACACAAGAGATCTGGCATGTGGCATTGGGTTCCTGAAAGATGGTGAAGAAAATAGAGGTCGGTTGGTTGGTTTTAATTTTTATTTTATGTGCATTAGTGTGAAGGTATCAGATCCCTTGGAACTGGAGTTACAGACAGTTGTGAGCGGCCATGTGGGTCCTGGGAATTGAACCTGGGTCCGTTTGGAAGAGCAGCCAGCACTCTTAATCACTGAGCCCTCTCTCCGGCCCGTTGGTTTTTAATGAGCCAAGATTTTTATTCACATGATACCCCTCGATGCCATCCTGGGCCTGAGATTCTTTGCCATAGTCCTTAACCACGGCACAATTGCAGCCAGCCACTCTCCGTGGCTTCCCTCCTCGATCGATTTTTACAGAGGCCTACCCCTTCCACTGGTTTCTTCTTCTCTCTCTTTTTTTAAAAGTATTTAATTATTTATTTTCTGTATATGAATTCTCTGTTTTCATGCCAGAAGAGGGTGCCAGATCATTATAGATAGTTGTGAGCCACCACGTGGTTGCTGGGAATTGAAATCAGGACCTCTTGGAAGAGCAGCCAGTGTTCTTAACCACTGAGCTATCTCTCCAGGCCCCCGGTTTCTCCTTAAAAAAATTTTATTTATTTATTTATTTATTTTTATGTACGTTGGTGTTCTGCCTGCTTGTACATGTGTGTGAGGGTGTCAGATGCCCTGGCACTGGAGTTACAGACAGTTGTGAGATGCCACAGTGGGTGCCAGGAATCAAACCCAGATTCTTTGGAGGAGCAGCCAGTGCTCTTAAACGCTGAGCTATCTCTCCAGCCCCCTCTCCTGGTTTCTTGTTGCAATCAGTGTTAATCAGGTTGATTTGGTGCTCAGCACAGAGCACCTCCTCCCTGTTGGATGCAAGCACACAAAAATGGGCCTGGCGCTTGCCTAAGGCTTTGGCAGCTTCTGTGCCAGGCCACAGTGGATGAGGGAGGGCACCTCTCGTGGAGCAGTATTGACATCCATTACACCTCTAGCCGAAATGCCTTCTTTCTTCATGGGTAAGGCTAAACTTTGAATGCACCTGAGCCTCCAAGTAACTCGGCCACAGCAGGGGGGAAAAGCCTAGAGTGACCTCTTAGTGTTTTCCTAAGCGACAGGAGGGTGGTGGAGCTGGGGACTGGCAGACTGGAGAGTTGCAGCACCTACCCAGAGACCATGTATGGTCAGAGCCCTGTGGGCTTGGGGGCACCGCAGGTGAAGTATTCCGAGCACGAGGCTGTGATGGGCTACCTATGGAGTGGCTTTCCAAGCAGAAAAGCATTCCTAGGGACACAAGGAGATCGGGGCTTCTCCCACTCCACACTGCCCCAAACCTGCATTTTACCTGCACACTCCGCTTGCACAGCCCTGTGGACTCTGATGATCCCTTAATCTGCCCCAATCACTCTCCCCTCCTAGTCCGCCCTGTGCTCCTGCTGCTGTGTTCAGCTGCCCAAAGCCAACAATGAAGTCCCAGATCCCTAACCTCTTATCTGCTGGCTTGGCTCTCCTCAGGTTCCTTTTGGCCCTTCAGAAGGGACTCCATGGAGCAAAGGCTGGGGTTGGAAGGCTCTGCATGGCCCTCATTGCCTCAATCATCGCCCTCCTCGCCTTCAGAGCCTCGCACTCAGTCAGTGCACTGTCGGCCCTTGGCTGTGGTGACTTCCCCGTTTGGAGTCATCCTTTCTCCGTGGGTCACTGGCCCTGCCTCCTGAAGGTGCACTTTTCTGCCTTCATACTCTCAGCATGCAGCTATGTGTGATTTTTCTCCCCTGATGTTAATTGTCGTCTCTGTCTGCTAACCTAGACCTAGTCCTGGAAGCTTCTAACCTCCTGGAAGCTTCTAACCTCCATATAATCTAACCTACACATAGATTGTTTTTATCCTCTGAAATTGATTGCTTAAAAAGCTCACCCTTCCTTGTTCTTTCTGAGCTCTGGCTGGCTGATTCAACTCAGCTGCTCTGGTTCAGATTACTCTCCCAGCTGACTTAGTCAATCTGGCTTTTCTCAGTTTCTGATTGAATTGCTCTGCCTGGCTTCATACTAACTTTGGCAATATGTTCTAATTCTGGCTCTTTCTCATTCTCTGGCTATGAGTTTGATGCCAGCCTGATCCACAAAGCAGGTCCAGGACAATCACAGCTACACACAGAAACCCTGTCTTGAAAAACCAAAAATAAATACATAAATAAAAATACGGGTTTATTGTTTATAAGAATACATTCATAGCACAAGCCAAGGAACTGCTACAATATAACTTAGTGCGTAGTATCGGCGCCCTGAACGTGGTTGGTTAACATTTATGAATGAGTAGTCCCAAGCTCAGTGGTAATGTGGCTTTCTCCATCAGACCTCAAAACCTATATGGGCCTCGGTTTTTTTTTTTTTTTTCTTTTCTTTTCTTTTTTGCTTTCTGAGACAGGGTTTCTATGTGTAGCCCTGGCTGTCCTGGTCTTGCTTTGTAGTCCAGACTGGCCTTGAACTCAAGAGATGCACCTGTCTCTGCCTCCTGAGTGCTGGAATCAAAGGTATGCGGCACCACACCCAGCTTAATTTCTCTCTCTCTCTCTCTCTCTCTCTCTCTCTCAAGACAGGGCTTCTCTCTGTAGCCTTGGCTGTCCTGGACTCACTTTGTAGACCAGGCTGGCCTCAAACTCACAGCCATCTGCCTGCCTCTACTTCCCCGAGTGCTGGGATTACAGGCGTGCACCACCACTGCCCTGCTCATTTTTTTTTGTTTTGTTTTGTTTTTAAGATTTATTTTTATATATGTCTTTGTGTCTGAGTATTTGTGTACAAATGTCCACTGAGGCTAGAGGAGACTGTCAGAACTGCCTCTGCACTGGGGAACCCTGGTAGATGGGCAGAGATGGGTAGAGAGAAGAAGTCACATGAGAAATTGTGCAATTCACACGGCCAGGAGAGAAAAGCCACACAGATGTGAACTCAAAGAACATTTTATAGCCAGGCAGTGGTAGTACACAACCTTAATCCCAGCACTCAGGAGGCAGAGGCAAAAGGATTTCTGTGAGCTCCAGGCCAGCCTGGTCTACAGGCGAGTTCCAGGACAGCCAGAGCTACACAGAGAAACCCTGTCTTGAAAAAAAACAACAAAAAAAATTTATCTGTGGTGACAGAAAACAGGAAGCACTACACACACACACACACACACACACACACACACACACACCTCTGACCCACGGGTGTGGTGTGCAGAAAGCAGAAGGCCACGAAGGGAGGAAAGGCTGCCCAGATTCAGTAAATCAGAGGCAAGATGCTAACGACCAAGTTTTGGCCCTGGGCTCTATGAGGGATGGAGGGAGAGGAAGTGAGACAAGGAGGGGGAGGTCAAGGGCAGAGCAGGCCCAAGGCCGGGTGGGTTGACGTATGGGTCCCAGAGAATGCCAAAGGCACCAAACCACAGCAGCAGCGGAATGTGAGGAGTTGCCATTGAACAAACGGAGCTGGAGCAGGGGGACTTGAATGGAGACGATGCTTCTTAGGGGCAGAAGAGGAGGAGTGGAGAGATGGCTTAGAGATCAAGAGTTTTGTAGAAGAGTGCAGCCTGGTTCCCACCTCAAGCTCCTCACAACCACCTCCACCTGTAGCTTCAGAGCGATTTCAGACCACAGACACCTGCACACAGGCACACACCCTCCCCCACGTACATTCATAGGTATAATTTAAGAAAACAGATAAAAAGAAGAACGCCGGGCGTGCGAGCGAGCGAGCACACACCTTTGAGACCAGCACTGCAGAGGCAGAAGGGTCTCTGTGAACTGAAGGCCGGCCTGACCCACATGGTGAGCTCTAGGCTAGTTATGAAGCCATGTTTCAATGACCCAACCTAACCAGCCCCCCCCAAAAAAAAAAATACTTAGCTAATAAGAATGTTCCAGAAGAAACCTCAAGATTGGCTGCAGAGGGCAAGGAAGGAGGGCCACCCTGCCTCGGGGAGGGAAGCACGGGCCCCCACAAGGAGTTTGGTTAAAACAGGACCTAAAGTGTTGGCGGAGAAACCAAACCCTAGTTTGCTTTTTGCTTCCTCAGAAGTTAAGCCAGTATAGAAATATGTCTGGATATTTCTCACGAATAGTCATCTTTCTGTATCCTTTCTGTATCCTTCCTTCCTCTTCTTTCCTTTTTTCTTACATGTTTATTGACAAGTCTCCCTTTCCGAAATTCTGTATGGCCCAGATTAGATACTCTCCTGTCCCAGACTTTCAAGAACCAAGATTGCAGGCCTGCATCACCATGATTTGTTGCTTTTCAAGACAGGGTTTCTCTATGTTGCTCTGGCTGTCTTGGAACTGGAACTCACAAGGTAGACCAGGCTGGTCTCAAACTCAGAGATCTGCCTGCTTCTGTCTCCAAATGCTCCCCCACTGCCCAGTTTATTTTATGATTATTCTTATTAAATTTTTGTTTTGTTTTGGTTTAGTTTGGTGTTGTTTGTTTGTTTTGGTTTTTCAAGGGTTTCTCTGTGTAGCTTGGCTATCCTGGACTTGTTTTGTAGACCAGGCTGTCCTGGAACTCACAGAGATCTACCTGCCTCTACCTCCCGAGTGCTGGGATTAGAGGCATGAACCACCATGCCCTGCTCTTATTATTAGTTTTTAAAAGGTGACTGTATGGGTCACGTAGGCTGGGTGACCCGGGGACAAGAGGCATGGGGTTAGAGTAAGGTCAGAGACTTGTCTAAACCCAACAAACCTCAAGCCTGAGACTGGTTGGAATAGGACTGCTCCCTCCCTGCTTCAGTGGCTGAGAGCCTGGGGACACATAGGCTGGTGAGGCCCAACTCTCAAGGTAGTCACAGTCAGGTAGTGACACCTCGGAGCAAACAAACAGACCGTCACCAACATGCCAGCCACAGCCAACGCAAAGCATTCATCCTTCCCACTGCCCAAGGTTTATATAGTCCCTGGCCACCACGGATAAACTGGTGCGAGCTGATTCCCCAAAGATCAGCTCAGAGCCACTGTTTTCATTGAACCCTCACACCGCATACCTCGTGGCCTTGCCGGCGGGACCGACCCAGCACGCCTGATCTGGCACACCGCTCGCTGCACTGGACCCTGCAGAACCCACTCGTCCCGTTCCAGATTCTGCTTCTTTCTTCCCGGTTCCAGCTCGGTGTGCACACGGAGCAGAACTCAGAAGCACATACTTTGCTTTCGGGGGTGGCGTGTACACGCCCTAGCACACGTGTATATGCCAGAAGACAACATTCAGGAGCTATTTCTGTCCTTTCACCATGTACATGTGGAGGTCAGGCGTGGTGGCAAACTCCTTTCCCCACTGAGCTGCCCTGCTAGCCCAGCTATTTCCCTCAGGCCATCTAACCTTAGCTCAGCCCTTTGTTACCTTATATTAACCCCCTACTATCAGCTTAGAAAAGAGTTTGTTGGGTTTCAGACCCAGGACACATGGCTGAGGTGCCTATTTAACATACCAAAACACCCGGCCTCCAGAATCTCCCAGCATCCCTCAGTCCCTTCCCTGTTTTCTGGCTTGGCTGGAGTATTCCCTCCTCCACCCTGAACTTTCCAGCTCAGGGCCTAATCCAGACATTTTTGGTTCTCTCTCTCTCTCTCTCTCTCTCTCTCTCTCTCTGCCTTTCTTCTTTCTCTCTGTGCCCAAGCTTTCTCTCTCTGCACCCCCACCCCCCACCCCACTTTTCTGTCTCCCCACCTGCAGGGCCACTTCCCTGACCTCCTCCTGTGAGGGCCTTGAACCCACCCTAGAGCTGCCTCAGCAAACCTGCCTTCTATACTTTTAATTTGGCTTGAACTGGCTAGTTCGGTGAAAGGTCTGTTCTTTTTGTCCCGCATTGCCGATAGCTGTTACTCTAAAAGTTCTGTAAACTTCCCATGACACCTGTTAATTTGGAAGGGTGATTCCAAATGGAGGAGGTGTGGCTGTGAAGGAGGAACATGGCTTGACTGTTGCTTCATTCTACCATCAATAGATTTTTTTTTTCTTTCTTCTTGCTCGATATGTGTGTATTTTAGACAGTGGCCTCAAACTCACTGTAATTGAGAACGACCTTGAATTTCTGTTCCTCTTGTCTCTGCCTCCATATTGGAGTTACAGGAGTACACTACGATGGCCAGTTTTATACGGTGCTGGGGCTATAACTCACAGTTTTGTGTGGATAACCAAAACACCCACAGCTACATACACAGCTCTGTTTTCTGCTCAGGGTCTCTGTGGAGCTCTGGCCGTCCTGGAAGGGGCTTATAAACCAGGCTGGACTGGAACCCAGAGCTCCTCCTGCCTCTGCTGGGATTCCTGCGGTCTACCTGTCCAGCTATGGCAGGAGCTCTCAGTGTAATAGCCACTCACACTGAATTTGGCTGAGTTCCTTCCTGAGCGCTGAGCCTTCTTCACCCACTTGCAGACTGGGGGAGGGGCTCAGCAGTAGAGAACCTTCTAACTGGGCTGAGGCCCAGGGTTCTAAGGTGACACTTCAAAATGAAGACAAAATAAACTCCCTCCCAGATCTGAGATCCCTGGGACCTAAAGGGTTAAATACATGACCTTGGAGGCCTTTTCCTTCCCAGCCCAGGAAGTACAGGTTCTCAGGTGACAACAACCCCCAGACACAGGTTTTCCTGGGCAGGCAGGGCTGAACTGAGCAGGGACAATCCTTGTTAGACCAGATCACCTGGTTTGGGGTTTGGGAAACCCAGTTGCCCTCAAGTAGCCTGGCATGACAAGTTCCTTTGCCACCCTGTCCTTGCTCCTCTGCTCCTGGCGCTGAAGAGCCTGCTGAAGAGCCTGTCAAGGCCACTGCAGCCCAGCTGATAGATCTGTGAAGAATGGCAGTGGGGGCTGCCGGGAGTGTTGGGAGGCAGGAACCTGGATTGCCTTCTTCATAAAGGTCTCCTCACTCACCCCTGTTTGGTTTTGACTGGAACTTGCTATCTAGGCTGACTTCAAATTCACAGTGATCTGCCTGCTTCTGCCTCCCGAGACTCTGGGATTAAAAGCATGTGCTGTCATGTCAGGCTCTTTTGTTCTGTTTTGAATTTTTTTTTTTTTTTTTAAGATTTATTTGGGGCTGTAGAGAATGCTCAGTGCTTAGGATTGCTGGCTTCAGGGAGGGGAGATGGGAAGAGAAGGATGTGAGGGGGAGCTGGGAAGGAGGAGGGAGGGGACTGGAATCAGGCTATAAAGTGATTAAATAAGTAAATAAACGGGGGAGTGGAGATTGCTGTCTGTTCTTTCAGAGGACCGGACACCCTTTCCTGTCCCCGTCAGGCACCAAGCACACAGTGCACAGACATACATAAACTAATACTTTAAGAAGAAAATTTCAAGATTTATTTTTATTTTACGCGCACAGGTATTAACCTGCGTGTACATATGTGAAACATGCTTGTGCCGTGCCCTCGGAAGTCAGACACCCTGCAACTGGAGTTATGGATGTTAGTGGGGGCTGCCACGTGGGGCCTGAGAATCAAACTTTATGCCCTCTGCAAGACAGCCAGTGCTCTTTAACGGCTGGGTCTTCTCTCTAGCTCCAGGTTTTGATGTTTTGAAACTATGTAACCCAGGGTCGATTTTTTTCTTCGCTCGGCAGTGGTGGCACAACCCTTTAATCCAGCACTCAAGAGGCAGAGGTAGGCAGATCTCTGTGAGTTTGAGGTCAGCCTAGTCTACAAAAGGGAGTCCAGGAGAGACAGGGCTACCCAGAGAAACCCTGTCTCAAAAATAAATAAATAAACATTATTATTAATATAAAATATAAGATTTTATTATGCTCATTTTTGTGTGCTTAAGTTCATGGGTGTGCACCTGTCTGAGCAGAAGCCAGGGGAAGGTACCAAGTGGCCCTACTTTACCTCTGTCCGTCATATTCCCTTGAGACAAGGCCTCACTGAACCTGAAGCTGGGCTGAGGAACCAGAGGCCTTGGTGCCTCTCCTGTCTCTGTACCCTCCAGGTCTGGGATTACAGGTGTGTGTGTGTGTGTGTGTGTGTGTGTGTGTGTGTGTGTGTGTGTG
>NW_026587215.1:3513772-3536683 GCF_907164565.1 Psammomys obesus
GTGTGTGTGTGTGTGTGTGTGTGTGTGTGTGTGTGTGTGTGTGTGTGGTCATGCCCAGTTTAGGCGGTTGCTGGAGAGACAACCCCAGGTCTTTGCGCTTGTACAGCACTCGCCCATTAAGCCTTCTCTTTAAACCATTCATTCATTTTTTTTGTATGTTTGTTTTAGGTTTTTAAAATCTTTTATTTTTTGTGCTTCTTTGCTTAGCTTTGGCTGTCCCGGCACTCAGTCTGTAGACCAGAGATACTCCTGCCTCTGCTTCCCTTCCCAAGTGCTGGGACTAGAGGTCTGAGCCATCACCACTGCCCAGCTAGATTTATTTTCAGTTATGCATAAGTGTGTAAAGTAAACCTATGTGTGTATTTGCATGGATGTGCAGGTGCCCAGTGGAGCCAGAAAAGGGGCTGGTTGTGAGCCATGGTATGGCTGCTGGCAACCACACGTGGGCCCTCTGCAAGAGCTCTTAACCACTGAGCCATCTCTCCTGCCCTTAAAAACGGTCTTTTTAACTATGTTCGTGGCCAGGTCAGTGGAGCACACCTTTTGGCACTCACAAGGTGAAGGCAAGCAGATCTCTATAAGTTCTAGGTTTATATAGTAAGTTTTAGGATAGCCAGAGTCCCTGTCCTAAACAAAGCCACCCTTCCCCACCCACCACCACACACACAAAACTTTACTAGGTTGGGATGCCATGGAACAGCCTTTAATTCCAGTATTCTGTGGATACAGACAGGAAAGATCAGGAGTTCAAAGTTGTCCTTGGCAACTGAGCAAGTCTGAGGCCAGCCTGGAAGGTGTGAGGTGTGAGAGGTATTAAAAAAAAAAAAAAAAAGCAAGCACACCACCAGCCCGATGTGGTGGCACACACACTCCATTAATCCCAGGACTCTGGAGGCAGAGGCAGGAGGATCTCTGTGAGTTCCAGGAGAGCCAAGGCTACACAGAAAAACCCTGTGTCGAAAAACACACAAGATCTAGGATGTATGAGACCCTGTCAAAAAAGCAAAACACAAACAAACACACAGCGGCCAGCTGCAGGAAGGAACTATGTTGAAAGCCCCAGGGCAGCCTGGAGCAGTGACTGGGCTAGGGGGTGGAGCTGGGGTGGAGGGAGGGCGAGGAGGGAGGGAAGACGGAGCGTTGGAGTCCGAGGAGGACGCCCTTCCTGTTCTACAGACCTAGGGTGGGGCTTGCTAGGTTGCAACCCCGGAGATCACCCTGCTTTAGACCCCTTTCGGTCATGGCATGGCTATTGCTCCAGGCTGAGGCAGCAGCGACCCCTGGCCCAGCCTCTGCCGGCAGCGGCTACACTTCCCTCTGAAGGCGTGTGCTGGGTGTGACCTGCCCGCCTCCTTCAGCCTAGGGAGGCTGCTGGGGACACCTGCTACGGGGCTCCCGGAGGGCAGCCGGCCTCATGGGTTTGCACAGTCCCTAGAGACACTGTTCTTCGGGCGGTAGGGCCTAAGCTCTCCTAGAGCAAGGTTTGTGACACACTAACCACGGTACGAGTCCCCATTGAAGCAAGACAGGGCCTGGGATTCTGGTGGGGGAGGGGCAGGAAGGCTTTGCAAAATATTTACTGAAAGAGGACCGAGTGAGCTGTAGAGAGAGGCCAGAGTGCAAGGGAGGGAAGAGCCAGGACTCCCAAAGTCAGGCAGGCGGACCTGAGTTCCAATCCAGACCCTGTCTGAACCTCAGGTACCTTAACTGAAAAAAAAAAAAAAAAAATCTACTTGATCTAGGACACTGATGCGGGCCCTGGTAGATTTACAAAGTGGTCACCCCTACTGATCATGAGTTTTGCCGACAGTTAGGAAGGGTTGACTACGTGCAGACGCCAGCGGACCAGTCAAGCGAGCATTCATTCAATGCAGCCACATTGTGAAGAGGAACAAGGAGGTTTAGGGCTCCCCCAGGTCCGTCTGCGGTGTTCCAGCTTGCGGCTGAAGTGGGGAACGAGGGGTAAGCATTGCTTCGCAGTCCTGGCCAAAGTGCCTGCTGCCTGGGCAACCATTCTGACCTGCAAGGTGATCCAGAAAGTCTTCCAGAGGAAAGTTCCTTCACTGGCTGGTGTCTGACATCAGCCCTTTCCCTGTCCCAGCGTCGGATTCCTGGGGAAATTCCACCTCTGGCTGCAGCCTGAACACGGTTGTACACACAGAGACCACACTCACAGCATGCGGATCCCAGGAACTGATCTGAATTCCACTTGTTAGGCTTGTGGGCTTCACACACTAACTCATCCTGGATGGCTCTGGTCTTTTCTTCGTTTTCTTTGAGACGGGATCTCACTACTGTAACCTTGGCTGGTTTCAGACTCGGTCTGTAGACCAGGCTGGCCTCAAACTCACAGAGGTCTAGTCTGTGCCACCACTCCCAGCTTTCTTGTTTTGGTTTGGTTTGGGTTGGGTTTTCTTGTAGCCAGTGTTTGCTACTTTGTGGGTTCTTTCTTCCACCCTTTTTTCTCTTCCCTTTAGACCCTCTAACACTAGATAGGAGAGAAAAAAAGAACAGAGAGTAAAAGGAGCGTCTTTAGACTACTGCTGACTATCGGGCTCCTTGGGGCAAGTTTGATCTTCACTGTCACGATACATAATTTCTTCTTTGCACGTGACTACTCAACAAACAGAAACCAACAGTATCCAACCACCAATCAGCAGCCCACCTATCCGGGCTCTGGCACTTATAGATCCTCTGAAAAGTTCCCAGAGTTCCAAACATCCTACACTTGGAGAAAATCTGCAGTTGGCAAAACCATTCCCCTGCTAGAGCACGAGGCAAATAGTAGTCACCTGCTGTAATGTAGCTCCATAGCCCCACACCTGGACCTGGGATTAAAATGAAAACATACTCTTATCATGTTTTTTTGTTTTTTGTTTTTTGTTTTTTTTTTTTTTTTTTTTTTTTTTTTGAGTCAGGGTCTTGTGAAGCTCAGGCTGGCTTCAAACTCACTATGTAGCTGTAGCTGGCCTTGAACTCCCAATCTGCTTCCTGAACTATCTCCACTTCCCAAACACTAGGATTACAAATGTATCCACCATGCCCAGCTTTTACTTTTTGCTGTGGAGGGTCTCATTATTTGACCAAGCAGACTTTGAACTTGAGATTCTCCTGCCTCAGCTTTCATGATGGCTGGATTACAAGCCTGGCCACTAGGCCTGACTATAACAGTGATACTTTTGAAGAAAACTGGTTAGGCGTTTCATAGAATATCTTCACTTTGTTTTGTCTTCTGTTTTCTCATTATTATTTGAGGTTCTACTTGGGAGTGGGTGCATGGGGGTGTTGAGCAAGACACAGGCTGAGGCCATAGCAAGGCAGGTAAGGATGTTTAGCCTCAAAACCTAATGACCTGAATTCCAGCCCCTAGAGCCCACATGGTGCAAAGAGAGAACTGGCTCTCCAAGTCACTTGTCCTCTGACCACAAACACAAAAGTACACAAGTAGCCGGGTGTGATGGTACACACCTCTAATCCCAGCACTCGGGGAGGCAGAGGCAGGTGGATCTCTGTGAGTTGGAGGCCAGCCTCGTCCACAAAGCAAGTCCAGGACAGCCAGGGCTATCCAGTGAAAGCCAGGCCTTGTGATTCCTGACCTTTTGTCTTCTCCTACCGAATTCTGGGGTTACAGGGTTGGGCTACCTTACCTGGCTTGCCTCAAACTTTTGCTTACCAATTTTCACAATTTTCAGAATCTATCTGAGGCCTTTACTTTTTAGTGAGGGTTGTACTATATCTCCCAGATTGGCCCCAAACGTCTGTGCTTAAACAGTCATCACCCCTCAGTCTCAATGAGCTGGGACTATAGACACAGGCTGTATGCCCCTGTGCCTAGCTTTTCTCATTTCTCACACTTAATTTTTCTCAAGACTTTCTGTTATGGGACAGGAGAGATGGCTCAATGGTTAAGAACACATACTGTTCTTCCAGAGGACTCAGGTTCCAGCCCCAGCACCCACTTTAGGTGGGTATAACAACCTGCTTCAGGCAGATCTGACACCTCTGGCCTCATTGTCCACCCCCACACACACACATACACTCGCACGCGCGCGCGCACACACACACACACACACACACACACACACACACACACTAAATATGAAAATAATTTTTTTTAAATTTTTGTTTATTTATTATGTATACAATGTTCTATCTGCATATACACCTGCATGCCAGAAGGAGACCCATGATCTTATTATAGATGGTTGTGAGCCACCATGTGGTTGCTGGGAATTGAACTCAGGACCTCTGGAAGAGCAGGCAGTGCTCTTAACCTCTGAGCCATCTCTCCAGGCCGAAAATAAAATTTTAAGATATGTTTTTACCTTTTGTTGAGACAGTTTCTCTGTGTATCCCTTGGCTGTCCTGGACTCACTTTGTAGACCAGGCTGGCCTCCAACTCACAGAGATCTGCCTGCTTCTGCCTCCCCAGGTGCTGGGATTACAGCCATGCACCACCATGCCCGGCTTAATTTTTACCTTTTTATTTTTTTCAAGACAGGGTTTCCTTATGTAGCTTTCACTGTCCTAAAACTACTCTGTAGACCAGGCTGGCCTTGAATTTACAGGATTTGCCTGTCTCTGCCTCCTGAGGACTAAAGGTGTGCATCACCACACCAGGCAGGACCTTTTTTTTTAATAGCCCCAAGGGGAGTGAGTACAGGTTAGAACCTGGATGAACTTTTTGTTGCTTTCAATTAACTGGCTCCAGGCTAATATGTCTGTAACACAGGACCAGGCCTCAGGCCGCTTCTCTTTCACTGTCCCCCACCTGCTGCCTCACCTTTGCCATTCTTAGAGTTTCAGCGACACCTACATTTCCCCTACCTTTATACTCAGAGTTTCTGGGTTGTAGCCACTGTTGGTGGAATGTATGGCTCCTCATGAGGTCACTGGGAGTGGGAGCAGAAGGGGATGTTCAGGGCTTTGCTGATTGCTGAGCCCTAGCTATCAGGGCAGGGAGAAAGCAAATGCTTGTAGCAGGGACAATAACAGGGAAGGTTTTACTTCACTCGACGTTTCTTTATGGTATTGCAGAGTGAGCCTAGGTCCTGGTACCTAGGACCCAAAGTGGGAGCTGCGTCACTCAAAGGAGGAAAACAGGAGTAGGTATGCTTTAATTCAGCTCAGGCCTTGGACTGGTTGGTTTGTTTGTTTGTTTATTGAGACAGCGTCTCATTATGTAGCCTCTGCTGGCCTGAAACTCTCCATGTAGACCAGGCTGGCCTCCAGCTCAGAACCCACAGAGATCTACCTGCCTCTGCTTCCCGGTGCTGGGATCAAAGGTGTGCACCACCCCATCCAGCCTGGCCTTGGACTCTTAATCCTCAGTCTTGGGCATCTTGAGAGCTAACATTGTTAGCAATGCCCCCACTGTCTCCAGGTAAGCCTTATTTACATTTTGAGACTTGGTCTCACATCACCCAGGCTGGCCCCAAATTCAGTACTCAAGTCGCCAAGGATGACTGAATTTCTGGTGTTCCCTGGGGCTACCTCAGCTTCTACTATGATGATGGAAATTACGTGTTTTTAAGTTTAAATCACTGTGCTTAAGAGATCTATAAAGCAAAAATGCCTCTAACCTGTGAGCCCCACTTGCCCAAGGACAGAGAACTCCCTGGAATGCTGGGAGCTGCTGTTTGTATAAGATGACAAGCCGCCCTGTGTTTTCACTTCTGTATACAAGCTTGGTTGCCCCAACTGCACGGCATGTGCTTGATGACACACTTGAAGAAGGTACATAGGCAGGAAGCACTTCAGGATGCACGCTTGCCCTGATTGGGTGGAGGTGGGAAGTATGTAGTCTCGTGGGTTTTGCCTTTATAAGCCTCTGACTAATGGAATTTGGGGCCATACTCTTGGAGTCCTGGGTCTTAGACCTGGCCACTGTCCATCTTCCTGGCCAGCACTTCATGAATCTTACTTGAGATTTGGCTCAGAAATTGTGGTAGTGGTCTTATTCTTGACTGGTGAGATCAATACTACCTCCCCAGTGCTGAGACAGAAGGTGTGAGCCTCTGTGCTTGCTCCTGCGGTAGCAGGACTGGAATTCAGGGCTCCACCCTAGGCAAGTACTCAACTGATTGAGCTATGTCCCAAGCCCCTTCTAAAGTTTTTCTTTTTCTTTCTTTAATAAGATGTATTTATTCTCATTTTACATGTACAAGTATTTTTTCCGAATATACGGAAGTGTATTACATCAGGTTTGGAGGCCCCTGCCCTGAGTAACCCCTGAACCATCTTGTTGGCCTGATTATTATTATTATTATTATTGTTATTATTTTGAGGGGAAATACCTTATTGCAGAAATACCTCTGTCTGTCCCACAAGTGTTGTCTAATAAGTGGGCAGATTCCTTGGAGCCACGAGGTCGAGGTCTGTGAATGTTGGGGAGGCAGGGTGCTCTGTGATGGTGCTGTTCTGTGTGCCTTGTGTTCTCTGATGTGGCCTCAGCCCGAATACCTACCTGCACCTGACTGAGGTGGAGTAAGTCCAGGGGAACCGGGAACATCGGGCCTGTCCAAGATCTCATTCAACTCCCTGGAACCCCGACCAGTACAGCCTCTTCATCTGCAACCTGTGTTGGTTGTCCAGCCTCTTAGACCCATGTATGTCCCCACAGCAAGATGGGTGTTGCCATGGTAACAATCCTTTGACAGGTCCCCTCAAGCTCCCTTTTAAGCTGTTCTGCAAAGGAAGGCCAGGGTTTTATCAGGTGCTGCTGGGCTCTGCAAACCAGTCAGCCAAGAAAAGCCTCTTGATCCTCCACTGTTGTCTCAGCAGGGCAAGACAACATCGTCAGTTCAAATCCCGGCTCTGGCTCTGACACTTTCTATTCTTGTAAGTCCCTAAACTCTAAAATGAGAGAGTACAGGTACTCAATGGGATTATTTGTGGGCGGCTCTAGCCCATTCCTGGCCTACGATAAAGTTTAGCCCATATTAAATCACCTCTGAGAAATTCTTGACGGACAAATCCAGAGGGGCCCCCACGCAACCGAGACACATGAGAGTTTTCTGGAACATTTAAAAGACACAAGCCTGCAATCCCAGCACTTGGGAGATAGAGGCAGGAGTATCAGGAGTTCAAAGTGTCCTCAGCTATTCGATTTTCTTGCTGGCCTGGGCTACATGAAACCAAAAGAGACACAGCCTGAGACTGTAACCTTCCAGGTAGGAATGAAGGTATTCTAAAGTGATACTCTGGCTATTAGACTATTAAAGTAATGGGCCCTGAGGGATTGGAATTTCCCCAGAAAAGAGAAAGGCTGAAGCCTGGTGCCTGCTACAGAGGGAACTTTTCCCCCAGGAAGGGACTTCACATAGTTCCGACATTTTTTAGGCCCTTCACAGGACAGGCTAGAGCTGGTAATGGGTAGGACACACCTTGACCAGGGCTGCTTACTTCTGTCTTAGTCCTGCCCTCTGTGCCCACTGGACCTCTTTATCCCTCCTCCCATGGCCACACCGCATCCGATGACTCTCCTTTCTCAGCTTTGTCTAATTGGCCTCTTAAGGACAGGTAGCCGAGCCTCACTTGTTAGGGCAGCCCTAGGGCCCTGGCCTCTGAATAACGGATGGAATGAATGTGTACTTTTTTTTTTAACTTTTATTTATTTTTTATTAATTACACTTTATTCATTTTGTAACCCCCCCATAAGCCCCTCCCTCCTCCCCTCCGGATCCCACCCTCCCTCCCATTTCTGCATGCATGCCCCTCCCCAAGTCCACTGATAGGGGAGGTTCTCCTCTCCTTTCTGATCTTAGTCTATCAGTTCTCGTCAAAAGTGGCTCTTGTCCTCTTCTGTGGCCTGGTAGGGCTGCTCCCCTCTCAGGGGGAGGTGATCAAAGAGCAGGCCAATCAGTTCATGTCAGAGGCAGTCCCTCTTCCCATTACTATGTAACCCACTTGGACACTGAACTGCCATGGGCTACATCTGTGCAGGGGTTCTAGGTTATCTCCACGAATAGTTCTTGGTTGGAGTATGAGTCTCTGGGAAGTTCCCTGTGTTCAAATTTTCTTGTTCTGTTGCTTTTTTTTTTTTTTTTTTTGGAAACGGCATCTTGTTCTGCAGCCCAGGTTGGTCTGGAGCTCACTGACCCTTGGGGCAACCTCAAACTCTCAGCAATTCTCCTGCCTCAGTCTCCCCAGTTGCCTGAATTATGTGTGTGTGATTAATCAAACTGCCAAGAGGTGGAACTTCTTTTTCGTTTTAATTTATATGTATTAATTTTTTGACTGCACGTACATCTGTGTGAGGTCTTTTTTTTTTTCCTTTTAAGGTAGTGTCTAATGTAGAGCAGGCTCTCCTCAAACTCACAGAAAGCAAACTCACTCTGTTTGCTTATATGCTACAAGGCCTGACAAAGATGGCACCAAGACTGGCCTTGAACTCACAATTCATGATCCTCCAGCCCCTGACTCTTCTACCCTCCCACCCCCAACTTTTAAAAAGATTTGTTTAGCTGGGTGGTGGTTGCTCATACGCTTAATCCCAACACTGTGGAGGCATATCTTTAAAATTATTTTATTTGTTCATTTAGTTAGTTTTTTTGAGATAGGGTCTCTTTGTGTATCAGGCCTTGGCTGTTCTGGACTTGCTTTGTAGACCAGGCTGGCCTTGAACTCAGAGAGATCCACCTGCCTCTGACTCCCAAGTGCTCAGATTAAAGGAATGAGCTCCCAGGCCCAGCTTTTTAAAAATTATTTTAAAACATGTATAAGTGTTTTGCTTGCAAGAATGTATATTTACTATGGCACGCCTGGTGCCTTCAGTGGCTGGAAGAAGAGGTCAGATCCTGAAACTTCAGTTACAGAGGGTTTTTTGTTGTTGTTGTTAATTTTTTTATGTATATGAGTGCTCTATCTGCACGTACATTCCATGCCAGAAGAGGGTATCAGATCACATTATAGATGGTTGTGAGCCACCATGTGGTGACTGGGAAGTGAACTCAGGACCTCTGGAAGAAGAGATGGTGCTCTTAACCTCTGAGCCATCTCTCCAGCCCCTCCAGAGGGTTTTGAGCCACCACATAATGCTGAGAATAAAACTCAGGTCCCCTGGAAGGGCAGCAAGTGTCCTTGACCACTGAGCCATCTCTAAGACTCCTCCTCTCATTTTTTAAAAAAAGATTTATTTATTTATGTATGAGTGTTCTATCTGCATGCATACCTACATGCCATAAGAGGGCATCAGATCCCAGTGTAGGTGGTTGTGAGCTACTATGCAGTTGCCAGAATTGAACTCAGGACCTCTGGAAGAGCAGACAGTGCTCTTAACTTTTGAGCTATCTCTCAGGCTCCTCCTCTCACTTTTTAACCCACTGAGTTCACTTAATGCTGCCTCCTTGAATGCTGACCGATTTGATGGTTTGATCTTATGCAGGCAGCCACGCTTCAGGGAGTTCCTGAGTTCAATGACCATATCACGTCCAAAAGAGAGCCTTTAGAACACTCCTCTCCATCCTCTGGCTCCTGCACTCTTATGCTCCTTCCAGGATGCACCCTCAGCTTGGGTGGGGACCTTGATACAGATGACCCATTTAGTGCTGAGCACTCCATTGTCGCTTAGTCTCTGCACAGCCTTGGCTGTCCTGGACTCACTGTGTAGATTAGGCTGGCCTCAAATTCACAGAGATCTGCTCGTCTCTGCCTCCCTCCCTGAGTGCTGGGTTTACAGGCCTATGCCACCATGTCCAGCTCTTCTATTAAGTTTTTTTTAAAGATGGAATGTGTATTTCAAGGAATCTGGGAAGGAGAGATTAAAATGGAGTGGTGATCTCCCTAAAAGAACCTAAGGAAGACTCAGGCATGGGAAGAGTAGGACTTGGTAGCCTGGCATGGTGGGTGCATGGCGCCTGTAATCCCAGCACTCAGGGAAGCAGAGGCAGGCAGATCTCTGTGAGTTCAAGGCCACCCTGGTCTACAAAGTGAGTCCAGGACAGCCAAGGCTACACAGAGAAACCCTGTCTCAAAAAAATAAAAAACAAAATAATAATAATAATAATAATAATAATAATAATAATAATAATAATAATATTAACAATTGGACCATTAACTTCTAGAATGTGAGCCCAGACATCTGTGTGGGACGTGCTGGAAATATTAAGACACTGGGCCACCACTATTTGTTTTTATATCTTTGAGTGTGTGCCTGTGTGTGTGTGTAAGTCAAAGAACAACTTTCACTTTGTTTGAGACAGAGTCTAGTCCCCTAATGGGGGAACCAGGATGACCTTGAAGGGATTCTCCCAACTCACCTTGGGATCCACAGAATTACAGGCCTGTGCTGCAGAGTACAGCTTTACATGAGTTTGTGGTCAAAATCCCTGGACTTGCCCTTGAGAGGCAGCTGCTTTATCCACTGGGCCATAAACATCACCTATCACACTTTTTTGTCTTATGCGTACTGGTGTTTTGTGTATCTATGCTGTGAGCCTGGTGCCTCTGGAGGCCAGAAGAGAGCGTTAGATTCATGGAGTTACAGGGAGTTGTGAGCTGCCACGCTGCCATGTGGGAGCTAAGAATTGAACCCTGGTCCTCAGGGTTTTTGTTTTGTTTGTTTTAAAGATTTATTTACTTATCTAATGTAGATGAATGCTCTATCTGCATGTACACCTGCATGCCAGAAGAGGGCAACAGATCCTAGTATAGATGGCTGTGAGCCACCATGTGATTGCTGGAGTTGAACTCAGGACTTCTGGAAGAGCAGACAGTGCTCTGAACCACTGAGCCATCTCAGTGGTTAAAGTAGTACTTTTAACTGCTCTGGCACCCGGCACTCAGACTGGAAATGCTCAGAAGAGCAGGATGAAAAACCTGTAGTCAATGCTACACTCAGCCAGGGCTTGGCTTAACCTCCAAAATGACCGCTGGTCCTCTCTCTCTCTTTTTTTTTTTTATTTATTTTTTGAGATCTACCTGCCTCTGCCTCCCCAGTGCTGAGATCACAGGTGGGTGCCACCACCGCCCAGCTCAGTCATTCCTCTCCTACTGGAATTTGTTAATTCTCTTGGCTTTGTGGGGAACCTTCGGGGCCAGATAACAAAATTTCCACCATGCATTCAGACTGGACAGAAACCCCACTTCCCTCTCCAAAGCTGGGGAGAGCCATGAACAGAGCCCATAAAGACTTTAATGCTATTTAAGTTATTTAAATCATTTATTGAGACAGTCTTGCTAGGCAGACAGGATTGACCTGGAATTGCCTTGAATTGCATTGATCCTTTCTTCTGCCTTGGAAGAAACAGGATCACAGGCAAGGATCCCCATGGCTGCCTCTCTTATTCATCTTTTGAGGCAGGGTCTTGCTATGGAGTCTTGGCAGCCTAAAATTGAAATTCTCCATAGAGTTTCCCGCCTGAGGGGATTACAGATGGAGAACTCTAAAGTTACACGTGACCTGTTTTTAAACTTTTGCATGAAAACAGGTAGAGTGGCACATGGTTTTAATCTCAGCACTTGATTGGCAGAAGCAGGCAGATCTCTGTGACTCTGAGGTTCCAGGCCAGCCAGGGCTACACAGTGAGACCCTGTCTCAAAAAACAAAACCAAAATTTATGTAAGCAGGGCCCTGGTTTGATCTCTGGCACCAAAGCGAAGTTAGGGGACAAAGTTTTAAGTACAGAGCAGTGCCTAGAGATTTTGGGGTCCGGGGTCTGCCAGATGCCACCAAGCCTGAAGTAAATTCAGTCCCTGAGACCCACTTGGTGAAAACGGAGAATTCATTCACACATGTTGTCTTCTGACTTCTACTCGTACACGATCCCACACCTGTGAACATACATATAAAAAAATGGAACTCAAAATGTACCTTTAAGGAGATTGTGGTGGTGTCACATGCCTTTAATCCCAAGAATACTTGGAAAGCTGAGGCAGGGGCATCTCTGTGAGTTCAAGGCCAGCCTGGTCTACAGAGTGAGTTTCAGGGACACAAGGAGTAACCCCGTCTTGAAAGGGGGTGGGAGGAGGTCCTCCACTTAGCAATCTCACCTGCAGGGGACTGGACAGGCTGATTGTTGCTTTCCCTCCTTCTCCCTTTTGGTTTTTCCAGACAGGGTTTCTCTGTGTAGCCTTGGCTGTCCTGGACTCACTTTGTAGACAAGGATGGCCTCGAACTCACAACTCAAAGGGATCCACCTGCCTCTGCCTCCCAGTGCTAGGATTAGCAGGCAGGTGCCACTGCGCCCAGCTAGTTTTTGGCATCTCTCAGAACCCACTTGAGTGGTGACATCCACTCCCGAAGAGGGTCAACTCGTTTACTGGCTTCTTCAGGCCAAGCCTGCTACCTTCATCTCGGCAACGTCTCCAAGCAGGTGTGATGCCCGAAGTGTCGATTACTTGAAAATAAAGAAGTAACCGCCCTGACTGAATGGCTTTAAACTCTGGATGTGTATCATAGGACGCTGCCCGTGATGCCTGTTCATTCCCCACAGAAGCAAGCAGCCCAAGGACCAGGACTTTTCTGCTGAAGCATAGCAGGTGCCCAAGGCTCTGTTCTAAAGGGCCACTCCCATTACACAGAACAGGAAACCCAGACTTCAAGAGGTCACTGGTTGAGGGGTGTCAGCGCGGATGTCCCATAAACCCAGCCCCGGAGCTTTCGATCACTGGGCGGGTGAGGAGGGGAACTCAGGAGCCAGCGGTTGGCGGGAGGAATGACTCAATCGCACTGGCCCCGGGGCGCTGCAACAACCATCCTCACCTCCAGCTTGAGTCCTGTCCTCCCCCAACCCCCACCCCATCCTTCACTCTTTCTTCCTGGACCCTGATGTGCAAATGGGTGCACGGTTGGAGGCTCAGAGCCTGGGACACACGCCGACCCCAAGCCGGCCCACACTCTTGCCCGCTGTGGTTTGCAGTTGGATCCACCTGTGTCAGGCTGGTGCCTGGGCCCGAGTCGGGGCACGGACGCCATTGCTGGAGGCGGCGCGTAAAAGGGACGCAGACGCCGCGGTGACTGGGTCCGCAACGTTGTTGTTGGTTGTTTTTTTTTTTTTTCTTTCTGTCTGTCTGTCTGTCTTTGTTTTGGTCGGTTCAGGCTGCGGTGTCTCAGCCCTAACCCAGCCTAAGCCGGAACTCATTAAGGATCCCAGGCTACCTCGAACTCTCAGTAATCCTCCTGCCTCAGCCAAGCGCTGACGTTTATTACAGGCTGGAGCCGCTCCGCTCCACAACGCAGCGACTTTGAAACGAAAAAGAAGAAAAGAACAGAACTTTGCGTACGTGCGCGCGCGCGTGTGCTCCCGGGGCGTCTACCCCGCCCAGGGCAAGCGCTGTAAGGGTACACCGCGGCACCCCAGGAGGCGGGAGCGGCTTGCTAAAGCTTGCAGGGCAGAGTGCGGGACCGGAGAGAGGACCCGAAAGGAAAAGGAGACCCGGGAGGTTCTTTAACCGCGAGAGTGACAAACCCACAAAGGCGGTGGCTCGGGCTACTTCCGCAGAGCGGGGCCTTCAGCCCCGGGGCGGGGGCCGGGGCTGGCCACACCCAGGTACCTGAGCGGACGCGCGTCCCGCCCGGCTGGCGCTGGGGTGTGTGTGTGGGAGGACACGTCCCCTCCCTCCCGCTCCCCGCATGTGTGTGTGTGGCGGGGTGTCGCCCCGCACCCCTCCCGGGGGCCGAGGTCCCCCGCGGCGCCCCCAGGTCCGAGCGCTCGGCTCGAACCCGGCGCGCGCCCCAGCCCCGGGGCCAGCCGGGGGGCGTTCTCCGCCGGGGGGGGGGGGGGCGGGGCGGGGCCGGTCACGTGCCCGGGGCGGGGGCGGGGGGGACGGGCCGCGGGGCAGCACGTGCCGGGGGAGCGGAGGGCGGGGCCCGCGGCCTGCAGCGGCCGGGCCACTCTCGGAAAGCTTCGGCGCTCGGGTCGCGCTCCGGAAAGGGACGGCGTGCCCCCCCGAAACTGTTCCTGCCGGACCGAAACCCCGCGGCCCCGACACAAAGGGTTCCCGTCGGCGGGGAGGGTCGCGACAGAGCGGGGCTTCTCCCGCGGCTCTCTGTCGACGTGGACCCAAGTTACGGCCCCGACGCGCGCCTCCTCCCTCCCCCGCGACCCCCCGGCCGCTCCCGAGGAGCTGGGTCGGCCCCTCCTCGCTCACCCCCACCGCTGCCCAGATCGGTGTTCCGGCTTCCTTACGGCCCGCAGCATCGCTGTGTTCTGTTGTGATGAAGTCTCCTTGTTTCTGTAGAGACCTTTCCTTTGAAAGCCCCGCAGATCGAACAACAGCAACAAGAAGAAAAGTTGAAATAAAGATGGAGGGATGGGGGAAGAGATTTTATCACTTTGTCGGGTCCGTGAACGTCCCCGGCAGGAACCGAGGAAGACTTATTTTTATCAGCAAGCGGTGTTTTCTGGGCCATCGGATGGCCCGGTGGGCGCTGGAGCCGGTTGTGGACGGCAGAGCTGGTAAAAAGGGGCTTAATTAAGACCACCAAGTTGCAGGCTGAAGTGGCCGTGATAGGCGAGGGACTGAACTAGGCCTTGAGGAAATAAGAGCGTTTAAGGATGGAAAACGGAGTGTTGGTATCCTAAAGTGGGATGAAGACAAGGGGGGGGGTGGAGGGAGTGAGCAGACAGGATGTTTGCTTGCTCTTTCTTTTTCTTTTCTTTCCTTTTCTATGAACTTTTTTTTTTTTTTAAATTTTATTCGGGTGTGGGTGTGTTTGCGCCCATGCGTGTGCACGTGCCATGTGTTTATAGCTATCCTAAGAAGTCAGAAAAGGGGCTTCGGATTTCCTTTTACGCAGCTCCAGGAGGTTGAGTTGTCCAACATGGGTGCTGGGAACTCAGATCCTCTCTAAGAGCTCAGTTTTGAACCACGGAGCCACCTCTCCAGCTTTGGCCTTTTTATTTGTTTTTTTTTTTATTATTATTATTTTTAATTGTTTTATTTTTGTGTGTTAACTACATTTATTTGTGCAAAGGGACTACAATCCCTTTGAGGTCAGAGGACAGCTTTGTTTTTGAGACAGGGTCTCACTATGTAGCCCTAGCTAGCCTGGAAATTACTATAGATTCACCTTTCTCTGCCTCCCAAGTGCTGGGATTAAAGGAACCTGCCACTAGGCCTGGCGTTTTGTTTTGTTTTTTTGTTTGTTTTTGAGACTTCTTTTATGAACTGATTCTCTCCTAAGCATCTGTCTCAGAGGTCCAACTCAGTACTTTTTGGAAGTACTTTTACGTGCTGAGCCACTGTCTCTTACGTATTTTTGTAACAGGTTCTGTGTGTGTGTGTGTTTGTTTAATCTAGGTAATCAAGAACTGTGGATTTCTGTGACGTGGTTCTTTTAGTCCCAGTATTGAGAAGGCAGAAGCAGGTGGATCTCTGAGTTCAAGGCCAGCCTGGTTTACATCGTGAATTCCAAGATGGTGGTTTTGTTTTGTTTTAATGTATGGATATTGTCTGTGTACTATGTGTATGCAGTGTTCTTGGAGGCCAGAAGATGACACTGGATCTCCTGGGACCAGAATTACAGTTGTGAGCCACCAAGTAGGTGCCGAGAACTGAGCCTGAGTCTTTTGCAAGAGTGGCCAGTGCTATTAAAACCGCTTAGCCATCTCTTCAGCACACACGCTCGCAGCGCACACACAAACACACACACACATTCATTCCTAAGTGTGTAGCTTCCCAAAAGCAGAGACTAAGACTGGCTTCACTACCACCCATATGCCATCAGACCCAGGGAGACCAGCTGTCCAGCTGTTAGTAAACTGATAACATTGAGTTATGGACAAGGCCACTAGAATAGACATGCATTCTGGGTAGGATCTGACCTGTTGTCAACTGCTTTTTCTGGTGTCCTCACACACTTTTGGAAACCTGCACAGCAATGCATATTAAAAAAAAAAAAAATTGGTAGCAGGGGGTAGATCATGAATGACTCAGTATTCCTCTGTGCTCATCATCCAGAATCAGCTGGCCTGAGAAGGGAGGAATGGAGGAGGTTCGGTTCTGCTCTCAGGTTTGAGGAGACACTAAAAAGGATGTGGAAGACACTAAAAAGGATGTCACCTGTCTGACACAACATAGCATAGACATTCTTCTATAAGCCATATAGTGACAGTGATCGATACGTCATGCTGGTGGGGGTGGAGCTCAGGAGTAGAGGATTTGCTTAGCATAAGGAAGTCCACTGGTTCAGTCTCCCATAATGCCAAGCAAAAGAAAACAGTACCTCCATGAAGCTGTATGAAGGTTTGGAAACAGGAGTCTCTCCTGTGGCAAATAAAAATGTCTTTTAGTTTCCTGCTTCTACAACTTTGAGCTCTGATGAGATGTTTTCACTGCCAATGTGGAGTATTTCCTAATATTAAGTGTCATGACTATGGTTCCATTGAATTGGGATCTGTATAGTTGGAACTTTTCAGTTAGTGAATGAGGAGGCCAGTCTATTGACTGGGACAATTTGCACCAATTATCAACTTCAATTGTTATACAACAAACGGGGTAGAAAACTGCAGGAATGCAGAAGGTTCTGTGTAGCACCTTCTAGAACATTCATCTCTGACAATGAATGATGAGGAACTGAACCCAGGGCTGCATGCATGCTAGGTAAGCCTTCTACAAATGAGCTACATTCCTCAGCCCTGTGTTCAATCCTTAGCATCACATAAAATGGGTGTGCTGGCACAAGGCTATAATCGCAGCACTCAGGAGGCAGAGACATAAGTTCAAACAAACAAACAAACAAAATAGTGGGAGTGAGCCAGGTGTGATGGCACACATCTTTGATCCCAGCACTCAGGAGGCAAAGGTAGGCAGATCTCTGTGAGTTCAAGGCCAGCCTGGTCTACAGAGTGATTCCAGGACAGCCAAGGCTATACACAGAGAAACCCTGTCTTGAAAAAGAAAATAGTGGGAAATGAAAGCAACCTCAACAAAGTAGGACCATTGTGCACTCAAACTTCAGAAATGAGCCTGGCTTTAGTGGCCCATACCTTTAACGGCAGCACTTACGAGGCAGAGGCAGGGGGATCTCTGTGAGCTGAAAGTCAGACTGGTCTACGAGACAAATTCCAGGACTGCCAGGGCCACACACAAGACAGGGCCACCCTGTCTTGAAAAACAAAACAAAACAAAACAAAACAAAACAAAAAAAAAGTAAAAGAAGAAGAAAAGAAAATGAAGTTTGAGTTACTCGGCCATGTAAAGAACCCTATCCTGCTTAAATCACAGCGGAGGATGAACAAACTAGACAGAACTGGGACAAAAATTTATGACTATTAGTGATTCCTGTGAACATCACAGACCTGGTCCTGGCACGGGACTGTAATGGTGGTATGCCTCTAAATTTTATTTACTTATTTATCATTTTGGTTTGGTTGGTTCTTCGAGACAGGGCTTCTCTGTAACTTCTCGGCTGTCCGGAACTCACTCTTAGACCAGGATGGCCTAGAACTCCCAGAGATCCTCCTGAGTGCTGGAATTAAAGTCCTGTGCCGCCACTGCCGGGCTGCATTTTATTTACTATGTGTGTGTAAGCACGTGCTAGACTGTGTGCGTAGGTGGACCCATGCCACGGCTCACCTGTGGAAGTCAGAGGGCAACTTTCAGGAGTCAGTTCTCTTCCCAGTGTCTGAGTGGCAGGTACTGAACTGCCATGACACCTGGCTGAACTCAGATGGCCGGGTGCCTCTATCTGCAGGGGTCTTTATCTGCTGAGGCATCCCATCAGCATGGAGTTTAGCTTTCGGTCAGCAGCTTCAAGGGAAGGTGCTTTAGGGTAAAATCAATGTCGAGTCGAGACTCTTTGGACTATAGTTTTACTTACTTGTTATTTTGCTAGAGGTCAGACTTCCTCGTGCACACTGTAGGCATGCTTGCTACGACAAAATTGCACCCCGATCCATGGGATATATTGTTTTATGACACTGCTTTGTTTTGCGGAGAGACAGGCTCTCCCCATGTAGCCCTGGTTACCCGGAACTTACTCTGTAGAGCAGGCTATGGTCTAGCTCCCTGAGATTCACCTATTGTTATGCTCTGTAAGAATGACATGGTGGCGGCGGGTGGCACCAAGGCCAGCCCATGCCAAGGTGTAGTCCCCTGAGGAATTGTGCACCGTGCAACAGATCTGTTTGAGGAAGCTTATTGGGTTTGGAGGGAAGGGAGGAGTGAGGGCTTGGGGAAAGGGTAGATACAGTGAATGGGCCATGTGGGCAGACAGAGATGGGGCAGAGAAGGAGAGAGAGGGAGGGAGGGAGAGAGAGAGAGAGAGAGACAGAGTCCTGGGTTAGACTATTTATTCCCTTCTGCACCAGCTTGAGGGAGGGGCTGGTGATGCAAAGTGAGAGACAGAGACAGAACTGGGGTGAGTCCATATAACTCCCCCACACCTGGCGCACTAGGAGGCCTTGGCAGGTGATGACAATTGACCCTGAAGGCAGGCCAGCTGAATTGCGTGTATACTAACACCTATGTCTCTGTCTCTAATCCCTCCCCAGTGCTGTGGTGAGAGGCATGAGCCACCAGGGCTGACCGTGGGTTATATTATGATACAAAGCAAGAAAGCTAGTCTTGAGATATGGATGAGAATGTGGCCTGCCATCCATCCCAGATGAAGGTAAATTGTATCAAGTCGCCTCCTGCTAGCTAGATAAAAGCCACATACCAAGGCTGTGCTCTGTTGCGCAAAAGAAACTCTACCGCCATAGCAGTTGTGACAAGGGGAACTACTTGGTTAAATTATGGCAGTGTGCCCTGTACCTTCATGACCCAACTGAGTTATATACCAGCCTACTGGTCAATCCTGTTTCCCCTGGGTTTATGGTTGATGTTTCCCCACTTCTCTTCCACTTCCTCTTCCTCCTCTACTTCTCTTCCTTCTCTTGTATAGCACTAGGTATGGAACCCTGGACACCCCCTTTCCCCTACCCCCTCTCCCACAAGCCATACCTCGGGCTCAAACAACTTAAGATATTTGGTTTATTGTTTGTTTGGTATGTGTGTGGGGTGTTTTGTTTTGATAGAAGGTCTTAAACTCAAGACCTCCTGCCTTTAGACTGTGAGTCCTGAGGTCACAGGCATTTGCCACTTTGCCCAGCTGTTCTATTCCAAGCACTTAATCAGAGGTTTGAGAGATTGTCAGAGACCCTCGGCTCTGTGCTCTGTCCTCACCAGTTTCTACTCGTTCATCCCCTGAGGGGACTGTAGCGGTGTTTGGCCTTGTACTTGCATCCGACACCCAGCCTTGGGAGAGCCAGAAATTTAGTTGGGTGAGGTGGTGCATGCCTGTAATCCCAGCACTCAGGGAGGCAGAGGCAGGTGGATCTGAGAGTTCCAGGCCAGCGTGGTCTACAAAGCCAGTCCAGGGACAGCAGTAAAGGAGAAATTTAGTTTAGGACAGATAGTCCCTTTGGAGAAGTTGAGCAGTTTCTCTTGCCTTTCCTGGTGTGACATTGCAGGCCCTTCTTGAAGAGAACCCAGCCTTCCCTTCCTTCGGTGGGCTTTGGGTGTAAGAACTGGCTCATATCTGCCTAGGAGGTGGCCTTCTCCCATCAAGGCTGACATCAGCCATCAGCTGAGTCTGTCACACAGATCTGTGTAAGGACGGACTAATGGCCATTCTAATCTGCTTCTCCTTACAGTGGCTGTGTATACCTTGCCTCGGGGGATGAATGTAGATCCCCCTGCTCTGTGCTTCTGCATTCTTATCGACAGGCACTAGGGATTCCAGACATGAGGCAACGTTTACCCCACACCTTGCCTTTACTCCTGGTGCCAGAGGTTGAACCCAGGGCCTCAGGTATCCTAGGGACACTCTGTAGCTGAAAATACAGCCCAGTGTTGCATCTTGTAGATGCACTCTGGCCTCTATTCAATTTCTCAACAATGTTAACCTGTACTAGGGCATTCTGTGCTGCTGCTGTAGAGCGCTTTCCCGAGGGTGTGGCCAGCTGGCAAGCTCTCTTGACTTACAGAATAAACCCATTTGAACATGCAGGTATACCTCAGCCCTGTGACTTCCTCCTCCCACACGGCCCAGGCAAGTACTCCTGCTTTGCTTAGCCTTTCAGAGGCCATTCAAGAGGGCTGAAAAGTGACATCTGGAGTCTTTTTTTTTTTTTTTTTTTTTTTGGGGGGGGGTTGTAATTTCAAGATGGGATTCTCTTTGTAGCTCTAGCTGTCCTGGAACTCCCTTTGTAGATCAGGCCAGCCTCCAGCTCAGAGATCTGCCTGTCTCTGAATTCCAAGTGCTGGGATTAAAGATGTGCACCACCATACCGAGACTTTATTTTTAATTATGTGCATGCATGTAGGTTTGTGCCTAGCAGTGCAGGCACTCACTGGAGCTGGAATTTCAGGCAGGTGGGAGCTGCCTAATGTGGGTGGTGAGAAGCAGACTCAAGTCCTCCGAAAGAGCAGCGTGCCCTCATCAGCACTGACCAGTTTCTCCAGCCCCTCAAACTTCCTGTCTGGAGTGCTGGGATTAAAGGCATGCACTGTCTCTCCCGACAGCCACCCCACTACCACCAGTACAGGGCTGAATTTAGGAGTCTCTGAGGGGCCCTGAAAGTGCTGAGATTACAGGAGCGTGCCACCGTGCCTGGCCATAAAAGATATCTTAAATATATAAGAAAAATAAATCTCTGCCTCTACCCGCTTCTCCATTCATCTTCCCACTCAGGTATATTACACAGCTCCATCCTCAACCTTTGCCTGGCAGCTCTTTTTTTTTTTTTTTTTTTTTCTTCTTCTTCTTCTTGTTCTTCTTTTCGAGACCCTGTCTCAGTTCTGGCTGGCTTGGAACTCACTATGTAGACCAAGATGGCCTTGATCTCAGATCCATGTGTCTCTGACTCCCAGCTTCCAGGATTAAAGACCTACACCACTTTCCCACTTTCTTTCAAAAAAGGAAGAAAACAACTTAAAAGAGTCAGGAAGTCCCTGAAACTGACCCTAGAACCTTGGCTCCCTAAGAGTTTATAAGCAGTAAAGGCTGCTGAGCTGCTTCCAAGAGGCACAGACTGAGCAGCCTGGAAGAAGAAATGGAGAGAGAGCCAGAGTGGTGGGTGACACACGCTGTGATCCCAGCACTCAGGGAGGCAGAGGCAGGCAGATCTCCGAGAGTTCCAGGCCAGCCTGGTCTACAAAGTGAGGCCAGGACAGCCAGGGCTGCACAGAGAAACCCTGAAATTGGACAAAGTAGCTGAAATGTCTACAGCAGCAGTCCTTGACATGTGGGTAGAAACTCCTCTGGGGGCTGCTGAGCCACCCTTTCACAGATATTTACAATTCATAACAGTAGCAAAATTACACTTAACGAAGTAGCAACGAAATAATTTTACGGTTGGGTGTAGTGATGATTAGTGACAATTTTGGTTTCTTAAAAAACCCAGTAATGTTACGTGATTGTTTTTGCTTTAATCCCAGGTTTGGGTATGGGCTGCTTCAGATTGTCGATTAACAGCTGACGATAACGTGTCTCATGCTCTGGCAGTGGCGTGATTTGTGCCAGCTGGAGGTAGTTCAATGATGGGAACTCTTTTGAACATAGAAATGGGAGTGCCCAGGAGAGGGCTGGGGTGGTTGTTGCTTTCCCAGCTGCTGCTGCTGCCCCTCCCCACGCTGCTGCTGCTGCCCCTCCCCACGCTGCTGCTGCTGCTGCTGCTGCTGTTGCTGTTGCTGCTGCTGCTGCTGCTGCTGCTGCTGCTGTTGCTGCTGCTGCTGGGGCCTGCTGCTGTGTTTGTGATTTCTGGATTGCTGGTGTGCTGGATATTCTCACGAAAAAGATTGGACCTGCCCCCAGGAACCCGGCCATCCTCATCAGCAGGAAATAGAGGCCTACGGCCACTTCTCCCCCTCTAACCTTCTGTCTTCTTACCTGGTATTGGGGGTGCTGGAAAGGATTGGGATGGTGAAGGGTGGTATCTATAAGAACGCAATACAAGAGATTAAAAAAATAGTACCTACAGTTGGGGTCACGGCAACATGAGGGACTGTGTTAAAGGGTTGCATGCAGCCTAGAGAACCGCGGGCCTAGAGAAATGACTGAGCCACTGGGAAAGATCACCCTCCAAGCTGGAGAGTTGTCCAATGCACTCCGACTTCCACGAGCTGTCACCTGTGCCGAGGAGGGGTTGGGTGTGAGTCATGGCTAGTCCCGTAAGTAACCCCTCATCCATATTCCCGTAAGCAAGCCCTCCAAGAAAACAAAATTCACCAAGCTGCACTGTAGCATCACTTCTTTATTCCAGTGTTGGTTTCCTATCTGGGGTGAGTAGATGTTTGTTCATGTTCCCAGACATAGTGTTTCACAACAGCCACCACACCCACCTGGCTCCTTCTCCGACAAGGTTTCCTGTAACCTAAACTGGCCTTGAACTCGTGATCCTCCTGCTTCCAGCTCCTGGGTTTTAACAGGCCCAGGCTACCAGTAGCAATGGCAGCAGCACCTGCTTCGACATCTAATTCTTCTTCTGGTTCTCTTCCTCCTGCTTCTCTTCTTCCTCCTTTATTTATTTCCTTCTCCCTCCCATCCCACACCTCCCCACCCCCACTCGATCCCCCTGGACAGGGTTTCTCTGTGTATTCCTTGCTGTTCTGGAAAACCTGTTCTGTAGAGCACAGTGGCTGTGAGCGCACAAAGATCTGCCTCCCAGTGCTGGGATCAAAGGTGTGTCTCACCACCACCCCGCGCTTTCTGAGAGAGTATCCCTGTGTAGTTTGGACCAGCACCAACACTGCCATACAGTGCCCCTGAGATCGCTCAGCAGGTAAAGGCATTTGCCATGCAAGCTTGGGGCTCAATCTCCAGGACCCACAGAAAACTGATCCCACAAAGTTGTTCTTTGCCCTGAGTCCACTGTGGTAGCCATGTAAGCCTACCCCGCCTATATACAATAATTTCTTTTAGGATTTTATTTTTAGTTGTGTGTGTGTGTGTGTGTGTGTGTGTGTGTGTGTGTGTGTGTGTGT
>NW_026587215.1:3536693-3569730 GCF_907164565.1 Psammomys obesus
TGTGTGTGTGTGTGTGTGTGTGTGTGTGTGTGTGTGTGTGTGTGTGTGTTTTGGGGAGTGGCCTTTGCGTACAGGTGCTAGCAGAGGCCAGAGGTATAGGATCCCCTGGAACTGGGGTAACCAGCAGTTGGGAGCTTCTGGACATGGCTGCTAGAACATGAACTTGGGTCCTCTAGAAAAGGACACTTAACTACTCAGCCACCTCTCCAGCCCCCAGGATAATGTTTTTGAAAAATGCCAGGTAGGAGCTGGCCTTTAATCTCAGTACTCAGAAGGCAGAGGCAGACGGATCTCTGTTTTTTGTTGTTGTTGTTGTTTGTTTGGGTTTTTTGTTTTGTTTGTTTTTTCAAGACAGGGTTTCTTTTGTATAGTCCTACCTGTCCTGGCTTTGTAGTCCAGGCTGGCCTCGAACTCACAGAGATCCACCTGCCTCTGGGTCCCCAGTGCTGTGATTAAAGGCGTGTGCCCGGCTTACTAGGCAGATCTCTGAGTTGGAAGCCAGCCTGAATTACAGAGTAAGCTCTAGGACAGCCAGAGCTGCACAAAGAAACCCTGTCTCAAAACAAAACAAAACAAAATTAAAAAATAAAAATCAATGTGTAGTCCAGGCTGGCTTTGAACTGACTGTCTTCCTGCTTCAGCCTCCTGAACACTGGGATTATAGAGAGCGCCACCATGCCTGGCTGTATCCTCTTTCTTCTTGTGCTAGCAAAACTCTTGATGTTCTTTCACGACCTTCCTGAACTAATTCCCTCTCTTTTGCCTGACTGGTTTTCCCAAAAAGATTGACTTCCGCTTTTTAATTTACATATGGATACATGCGTCTATTGTGCCTTGGCTTAAGTTCTTTTGTGCCTGTCTGCACTGCCTTCCTTTGGGGTCTCATTCATCCCAGTACCTTCACGTTCATTCATCCAACAATTCTATTTTTGAGTGCCTGTTTATCCCAAGCGTGGGAGCAGCTCAGTCAGTGTCTGCTGGCGGCATGAATGGAGTGGTGAGGGGTTGTTACCCCAGTGGATGCTGGGTTGCTAGGTTACAAACTCCAGAAGAGGGAGTGTGCCTGCTAGTGTGTGAGAACGGTACGGGCACGCACATTTTTGTGCAGGGGAAGCAAGTGAGTGGAAATTCCATGTTTCACTTTGGCCATTTATTGCTTTCATCTTGGTTTGGGCTTTGACTTTTTGGGTGACAGGGCCTCACTATATAACTTGCGGCTGGCCTCCTGCCTCAGTCTGACTTACCACACCTATTTTTTTCATTTCGTGTTTCTTTGAGGCAGGGTCTCAGATTGTAACCCAGTACCAGTGTACACACTGACTTCAAACTCATGGCAATCCCCCTGCCTCAGCCTCATCTGTGCTGGAAATACCCATGTGAGCCACTATGTCAGGCCTTTGATTTTTCAGTCTTGAAGAAAAAAAAAAAAAAAAAGCAGAGTTTTATAAAGCAGGAGCCATCAGGTTTCTGGTGTTTCCCTGAGCCCTGGGTGTTCTAACATGCTACTTCAAAGAGAGGAAAACTTAACATAGACGTCTTCCCGGCTCCAGCCACTGGATCAGCAAGGTTGAAGGCAGTCTCCAATCTTGCCAGTTGCAGTGTCTGTAAGCTTGCCTCCTTTCTGTGCCAGCTTCTGGGTCCATATTTGATATGAGGCTCCTGCTCCAGCCTGTGAGCATGGCAGGAATTGATTATTCAGGTTACCCCAAGAACCAGAACTCAGGGGAAATCTAAATATGGCTGATTTAGATATGGGTTCTATCTAGGTTTAGTTGGATTTGGATTTTTTTCCCCTTTCTTGCTCCTTTGATGCTGGGGTCTTGAGCATGCTAGGAAAAAGCTTTACTGCTAGGCCATGCCTGAGGCTTATTAGAATTTTTTAGGGGGAATGGATTATGGAGGCCTACAAGTCTTTTTGTTTGTTTGTTTGCTTTGAGACAAGCTTTTTCTGTGTAGCCCTGGCTGCCCTGGATTCGATTTGTAGACCAGGCTGGCCTCCAACTCACACAGTGATCCGCCTCCCAAGTGCAAGGATCAAAGATGTGTGCCACCACACTCTGCTGGCCTAGATGGCTTGTGAAAAGCTGCCTGAACCCTTCAGACTCAATTGTGTGGTTCTCTCACAGTCCAAAAGCCTCAGACTGAACCAGGGGTTGGTGTGTGAGGGAAGGGGGGTGACAGGGGGCCAGGCCGATTAATGCCCACTCTAAAGTTGAAGGCCTAAAAGCCCCAGAGAGGAGGTACAGGTTTAAACTCTGGTGACCTGAAGTGAGAGTTTTAGGGTTCTGATGTCCAAAGGCAAGAAGGGGGTTGTGCCCCTTTCCAAGAGAGGGAGGAGGCTACTGGTCTTTGTCTCCAGCTGACTGGACAATGCCATCTACACAGAGGGTGGCCTTTTCAGCCCCCCTCCTATGCCAGTTTCCTCCAGGATCACCCTGACAGACTTACCCACAAAACACGCTTGATCAGTTCTCAAGGTTTCCCTTAACCTCATCAAGTTAGTGTGAAGAATTAGCCATCTCAGGGGCAAGTTAATAGTGATGTTTGTTTTGAAGCTTTTAGATTTTATTTATTAATCTGTGTGTGTGTGGCTTCTGTGAAGCAGTCTGTTCTGTAGCCCTGGCTCTTGGTAGTGCTCCTGCCTTGACATCCTAAGGGCTAGGATTAGAGGCATTCGCCCCTACAGACACACCCAGAAGGAAAACACTTTGACAGTGAGGTAAGGAGGGAGAAAAGGAGCTCAGAACCCAAGAGGTGTCTCCAGAAGAGTGAGGCTGATTGCTGCCAGAAGGTGCCCGAAAGAAAGGGAGCTGTGCTGCCTAAGTGCCTGCGGTAGACAGACGGTCACCAACCATCTACCCTACAGACAGGGCAGCAGTGTTGGGTGTCTGCCTGAGAGTGCTTCTCGGGTGATGACATCAGCAAGTAGAGTTCCTCCCACAAGCTCTAGGAGGTTGTCCCCTGTATTAGCTGCTTGTCTGTGGCTGTGATAAAACCTGGGACCAAGGCAATTTATAGATGAAAGGGTTTGTTTGGGGTTACGGTTCCACAGGCTTAGAGTCCATGACGGAGGCGCCAACACGTGTCAGCCAGAGCACAAATGGATGGCTCCTGTTTTGGACTGCACTGACAAAGCAGAGAGAGCTAACCTGAAATGGTTTGATTCTTTACATTCTCAATGCCTGCTCCCAGGGACACACTTCCTCTCTCAAAGCCATACCTCCTAAACCTCCCCAGATAGTCACCCATTGGGGACAAGACATTCAAGTGCATGAGACTAATGGGGGACCTCTCATTTGAACCACCACAGCCACCCTGCTTCCTCCTCTGCCTGTTCCCTCTGGTGTCTGTTCTTGTCTGATAGGATGGAGGAATAATAGAACTGAGAAAGTCCACGTCTCCTCAGCAACTGTGTGGCCATCTTTGTTTTTGTGATTGAATTTAGGACTTCTCATGTTCTGGACAAGGAGTTTGTCACTGACCTTTAGGTATAAACCATACCTTCACCTTACAAAAAGACAAAAACATGTGCAGCTAGAATGGTGGCGGCGCTCGCCTTTAATCCCATCGAAAGGCAGGCGAATCTCTGTGAATTTCAGGCCCAGCCTGGTCTACAAAGCAAGTTCCAGGACAGCCAAGTGTGCACAGAGAAACCCTGTCTCAAAAAGCCAAAATTAATAATAATATCAAAAAGATGGACAGCATTAGTGTTTGCCTGCGTGTATGTGTATGTACACATATCTAGTCGCCATGTGTACATAGTGGCCATCGAGGCCTAGACTGATGTCATCTTGACACAAGCTAGAGTCACCAAAGAAGAGAGAGCCTCAGTTGAAAAAGCCTCCATTCGACTGGGCTGTGAGCAGGGTGGTGGTGGCCCACCCTGTAATCCCAGCAGAGAGCAGAAAAGGGCGGCTGCCTCAGCAACAAATGAACACCACAGCAAGCAGCATGGAAGCTGGGGTCAGCGGCTCCCGCAGACGAATGGTGGAGGCAGCTGCTGAGGTGGCTTCGGTGGCCGTGGTGGTTACGGTGGCCGGCTACAGTGGTCAAGACAAAAGCCTGACCGACAGGCAAGTCTGAGAGTCCAGCGATGGATTCTTTGGGGAAAAGGGGAGCTCTTCTTTCCCAAATGTTACAGCTCAGTAAGAAAACAGCCAGTGAAATAGATGGTGGTCCTTTATTAGCAAAACTGCCCAAGTTCAGGGTGTATGTGTGTGTGTTCCAGGTACTATATAAACCTTGGAAAATAGGGTTTTGGGGTGAACACCTTCCATTGGTTGGGACTGGCATGCTGGTAATCCTCTGTTTGCATCAAGGTGCCTTCTACCTGACTGACTACATGGTTGAGGGTCTCTGTGCTACATGCTCAGAGGCAGGCATGGAAACAACCCCACTCCTGCCAGTCCCAGGATGAGATTTTAGACCTCAAGTTGGAGATGTCCGGGATTTGAACATGCTCCACCTTAATAATCCCAAGCCAATTCCTCCAGTAAGCATGGTCCACGTGCACCACAGTAATGTTTCATTGTAGCAATAAAAGCCCTAAGACAGGGAGGCAGAGGCAGGTGGATCTCTGTGCTGCTAGCCTGGTCTACAAAGTGAGTCCAGGACAGCCAAGGCCACACAGAGGAACGCTGTCTCAAAAAAAAAAAACAAAACAAAAACCTAAGACGGCATCAAAAGCAATAGAATTTAGGATGCTGTTCGAGATGGGGTTTCTCTGTGAAGCCCTGACTGTCCTGGAACTCTCTGTAGAGCAGGCTGACCTTGAAACCATAGATCTGCCCCCCAAGTATTGGCATTAGAGGCATGCGCCACCACCCCTAGGCTTTTTTTCTTTTTTCTTTAAGAAAAAAGATTCAGTGGTGTTTACACCAAATAGAGCCCTCCCCTCGTTATCACTGATACAGCCTAGGTGGATGGTTGCTTGGTAACTAAATTTGTTAGTGACAAAACCTCAGAACCACAACAGAGGGAAAATCGAAACCTGCGCCTCTTTAGGGGTTTATCTAGTAGAGCAAAGCCCTGGGTATGCCAGCAGGCTATCTCAGAGGATACCAGCAATCTCCAAGAGCCAGGGCTGAGTGTGCATTTGCTACTGTGGCAAAGTTTAATCAACCCCCTGCTCAGGGCAGCCGACCTGCAGGATTTTGTCTGCATTTGGCTAGACTCCTGAAGCTGTGTAGGCCAGAGATGGGGCCTCCTTACGCTAAAATGAAGTCTCGGTGCCATGTGGGCCTGTGCTGTCACAATACCCAGGATTCATAGCATACCCTAGTCTCAAATCCGAGGCAGTTCAGCATTCTGTTTGTTTTGCTTTGCTTTGTTTTGTTTTTCAGGATGGGGTCTCACTGTGTAGCCCTGACTGTCCTGAAATTCACTATGTGAATGAGGCTGGACTTGAACTCAGAGATCCACCTGCCTCTGCTGGGACCAAAGGTGTGCGCAGCACAAAGCACGAACGTTTTGTGCACAGAACCACTGTTATGGAGGAGTTGCATGTTGCATTCTGGGCGAATACTGCCAGACACCCCAGATTCATTCTGAGTATCATTTTGAATTACTTTTGGGGGGTTGTGGGTCCAGACACCTTTCTGGCTATATTTTTCACCCAAAATGAGTTACATGACCCCATGTGGGGTCACAGTCCTCACTTAGAGGACTGTGCAAAAGCTATGCAAGTAGGCAGGTTTACCTAATCTTTGTAGGAGCAGTCTGTAGAGAACTGTCTTCAGGACATTAACATGGAGGAGGGGAAGAAAGCCACGGTGGACACTTCCTCTGCACACTGTCAGCATTCACACTCAGACCAGAAGAAGGCTTTACCATCCCTCTAAGTCTCCCCTGGAAAAGGCTTTGCCAGGCCCATGGGGCAGAAGCACCAGAGTCCTTGACATGTCCACATTAACAATCTTTGTTCACTCAGGACTCACTCCTTGCAGAAAAGGAGGAAGAGGACAGAACAAGTGACCAAGTGCAAGTTTCCTTTATTAATTGTAAGAGTATAACATAATAACTATTCTTTTTGCTTGCTTATTTTGAGACAGGAGCTTACTATGTAGACTAGGCTATCCCCAAATCTGCAGAGTTTTTTGTTTTGTTTTGTTTTGTTTTGTTTTGTTTTGTTTTGTTTTGTTTTTGAGACAGGATGTTCTGCCTGGAGCAGATTAGCCATGGTACACTATATAGAAAATGTAAAGGCAAGTTGCATATTGTATTACACGTCTATGATCTCAACATTCATGACATACAGGCAGCCTGAGCTACCTGAGACCCTGTATTAAAAAAAAACAAAAAAACAGAACAACAAAAAAGGGCTTAGGGGAGGGCTCCGTAGGTAAGGTTCCCCTCAGTGCAAGCATGAGCTGGGAGCCCAGCACCTACCTAGAATGGCAGTGCCGGCAGAGGCTGAGACAACCTTGTCTAATCAGCAAGTTCCAGGTCCACTGAGAGACTCCGCCTCAAAAGATGAGGTAAAGGGCAGTGAAGAAGGTTACCTGGATCTACCTGGTCTCTGCAGGGTTAACACGTAAGCACACATAAAGTTAGAAAAGGAAAACTCATGGCAAGTTACGTGGTAAGTTGTGGTGAGGAAACACCACAGCAAGGTAGTTTATAGAAAAAGGTTCATTTGTTATTTGGATTTACAGTTCTAGAGGTTTTAAGAGTTCATGTTGGCAGCAGCGGGGATCACCTCTCAAACCAGCAGGGAGAGAACTAGGAAGGGCAAGTGGGTTTGAAACCGCATCATAGTTACTTTTCTATTTGTGATAAACACCATGACCCAGGGCAGCAGATAGACAGGCATGGCATTGCAGGAATAGCAGAAAACTCACCTTTTAATTATTATTATTTTTTTTTTCTGAGACAAGGTTTCTCTGTGTAGCCTTGGCTGTCCTGGACTCAATTTGTAAACCAGGCTGGCCTCGAACTTGTAGAGATCTGCCTGTCTCTGCCTCCCTGAGTGCTGGGAATCACAGATGTGCGCCACTGTGCCATTGAAAGCTCACACCTTAAACGATATGTAAGCATGTAGTGGAAGTTTTGTTTACTTTTAAAACTCAGTTACGTTATGTAAATATGTTTTCGTTTTAATCTCAAGTGTGGGATTTTAGTTCAGGCTTTTTCGTCCGCAGCGGATAATTGCCTCCTGCAGAGCATGGAACTTGCCAGCTGGTAACAGCTTGCCTGTGCTGCTCGAAGAAGGGCACTGTCTAGGATATACATGAGAGCACAGAGAGAGATAAAGTATAGCTTGTGGTGAATGGCAGTTTGGAGACACCAGAGACAGATAGTGTGGCAGCTGGGAGGCGGACAGAGAGAAAGGTTTGAACGGTGGCTTGGAGGAGACTGCTGTGTTTGCTGTTGACAGAGATTGGTATAGCCCCCAAAGAACCCATTGACCCTAAACAGACAGAAGAAGTAAAGGGATCTACACCCCTTTTCTCCACTAACCGGGATTAGAAGGGAGAAGTTTTAAGGAACCCCAAATAAAAGAGTTTATTAAAAACAAGCACTATTGTAGGTTGGTCTGATACTGGCCCCCAAAATCTGGTTACACCTATCCTTATTAACCTGCCTAAGACATACCTGATTGGTTGATTAAATGGCCTATTCCTGGACAGGGCAAAATGGGTAGGCATGGCTAAAGTTCCTGAGCTTCTGCGACAGGAGGAGCAGGGAAGCAGATGGACAGGAAGAGAGGAGAAAGGAGGATGCCAGGATGGGTTAGTGTGGAGGAAAAAAAAAACAACAACACATGGGCTGGGGGAAAAAGACTCCAATAATGGTATGAAAAGGCCCAGATGAAGAATATAAGCAAGTACCATAGGGTTATGTATGGAAGGCAGACCAGGTGAGGAGGATGAAGGTGGATGGCATTGATTAGGGCTGGGAGATGGGTGGTGAGGTTATCGAGATGGTGTAAGTGAATAAAGCAATTATATCATCTAACAGGTGTGTGTGTGTGTCTTATTGTTTGTGGTAGCGGGTTATCTGACTGCTGTGATAATCGTCGGGCTAATCATAATATATAGGCCAACACTCATCTTTTTATTGACCACAGCAGAGCACAGCACAGCACAAGGCAGAGTGCTAGCTGGGAATGGCACGGGCTTTTGAAACCTCAAAGCGCTTCCCTAGTGAGCCGTCCCCCTGCAGCAAAGCCACGCCTGCTAGTCCTTCTTGAACAGTTTCAGCAATGGCGGAGAAGCAGGTTTTCAAATGTAGGAGCCTATGGGGGCCATTCTTGTTTAAAGCACCGATTTCTATTCCAGCCTCCTACAGGCTTCTGGCTGTGTTACGGTGTCACAAGGCAAAACACATTTATTCCAACTTCAAAGGCCTTTATAATCTTTTAGTCTTGATCTAGTTTAAAAGTCCAAAGGCTGGTCAGTGGTGGCAGGTGCCTTTAATCCCAGTACTTGGGAGGCAGAGGCAGGTGGATCTCTGAGTTCAAGGACAGCCTGGGCTAGAGAATGAGTTCCAGACAATCATGGATACACAAAGAAACCCTGTTTCAAAAAGAAACAAACAAACAAACTGAAATTAGATATAATTTAAACAAACAAACAAATATATATATATATATATATATATATATATATATATATATAAAATTTAAAAATTATAATTTGCCAGGCAGTCGTGGTATACACCCTTTAATCCCAGCACTCCAGAGGCAGAGGCAGGCAGATCTCTGAGTTCAAGCAAGCCTGGTCTACATAGTTCCAGAATAGCCAAAGCTATACACAGAGAAACCCTATCTCAAAGAAAAAACAAATCAAAAGTCCAAAGGCTTGGGGCTGGAGAGACAGGTCAGCAGTAAAAAGCACTGACTGCTCTTCCAAAGAACCCCAGGCTCAAATTTCAGCATCCACATGGCAGCTCACAACTGTCTATAATTCCAAGATCAGGCACCTAGCACAGATATATACGTAGGGAAAAAAACGCTGGTGCACGTTAAAAGAGAGAGTCCAAAGGCTCTTCTGAGACTCCAATCTCTTAGTTGTAAGCCCCCGTAAAATAAAAGTGCAGTTTAAACACTTTCAACATACACAGAATTTATATTACCTTTCCACAAGGGAGGAAAGGGGGTGCACAGGGAGGAAAAACTGGACCAAAGCAAGACTGAAATACATCAGGGAAAACTGCAAATGTTGTAGCTTCCTGCCTGCTGTCAAAGGGCTTAGATGGCTCTGCCTTTCACTCTTTGCAGAGCGCAGCACACTTTTCTCTCCTGGGCTAGTCCCACTTTCTGGATGCAGCTCTTCTTGGCAGAGATGTCATGCCTCTGGCACCATCTCTAACGCATCCAGTCTTTGACAATTCCATGCAATGGCCTCTCAGAGCCATTTATTTTGGGTTAACGGTTTCAGCAGGTAAATCTATGACCCTCATGGTTGAGAGCAGTCGGCAGTCAGGCATGCATGACACTAAAGCAATAGTTAAGAGCGTATGTCTTAACCCACAAGCAGGAGGCAGAGAGCGATAACTGGGAATGGCATGGGTATTGGAAACCTCAAAGTCTACCCCAAGGGACACACCTCCAACAAGGCCACACCTCCTAATCCTTCCCAAACATTTCCACTAACTAAGGCCCAAGTATTCAAATACATGAGCCTAAGAGGGTTGGGGGGCATTCTTCAAACTACCCCAAATCTCAAAGCCAACCCCCCATGACATATTCTCTCCCGTAAGACCCCATCTGAAGTGTATCTCCCAAACGGTGCCACCAGCTGGGGACCAAGTTCCCAAATTCCAGAGCCTTTGCGGGGACATTTCCAGTCAAACTACCACAAAAGCCCAACCTACATGCACTGAATGACCAGAGAGTTCACTGGCTCTTAAGATGTACTTGTCCAAGATACATCCTGCTGTGCCCAGCTCAGGTGCTCCCACCTCCTAAGAGCAGGTTCATGCTCACCCAATTCTGTGATGGATTTCATCTGTGCATTTAGGGGAGGAGTCTCTATGATGTCACACAGTGGATGTTCCTTTTGTCAGTGGACAGTTTGAAATTACAGTGGCCACGGAGCCTCACTTTCCCCCCAGGTTGCTGCATGCACCTTTGCATACCAGCAGCTCTCCCAGGGCACAGTCTGGCTCCTGATTCTGCTGCCTCAACAGTCTGAAGTTTCACCATTTTCTCTGCATGCTCCTTTTCCTTCAGTCTGGTGAAGAAAGTATTTGGTTCCCTGGGCAGTGTTGGTGCACACCTTTAATCCCAGGACTTGGGAGGCAGAAGCACGTGAATCTCTGAGCTTGAGGTCAGCTTGCTCTACAGTGTGAGTTCCAGGAGAGTGCTACACAGTGAAATCCTGTCTTGGAAAAAAACAAAGAAGAGGAAGAAGATGACATGTGCCAAACTTTAAAGCCACATTATTGGAATCCAAACAGTGAGACAGAGAGAGGAGGTGACTGCAAGGCGACCTGGAGGGACTCTGTTGTCATGGCAATAGCTAGGTAAAAAGTGATGATTAGTGTTGACAACTCGACAGGGTCTAGAATCGACGGGAAGGTGGGCCTCTGGGTGTGCCTGTGGGGGATTACCTTGAATACATTAATTAATGAGGGAGGGCCCATCTTGACTGTGGGCTGGACAATAATCTGGCCGGGGCATTGTGGACCACATAAACGGAACAGGGGAAGTGAGCAGGAGCATGCATTGCTCTCCTCCGATGGATGGTGCAACATGACCCGCCGCAAAACAAAACAAAAACAAAAACATGACCAGCTGCTTCAAGGACCTGCTGCCCTATCTTTCCTGCCTTTGCTGGACTTGCATCCCGAACCGAGAGATGAAACAAGCCCTCTCTCCCTCCGCTCGCTTTTGTCAGAGTATTTTATCAAGGCAACAGGGAGAGAAACATAAGAGGCGAGGTGATGGGGGTATTGACTCTGTTGAGTAGTCCCGAGACGCTGGGATGTTTGAGCATTTTCTGTTCAAACAATATTGAACTGACACCACAGTAAGTCTCCAGGAAGGTTTCTGGTTTTGTTTCTGGGGTGAGGGTCTTGTCATGTAACCCAGGCTGGCTCTGGACCCATGATTCTCCTTTCTTAGCCTCTCAAGTGCTGGGATTACTGGGCTGTGCCACTATATACCTCACTATGGACAGCACTAGCTAGCCTGAAGCTGGCCAGGCAGACAGGATGCTCTTAGACAATCCCCCTCCTCTGCCTTCTAAGTTCCAGGAATACAGCCCTGGCCCACCACTCTCAACAGCACTCTTATTCTCTCCCTCCTCTCCCTTGCTCCTCCCTGCACACATATTTGTGTTTGTATGCATATTTGCAGGTATGTATGTGTCTACATGCATGTAGAGGTTACAAGTGCACATTGAGTATCTTCCTCAATGACTCTCCACTTTATTTACTGGTGAAGAAAGTATTTGGCAAAATTCTTGGGATCCAGATAACACACACACACACACACACACACACACACACGGGCTAGAGAGGTGGCTCAGCAGGTAAGAGCACTGGCTGTTCTTCCAGAGGACCCCGGTTCAATTCCTAGCACCCACATGGCAGCTCACAACTGTCTGTAATTCCAGTTCCGGGGTATCCGACACCCTCCCAGACATACATGTAGGCAGAACACCAAAGTATATATAAGAAAAAATAATAATAAATTGTTTTTAAAAAGACAACACACACACACACAGAGGACATGATGACACCAGGTTGATAGGGTAATTGATGACAGCCTCTTAGTCATGGGGTGGTCTTGAACCAGGAGCTCACCAATTCAGCTAGTCAGCTTGTCCCTGTTCCACTTCTCTGGCATTTGCATGCTAAGATTGTAAGTAGGCTGTGCCTGAGACCCCAGTCCTCACGCCCAACGAGTACTTCATCTCTGTAGCCATGTTCTCAGCCTTTGCACTGGCTTCTTCTATTGACGCTGAGAAGTAAGTTCTGCTAAGAAGTGCTTATTCCGCCTAGCGATGCTAAGCTTTTGTTTTGGGCTCTGTGAGGCGTCTGGGAACTGAAAAAGGTTATAGGTAGCCAGTCCTGCCACTGAGCTACATCCCCAGCCCCAAATGAAACTCAGTAACTCCAGTGATCCAATATCGCTCTCCATCCGTAATTCTAAATCATGGTAATTCTAAATCATGGACAAAAGGGAAGGCAGCCAGGGCAGGTGACTGGAATGCCGTCAGGCCACGGCCCAGCCCTTACCATCTCAGTCCATGCGCTTGTGGTGGCCTGAGTGGACCACAAGAGGTGCTTGGTGTCTCTTCACCGTAGGAAGTGGGAGACTCTCACCTAGGGCTCCAGCTGGTCCCTCCCGAGCCGGCTGGCCAGCTCTGTGGAGTTCTATCCCAGCTGCCCATGATCTCAGGAGGTGCCAGAGAAATTGGGAGAAACGGCTCGGCAAGCAAGCTTGCCACCAAGCTTGCCCAGATTTGATCCCCAGCACCTACATAAAGGCTGTCTTCCGACCTCACTTGTGTGGGCCCCAAAGCGCTCACACATACATGCATGCACATACGCACATCAATGAATCTTTTTTTTTTTTTTTTTTTTTCTAAAAAGAAGGTGCTGGAATATATCGCAGGTAGAATGCAGACCAAAGAGTAGCTCTTGAGAGTTTGTGTCATCCATGCTCTAGTGGGACTTTGTGGCTGTTTCAGGGTCACCCATACTCCTGTAAGTAAGCTCAATAAAGTCACTTACTCGGAGTCACTGCTTTGGGCTGTCATAGCCTTATCTCGTGTGACATCGTGTTTGCTCACTGGCCTTTAGGGTTTTTTCAAGAGTGGTCTATTATGACACACGTGTGTAACACATGTTCTCCTCAGAGGCTTATGCCACGTGTCACAAAGCAAGCATTTTTATTACAATGGCTGGACAGTTACGAATATTCCAAGGACATTTCTTTGAAATTAAGGAACAAAGCAATTCATAATGTCCGTGTAAATGTTTATTTATCTCTTTATTTATTTTTGAGAAAATGTGTTACTGTGGAGCCCTGGCTGGCCTGAAGCTGGATTATTTATACCAAACTGGCCTAGAACTCACAGAGGTCTGCCTTCCTCTGCCTCCCAAGCGCTGGAGTTAAAGGAACATGCCATCAAGCCATTGTCTATTGGGCACAGTGGCTTCCACAGACCTGTAGTCCTAGTTTAGAGGTAGGGGCAGGAGCATCAGTCATTAAAGATCCTTTCTTAAAACAAAACAAAACAACAAAAATAAATAAAACGAATCGAAACAATTAACGACAATGTAATTATGAAAGAGAAGACTGCAGGAATATGTCTACGTCCCCCCCCCTGTGGAGGCAGGCGCAAGAGAATGTAGGTTCAAGGCTAGCCTGGGCAAAAGAAAAAGCAAATAGTGTTGGGGATAAAGCATTGGTCCAGCATGTGCAAGGCATCAGGTTCATTTTTGTTTGTTTGTTTGGTTTTTCAAGACAGGGTTTCTGTGTGTAGCCCTGCCCCCCCCTTTTTTGTTTGTTTGTTTGTTTTGGCATTTTTGAGACAGGGTTTCTCTGGGTAGCCTTGTATTGCTTTGTAGCCAAAGCCCAGACTTGCTTTGTAGACCAGGCTGGCCTCAAACTCACAGCGCTCCACCTGCTTCTGCCTCCCAAGTGCTGGGATTAAAGGCGTGCACCCCCACACCCCAGCTAAGGCATGAGGTTCAAATCACAGTACTACATACATGCACAAAAAGTGAAGGGTTTTTTTTTTAAATCAAAATATAACAGCAATAAAAGTAGATGAGAGCTACCGATCACAGAACCGATAATTACATGACACCATTTTTTTCTACCTCAGCAGAATGCTAAGCGGCCCCTGCAGATGAGACTTGGAAAGGAAATGTTGCCGCGTGAGTCGCTACTCTTTAGGATGCTATGTGAGAGAGCAGAACTGAAGGTTCCAGCCTGCCCTATGATTATTCCACACAATAAGGGTTACTCAGGAGGTAAGAGACGATAAGCACTGTTTCAATTGTTCAGAACATACATGTATATGTATAAAACACATTTATACATATATATATAAATTATACATATATATATATTTTTTTCTTTCTAAAATAGGTTCTTACATAACTCCAGGCTGGCCTTGATCACCTGACCATTCTGACTTTGTTTAATTAATTAATTAGTTCGTTTGTTTTGGTTTTTCAAGACAGGGTTTCTCTGTGAAGCCTTAGCTGCCCTGGACTCTCTTTGTAGACCAGGCTGGCCTCAAACTCACAGAGATGCTCCTGCCCCTGCCTCCCTGAGTGCTGGGATTACAGGCCTGTGCCGCCATGGCTGACTTGTTTTGTTTTTCAAGACAGGGTTCCTCTGTGTAGTCCTAGCTGTCCTGGAACTCACTCTGTAGACCAGGATGGCCTTGAACTCCACCTGCCTAGAGATCCACCTGCCTGATGGGATTAAGGCATGTTCCACAACGCTAATTAAAAATTTTAAAACAGATGTAGTCATTTCTTGTGTGGTTTGTCTACATGTATGTAACTCACAAACATACCTAATTCAGGCGCTGGTACCTGAACTGCGGTCTTTTGATAAAGTAGTAAGTGCTTATAACCACGGACCCATCTTTTCAGCCCCTATTTAGGTCATGTTTAATGATTTGTTTATTTTTATTTTATATGCACTGGTGTTCTGCCTGCGTGTGTGTCTGTGTGAGGGTGCTGAATCCGCTGGAACCCGAGCTCCAGACAGTTGGTAGCTACCATGTGTGTGCTGAGAATTGAACCTGGGTCCTTTGGAGGAGCAGCCAGTGCTCTCAACCACTGAGCCGTCTCTCCAGCCCCACTGCCTCCCCCATTTAAATTTTATTTAAAAACTTGAGGGTTTAGCCTTTAATCCCAGCACTTGGGAGGCAGAGGCAGGCAGATCACGGTGGGTTTCAATACAGAGTGTGGGAGTGAGTACTAGGACAGCCAAAGCTACAGAGGGAAACACTGTCAAAAGAAAAAAAAAGTAAATAAGTGATAAAAGCCCAGCCCTTGGGAGGTGGAGGCAGTAAGATGGAGGACTTGAGGTCATCCCTGGATACTTAGTGAATTCAAGGCCAGCCCGAGATACATGAAACCCTGCCTCCAAAACACAAAGAAAGCCAGCCTGTTATGGTAGGATCTGCCTGTACTCCAGTGCTGGACGCTGAAGCAGGATCATCCCAAGAAGTAGGCCCCGACTTCATGTATATAGTGATTTCTAGGCCAGTCAGGGCGATATCACAAGACTCACAAAAACAAGAGGCCAGCCAGATGGCACAGCGGCCTCCAGTGCAGGCAATCTAAATTCAATCCCTGAGGTCTGCATGGTGGAAGTAGAGAGTTGACCCCTACAGTTGTGCTGTGGCTTCCATACACATACCACACACAATAAAATAATAAAATAAAATAAATAAAATAAAAATAAATAAATAAAATAAAGTAATATAATAATATAATTATAATATAATTAATATGATATAATATAATTAATAATATAATATCATATAATATAATATAATATAATATAATATCATATAATAATATAAGCATAATGAAATCCCCAAACTCAAGAGTGATGATTCAGGCCCATTATCCCACAGTACTTAGGTAAAGGCAGGAAAGTTAATATCTCTGGGTCATCTTTGGTGATATACAGAGAGTTCAAGGCTAGCCTGGGCTAGGTGAGATCCTGTTTTTAATAAAAGCTGGGCACAGTAGTATTCTGTCTTAGTTGCTATTGCTCTCAGGAACCATCATGACCAAGAGCAAGCTGGGGAGGGAAAGGTTTGTGTGGCTTACACTCCCAATTGTGGAACATCATTGAAGGAAGTCAGGACAGGAATGCAAAATGCAAACAGAGCGGGAACCTGAAGGCCGTGGAGGGTGCTGCTTACCGGCTTGCTCCCCATGACTCTCTCGGCCTGCTTTCTTCTAGAACCCAGAACCACCAGCCCCGGGATGGCACCACCCACAATAAACTGGGCCCTCCTCTAGCAATCACTAATTAAGAAAATTCCCTACAGCCTTGCATACGGCCCAGTCTTACAAAGGCATTTTTCCACGGAGGTTCCCTCCTCTCTGCTGACTTTAAATAAATAAATAAACAAACAAACAGCAACCCAGAAGGGTGGGAAGCAGGAAGGATACACAAAGTATGCAAGTATCAAAATCTCAGTTTGTACATCATGACTACATACACATTTTGGACTTATTATTTTCAAATTTAATGTGCATTGGCATTTTGCCTGCACGTACGTATGTGTAGTGATGACAGATCCCCGGAACTACAGCCATGTGGGTGCTGGGAATTGAACCTAGGTCTTTGGGAAGGGCAGCCAGTGCTCTTAGTTGCTGAGCCATCTCTCCAGCCCCATAGTTTGGTTTTATAGGCTTTTTTTTTTTTTTAAATAGGGACTGTAGAGATGGTTCTTCATTTAAGAGTACTTGCGGCACTCTAGGCAGGATGGCGCCCACCTGCGATCCCAGCACTTGGGGAGGCAGAAGCAGGCAGATCTCTGTGAGTTCAAGACCAGCCTGGTCTACAAAGCAGTCCACGATAGCCAAGGCTACACAGAGAAACCTTAATTTTGAAAACCAAAAAGATAAGCTGGGCGTGGTGGTGCACACCTTTAATCTCAGCACTTGGGAGGCAGAGGCAGGAGGATCTCTGTGAGTTCAAGACCAGCCTGGTCTACAAAGCCAAGTCCAGGATAGGGAAGGCTATACAGAGAAACCCTGTCTGAAACAAACCAAACACAAAACAAAACAAAACAAACCCAAAACAAAACAAACCAAAACAAAGGAGTATTTTTGGCTCTTCCAGATGACCTAGTTTAGTTCAGAGCATTGGTAACTCCATTTTCAGGAGATCCCATGCTCTCTTGTGGCCTCCATGAGCACCAGAAACTTACATTGCACACAGACATACCTATGGGCAAAACACTAGCACACAAAAAATAAACCTATGAAAATATCTTACGTTTTAATTAAGACAATTTTAATTGTTTAGTTTTGTGTGTTTGAGTGTTCTGCCTGCCTGTAGTCTATGCGGCACAGGTGTGCACCGTCCCTTCAGAGGCTGGGAGAGGGCATAGATTGGAATCACAGATAGTTCCATGTAAGTGTTGGACTAGTAACCCAGGTCCTCAGGAAGAGCAGCCAGTGCTCTTAACCACTGTGCCTTCTTTCCACCTTTCGACCTCCACATGTGCACTGTGGCATGCCTGCCTGGAGACATACATGTACATACATGTAACAGATATGCACAGTATGAATTAATAAGGTTGTAGTACAACTTTTAATTTTTTTAAATAACTTATTCTTATTTTATGTGCACTGGTATTGTGCCTGCATGTGTGTCTGTAAAGGTATCAGATCCCCTGGAACTGGAGTTACAGACAATTATGAGCTGCCATGTAGGTGCTGGGAGTTGAACTCAGGTCCTCTGGAAGAACAGCCGGTGCTCTTAACCTCTGAGCCATCTCTCCAGCCCAGCTTGATGGAAACAAAAATGTAAAGCCTACACTTCCAGCACTAGGGAGGAAGAGGAAGAAGGAGCATTTGAGTCGGGGCCAGCCTACATGATAAACCAAAATCCAGTCAGCAAAGTGTTTTTTAAGACTAGACCTCAAATCTCTGCTTTTCTTTTTGTTCAGGCTGGCCTCAACTCGCTCCATGGCCAAAGATGACTTTGAACTCCTGATCCTCCTGCCTCTACTTCCCAAGAGCTGGAATCACAGGCACACACAGCCTGAGTGTGGACCTATACCTTTGTTTTCCACTCTCTCCTGTTTCATTTGTCTTTATGAATCCACTGGTAGGGAAAAAAAAAAAAAGCAATCATTGATACTATAAATAATCTTCTTTCCTCTGCCTATTTTCCCTATTAAATACAAAAACAAACAAACAAATAAATAAATGAACAAAGCTGCCATTACTGATTCACCCTTCCTCTGTGAATCAAACAGGAGAAAAATAAATGGCCTGGAACTCACTCTCATCAGATAAAAGAAAAATTCAGCCTCCTGGTGCCCTGCAGGGAACACACCCTGGGGCTGAATTTACTAGTCACCCTGGATCCAGTTTCCCTGGCGGCTGAGGACTAATGGATGTGGTTGGCCGGCTTGCTGTCCTGGGCTCTGGGCTCCCAGCTCAGAGCATGTGTTTTGAACATTAGTGGACTCTGTTAGCTGCTTCCGGTTCACACTAGCTTTCTCAGGAGGGCACTAGCCAGATGGACATAGAAGAGGGCTTCCTGGTCTCCCTGACCCCACCCTGTATCAAGGAGTGACTTTATTGCAGATAAAGTCATCTTCTAGCATAACCTTAGCACGGTGTCGCTCTTTGTGTCAGCTACAGACCCCTGGGTGTGGAAGAAAACATTTTGGGCAGGAAAGATCCAAAGCCAAAAGGAAAGCTACTCCTGGCTTGGATGCGAAGGGTAATGGCCTGGAGCCTCTGCTTCTTCCCCGCCCCCACCCCAGGGAGTGGTGCAGATCACGGCTGAGCTGAGCCGCTGGTGCCACTGGTGATTTATGACCGAGCTCTTGGCCTTGGGTCATAGCTTCTCAAGGTTCTGCAGGTCCTCTGTAGGGGACTTGACAAGGAACGGCTCCTGTGCAGTTGTTTCCGCTCAGGGTGACAGGGGCAATCACGCTGTCACCCCCATACCCCCACCCTCACCCTGTCACCCCAGAAGGTTTCTCTGTGTAGCCCTGGCAGTCCCGGAAGGAACTCAGTTTGTACACCAGACACCAGACTGGCCCTGAACTCACGTAAATCTGCCTTCCTCTGCCTCCTGAGTGCTGGGACTAAAGGTGTGTACCAGGACACCCGACCAGCCGGTGCCATCTTAAGAAGAAATTTAGTGAACTCCCCCTGTTCCTAGCGTGCCTCTCCCCCACGTGAAGACCTAAAGCTCTGCTCTGAATTCCCTGTCCGTTCCCACTCCAGTGTCGCCAGGCTATAATTGCCTGAGGAGTTGTCCAGAAGATGTGGTCCGAACTGGCTCAAATATGAGGTTTGTAAAGTTGTTCCCCAAACGGAGTGTGATGGTGGTACATGGCCTGAAATCCCAGCCCTGGGAAGGCAGAGGCAGGAAAATCAGGAGTTCAAGGCCATCCTCAACTACCTAAAGACTTGGATTTGAGAAAATTAAAATAACAAACAAACAAACAAACCAAAGAGAGTATGTTGGAGGCCAATATACTAAGTTGGAGGCCAGCCTAGGAGACCCTGTCTCCAAACAAGAAAGCCCTGCTCCCTCCCTCCTTCCCCTGTGGCTTTACCTATTTGTTATTTAAGAAGAGACAAGCAGACGTGCATCTGAATAAGAGCTGAGACAGACAGGAACGGACCATCCAACTCTTTTTTTTTTTTTTTTTTTTTCTTCAAACTGGTCTCAGATGGTGCAGGCTAGCCTCAAATTCAACTATATAAATGATGACCTTGGTCCTCTGGTCCTCTTATCCCTACTCCCCAAGTGCTAGGATTGCAGACATGTGTTACACACTCAGTTGTTATGGGGTACTGAGGATCGAACCTGGGGCTTTGTGTACGCTGGGCAAGCACTCTGCCAACTGAGGTACATTTCCTAACCGAGGAACATCTAACTGTGGGAGCTTCTGTGCTCCAGACCCTACCTAAATGGCTTACTGGCAGCTTTGCTCATAAGCCTGTGGGAGAGTTTGGACTAGCCTGTACTGACATTCCTTTAAATGGAAGTGCAGAGAAGTTTTACAAAATGACCAAGTAACGCAGCTAGTTATCTGTCTAAGGAACCAGAGCCTTTTAAACAATGCTTTTTGCCTGCTCTAGGCAGCTTGCATGTACTACAAGACTGCTCTCCCCTTAAAGCTTACAGGGCCATCAAGACCCGTCCTGTTGAGGAGCTGATGAGTCAGCGAAGGGCCATCCTAAAGTCACTGAGGCCAGCAGCAGCAGAGCTGAGAATGTCCCTGGAGTAGATGACACCAGAAAATTTTCTTTTTCTGTGTCCTTTAACTTAACCTATTCTCTCTCTTTTTTGTTTAAAGATTTATTATTTATGTAGTGTTCTGCCTGCATGTGTGCCTGCATGCCAGAAGGGGCACCAGATCTCATTATAGATGGTTGTGAGCCACCGTGTGGTTGCTGGAAATTGAACTCAGGACCTTTGGAAGAACAGGCAGTGCAACCTCTGAGCCATCTCTGCAGCCCCCAGCCTCTGTCATGGGGGAGATTTCAGCTGGGCTCACTGTTCTTTGTTTGTTTGTTTGTTAAAGATGCTGGCCAGCCTGAGATAGACCCTGTGTCATCCTGCTAGCCTCAGCTCACTCAGTTCCCTTGGCGCCTGTTCTTCCCCGTCCTTTGGTTCCGGCTTGTGTGCCTTAAAAGCATGTATGTAATTTGCAGAGTCGAGGGCAAACACGCGCTGTGCTGCGTGTGTTGTTGTGCATGCGTGAATGTCAGAGAAAGTCGCTGAAGTCACCTGATGGGGCCTGGGGTCTGAACTGAGGTTGTCGGGTTCGGTGGCAAGCTTCTTCACCCACCGGACCTTTGCCAGCCCCTTGTCCACAGTGTCTAGGATTGTCCACTGACCCTGCTGGGCTTCTTCCCGGAAGCCCTCCCTGTGTTCCTCTCCAGCGTGGAAGAGCCCCAGGGCTCCATGCTGAACTTGTGTAGCTGCCGATGTGATGTCCTTGCAGTGCTCACTGCTGTCCGTGGCCCAATAGCTCCCAACCTGTTTCTCCTGTGGCAGTCTGTTCTCCAAGGGAGGCGTCAACCATCCCTTCCACCTTTGGAGGCGCTTCCCACCGTGGAATCCACCCAGTCAATATGCGGTTTTCAGCAGGGCCGCGGACTTTTGTGAACTTCACCACCACCATGCAGGGTCTCACACCTGCAGTCCAGGTTGGCCTGGAACTCACCATGTAGCACCTAGGCTGACTCCCTTTGTGGACCAGTCTGGCCTCAGACTCATAGAGATCTACCTGCCTCTGCCTCCCCAGTGCTGGGATTAAAGGCCTGCACCACCGCCTGGCCTGACCAAGGTCAATTTAAAAACATTCTTTTCTACCTGGGCAGTGGTGGCATACGAGGCAGGTGGATCTCTGTGAACTTGAGGCCAGCCTGGTCTACAGAGTGAGTCCAGGGCAGCCAGGGCTACACAGAGAAACCCTGTTTGGAGTGGGGGTGGGGGGAAAACCACAAAAGGGGAAAATATAAACATTTTCTTCACTCACTCCCTGTGACAGCCCAATTTCTACATACCCTTACAATCATTAATCTGCCTTCTGCCTATATTCCTTAGTCTATTCTGGACATTCTACAGGAGTAAGATTATCTAACACGTGTTCTTTAGGAATGCCCTCTTCTCTCACCTCATTTTTTTTGGGACAGGATTTTGTATAATCAAGGCAGGCACGAAAATCAGTATATAAACCAGGGTGACCCTTAACTTTTCCTGCCCCTGCCTTTACCCACCCCCCCTGCCAAGCGCCCAGATAATAGGCGTGTACCAGATAATAGGCGTGTACCACCACTCCCACTTGAACTCAGCGACAGCCATCTGTAGCCTGGAAAGGGCTCATCATCCCCTTGCCTCAGCATGTCCAGCAGCTTGATTATAAACCTGTACAACCAGGCTCAGCTTTGGTTTTGTCCTGCTTCAGCTTTCCTTTTTTTAAAAAAATATATTTATTTGCATAACCATCATAATTTTTTGGGTAGAACTGCTAAACTCTTTTCCATAGAAATATACCATAAAATATATAGACATTTTCTATTTCTACCATTCACTCTAGGGAAACCCGTCTTCCCCATATCTCTAACACTTATTATTATCTGTTTTTTGTTTGTTTTTTTTTTTTTAAGATTTATTTCATTATTTGGGTGGTGGGTTGGTGTGGGTGCCTGTGGAAATCTACAGAATTCCACCATGTCACTTGGAGCTGGAGTTACAGGCAGTTGTGAGCTAACTGGTGAGGGTGCTGGAAGCCAAACGTGGCCATGCTGCAAAAGGAGCAAATGCTCTTAACCAATTAGCCTTCCTTCTAGTTCCTGCTCGGTTTTGGTTGTTGGTTGGTTGATTTTTTTCCTCAAGGCAGGGTTTCTCTGTGTAGCCCGGCTGTCCAGGAACTCACTCTGTACACCAGGCTGCCCTGGAACTCAGAGAACACCCGCCTCTGCCTCCCAAGTGCTGGGACTGAAGGTGTGAGCCACTGCTACCCGGCTTGTCTGCTTTTTGAAGCAGGGATCTCCTCACTTGCCTGGAACTCTCTATGTAAACCAGGCTGGCTTTGAATTCACAGCTTGCCTCTGCCTCTCAGGCGCTGAAATCAAAGGTGTATGCTCCTGTGCTGGCCCTGTTTAGATTTTATTTTCATGTATATAAGCATTTGCCTGCACGGATGGCCATGCACCATTTACATGCCTGTTGTTTTTGCACACCAGAAGAAGGCGCCCAATCCTGTGGAAGTAGAGTTACAGATGGTTGTCCCTTGCCGGGTGGGTGCTAAAAAAAAAAAAAAAAAAAAAAAAAAAATCAAACCTGGGTCTTCTGGAAGAACAGCCAGGGCTCTTGACTGCTAGCCTCCATATTTAGACTTTTGATGCAGTCTAACTATGTAGTTCTTCTCTGACCTGAAATTCAGTGCTAGGAATTCAGGTATGAGCCTCCATCACTAGTTTTTATTGGTTGGTTTTGAGACAGGGCTTTATGCAGCCCAACACAGCCTCCAAGCCATTCTCTAACCAAAGATGACCATAAACTCCTGATCCTCAGTCTTCTGCCTCGATTATGGGTGTGTGCCTTCATGCCCAGCTCTTATTTATTTTTTACGTGTGTGTGTGTGTGTGTGTTTGTGTGTAGAAGGTATTGCTTACCTGTGCATGCTCATGTATGGAGGTCAGAGGTGGACTTCAGGTTTCTTGGGTTGCTCTCTGTTTGCTGAGAGAGCATCTTTCACTGAATCAGGAGCCATGGTTCTCAAACTGTGGGTCATAACCCCCGTAGGGTTCGAGTGACCTTTTCACAGGGGTTGCCTGAGAACACCCAAAACATGTATGCTTACATTACAATTCATAACATTATCAAAATCACCGTTATGAAGTAGCAATGAAAATAATTTTCTGGTTGGGGTCACCACAGCATTCAATACTGTACTGAAGGGTCTTAGTATCAGTAAGGTTAAGAACTATGGATCTAGGGCTGGAGAGATGGCTCAGAGGATAAGAGCACTGATTGCTCTTCCCAAAGGTCCTGAGTTCAATTCCTAGCAATCACATGGTGGCTCACAACCATCTAAACATGAAATCTGGTTTCCTCTTCTGGCGTGCAGGTGTACATGCTAACACACATTGCATAAGTAATAAATAAATAAATATTAAAAAAAAAGAACTATGGATCTAGACCTTTCAGTTTCAGCTACGCTGACTGCCCAGTGAGCCCCAGAATCTGCCTTTGTACCCCCAGTGTTGGGATAACAGGTACATGCTGCCTCACCTGGCTTTTATGTGGGTGCTGGAGAGCTGAGCTGAGGTCCTTATGTTTACATAGCAAGCATGTTCCAGTAGGCTATCTGATAACATAACGTTTATTCTTCTGAGGTAACTGTCCTCTTGGAGGCTTGGGGACTCTGTCTGCTAACCTAGGCCTAGTCCTGGAAGCTTCTAGCCTCATACAATCTAATCTAAGCCTAGAATGCTTTCAGCCTCTGAGATTTACTGCTGAATAAACTCACCCATTCTAGTTCATTCTGAACTCTGGCTGACTGGTTCAACTCAGCTGTTCTGGCTCAAACTCTTCTCCTAGATGACGGATTCAAACTGGCTTCTCCCAGCTTCTAAACTGCTCATCTTGGCCTCATACTGACTTTGTCAATATGTTCTAATCTTCTGGCTCCTTCTTGTTCTCTGCCTTGTTCTGTCTTTACCCATGTCTTCAGCCTGTCTCTGTAAAACTCTATTGGTAAAAACTGCCTCTGAATTACACAAACTGAACTGCTAAAAACTCCACTTCACTGCCTCTCAAATTTAGAACTCAAGAGATCGGCATGGCTCTGTCTCCTGAGTACTAGGATTAAAGGCATGTACCACCATGCCTGGACCTAAGCTTTTCTTTCCCTGAAACTTGCTCTATACCAGGCTGGCCTTGAACTCAGAGATTTGCTTGCCTCTGTCTTCTGGATTAAAGGTGTGTGTATTTCAGCCAGATTACACAGACCTAGAAGGTCTTTAGATGTGACCTCTTGTCAGAGCAGCCATGTTCTGAATTAAAATTCCTCTACAGATATCTCCCAATTCTATTAGGATTATTTTTTCTTTGAGACAATTTAATTGCAGACCTGAGACTGATCTAGAACACACTGAAGTAGCTTACCCTGGCCTTAAACTTGGGCTGGGTTTTCCTTAGCTTCCCAAAGGAATGACACATGCCTTTAATACCAGGACTCGGGAGGCAGAGGCAGGCAGATTTCTGTGAATTCGGGGCTAGCCTCCTCTACAAAAGCAAGTCCAGGACAGCCACGGCTACACAGAGAAGCCCTGTCTTGGGGGGAAATAAAAGAATGACAGGAGTGTGTCATGATGCCTGGCTTCAAACTGCTGTCTTCTTTTCCTCTTGTAGACCTTGTCGTTATATCAGGATAATCTCACTGTGACACCCTTAATTACATTTAAAAAATCATATATATATATATATATATATATGTTTATATATATTAATACAGTTATTTCATATATATAGTTATATAGTATATATGTGAATACTATATATATTTATATGTCAATATATAGTCCATGTCAACATATATTATCTAACTTTATTTATACATAACTATATTAATATGTAACATACAGCCATAAGTAACTGTATCAATATATAATATATCAAGCATTAATATATTGATTATATAAATAATATATTAGTGCATTAATATATTAATATATTAATAATATATTAAAATAATTATATAAATATATTTATTTAAATAAATATATAAAATATAAACATTTCTATTTATATTATATAAATATATTTATATAAATATATTTATATAAATATATTTATATATAATTAATATATTAATATATTAATGTAGTTGCTATATTATGTGTTAATACAGTTTTAATGGCTGTATATTAATATATACTATAGAGATACATTAATATACTATATTAATTATTAACGCAGTTATGTATGACATATTAACACAATTACATATGTTATATAGTAATATAGTTGTGAAGTGGAAGTTGTTGGTTTCCTTGAAGACTCAGTTTTGTCATGTGATGTTTTGCTGAAAGCTGTTTTGCTAGAGACCGGCACGTTGTTTTGCTGTGAACTCTCACGTGTAAGGGGTGCGGTTTGGCCAGCTGAGAGCATCCATGGGCGGACTCCGAGGAGAGGAGATATAGAGAGGCCTGCACACAGCGAGGCATTGCTTTTTGATGGACATCACTGCACTGATCTTCATGCTTCAACACTTGACTTCACAGAAAAAGACATTCCAGAGGACTTCTCAGGGCAATCCACTGAGTCTTGTGGCTTTTGCTGACTTGTCCTGATCTTCTGAATCCTGTTGGTGCTTAGTGTGGGCCTTTGGACTGGACTGCTAGTATCCTGAAAAGTGAGTTTGGAAAGATCCATTGACCCTAAGCAGCAGGAAGTAGATATCGAGGTCTAGAGCCCTTTTCCCTACTAATCTCCTATCTAAGGCCGAGGTGTTAGAAGGGAGGGAAGAGTGTTTAAGAACACTAAATAAAGTAGGTTTGATGAAAAATCTAAGTCTACACAATTGTATATATGTTAATATATATGTTAGTATAATATATTAATATAGTTTATGGATTAGGGCATTGATTTTTTTTTTTTTTTTTTGAGGGTTTGAGCTGGTGATGTAATCTAGGCTGGTTTGAACTAACACTGCTTCTGCATGGCATCCCAAGGGATAGGATTACAGATACGTACCCTCAGGACATAGTAATCTTTTGGGAGCCATTATTCCAACATATGTCAGAAATAAATTGATACTGATCACCTGAATCCTGAATAAACTTTTCTATGTTAATGTATCAGTGAATACGAAGGCAAAGATATTGAAGGTATCTCCTCAGGCCTGGACGTTGTGGAAAATAATTTTGTTTTTATTCTTGTTTGTTTGTTTGTTTTGAGACAGGGTCTCTTACTATAGCCCTTACTGTCCAGCATAGTGGTGTGAGCCTGGCCACGGTGGTACACACGCCTTTATTCTGGTACCGAGGAAACAGAGATGAACAGGATCTCTGTGAATTCAAAGCCACTGTCTACTTGACTACATAGGGCCTTCCAGGACAGCAGGGCTACACAGAGACACTCTGTCTCAAATATACATACATATATATACATATATATGTGCAAACATACACACACACACACACATATATGTATATGTAGTGTGTGTGTATGGTGAAAAGTTTCTTTCGTATGAAAGGTAGCTAGCCTGCCAATAACCAATATTCTATAAACCTCTCCTATCTTTCACGGTGCCTCTTTGCCTAACACATCAACTATCACGATCCTCCCCTTCACATTGATTAGCTATTTGGGGAAGAAAGATTGTGAGATCAAGCTCCTACCAATGGATAGGATACAGTTTCTAAATGAAGCCAGCCAGTGGTGGCCAACACCTTTAGTCCCAGCGCTCAGGAAGGCAGAGGCAGGGGGATCTCTGTGAATTCAAGACCAGCCCAGTCCACTGAGAGAGTTTTCTAGGACAGCCAGGGCCACACAGAGACACCATGTCTCAAAACAACAACAACAACAAAAACCTAAATGAAACTGCTACCCAGTGTGCTTGACCGCTGGGAATGGCTTTTCATGCCTCCCCCCCCCTTTTTTTTTTTTAATAAGAAATTGCCTTGCCAGGTTACCTTCATTTCCTGTTGCAACATGGAGAACCTTCTTTCCATCAGTGGCAAAACCCATATAGTCTAAGTTCTTGAGAGGCTGAGAAATGAGGATCATGAGTTGAAAGGGCAAGCAGGCTACATAAAGACGTCCTTTTAAAAAACAATAAACCCAGGCACGGAGTGCACAGCCTCTGCGTCCCCAGGAGCTGGAATTCCCGGAATTCCTGGCTAGTGTCAGGTAGCCCAGGTCTTCACAATGTCTGTTTCCTGGAACTGCTTCCACATATGCAGGAATCAAAGGTTAGCTGATGTTACTGAGAATGGGTTTCACTTTTCCTTTCCCAGGTCTCTGTTTACTTTCTCTGACTCCGTTCCTAGATCCTTACACTGTTATTTCTCCCTGGAGACAGCAATTTAAGGACCTGAAATAGAAATGTACCTGCTCTAGGTGGCCAGATTCACGCCATGAGCTCTACCTTGCCTAACTGTCTAAGAGCACAGGTGGTATGGGTGTGGTGGCACAGGCCTATTCCTGACCCTCGGAATCAGGAGTTTGAAATCTAGGTGTGGTGCTCAGGTCTATAACTTCGGCAACTGGGAAGCTGAGGCAGGATCCACATGCTTTGCAGGCTCTCTTGAAATGTTTTGTTTTTGTTCTTACAGGTGGGGTTTCTCTGTATAGCCCTCACTGTCCTGGAACTCACTCTGTAGACCAGGCTGGCCTCAGATTCACAGAGATCCACCTGCCTCTGCCTCCCAAGTGCTGGAATTAAAGGCGCACGTCACACCTCCCAGCTCTCCTGGGTTACCTATTGAGACCCTGTCTCAAAACTACAAAAGGGAAGAAGCTGGAGAGAAAGTTCAATGGTTGAAGTATTTGCTCTGCCAGCTTGAGGACTGGCAGCTGGGCTCCCCAGAACCCAGAAATGCCCTAAATGCTGGGTATGTTTAACTGTAACTTTTTAATTTTTTTTTTTTAAGACAGGGTCTCACCAAGTAGCCTAGGCTAGCCTCACGGACACAAAGATCTGCCCTTCTTCTGTCTTGCAAGCCCTGGGGTTAAGCCTGTGTTATCAGGTCCGGCTCTATTTTCTTCCTCCACACGAGTACCCACGGCCTCCTACCGAACTCTTATAATTCCTAAGCTTATCATTTCCACATTTCCCCGTGCTGCCCCTCTGCCTCCAATGCTCTGTCAATGTTCTCTGGCACTAATTGTCCCTCCGTTAAGGGAACTATCCCTGCTAGTTCCTTAGACCCCTCCCAATGCCCTGCTTCCCAAGTACCCTGTACCCAACCTACCTTCTTTTCTGTTTCGTTGTTATCATGTATGTAGGCCGTGGAGGGGTGGCATCTATACCATGACGTATGTGTGGAGAGCAGGGAGCAACTCTGTATCACTTCTCCCCTTTCTTTTTTTAGACAGGGTTTCTCTGTGTAGCCTTGGCTGTCCTGGGCCTGCTTTGTAGACCCAGGTTGGTCTTGAACTCACAGAGATCCTCTTTCCTCTGCTAGTATCACAGGTGTGCCCCACCACGCCCAACTCAGTTCTGTCCTTTTACCTTGAAGTCATTTCCGGGGATTGAACTCAGAGTTTCCGGCTTGCATGGGATCTTAGTTAGGAAAAGACCATGGCCGAGAACACTCTGGGGAGGAAAGAGTTTACTTCACCTTGTAGCTCACAGTTCTTCATGAAGGGAAGTCAGGGCAGAAACTCAGAGCAGGACCTGGAGGCCGGGACTGAAACAGAGAGCATGGAGGTCTGCTTAATGGCTTGATCCTCCTGGTTTGCTCTTTCTTTCTTTTTTCTTTTCTTTTCTTCCTTAGGTTTTTCTGAGATGAGACAGGTTTTCTCTGGACAGCTTTGGCTGTCTGGTAAGTCTCTATGTCGACCAGGCTGGCCTTGAACTCACAGAGATCCACCTGCCTTTGCCTCTGGAGTGCTGGGATTAAAAACGTAAGCCTACCACACCAGGCTGGTTTGTTTTCTTATACAACCCAGGCTCCCCGAACAGTGGGCTGGATCACATCAATAATTAATCAAAATGCTCCACGGGCTTGCCTGGGGAGGCATTTTCTCAGCTGACATTCCCTCTCCCAGATTGCTCTAGCTGGGGTCCAGTTAACAAAAAAAAAAGTCTAGTTCTTTACCCACTGAGAAATCCTGCCAGGCCCCATGCTACAGTACTGGCTCACTTACTAGGTGCTCTCTAACCCTGGCTCCTGAATCCCATGAGAGCAAGGATAGGATCTGGTTGATCTGGTTTGTCTCCGTGCTCCCTGGGTTTTGCTTGTGTCATTTCAGAGCTGTGGTGAGCTGCCTGGAAGTCAAGGGACTCCAAGAAACAAAGACTGACTTTGCCTCCTGGTTTCAATCATTGTTTTGGGGAGGGTGTTGTAAAGCTGAGCAGGCCACATAATCTCCGTCCTGGGAGGTGGGGAGGAGGGGGGAGCAGAGGAGAAAAGAATATGAGGGGAAAGGAGGGGAGGGAGAAGGAGGGAGAGGTGGAGGCCAAGGAAGAGCGGAGAGAGGAAAGGGAGGCGGGAAGGACTATGATTGCTCCATCTGCACCACCAGGGTGTGGTGCTGCTCTCCTTCCGGGTGAGTCCTCCCCTTCTTAGGTTGTCCTCTCTGGACCTTACGTCACAGACACATCCAAAGGTGTGTGAATCATGAATCATTCCACTCACGCTGAGGATGAAGGTTAGTTAGCAAGGCAGACCCTGGCACATAATGTTTGGTGATACCTGGCAGACCAGAAAGCAAGCATTGGTGCCCTTTCCTTTCTCCTTCCTCCTCCTCACCTCCCTAAGTTCTCCCTTCCTTCCTTTTTAATGACTAGGTCTCACTATGTGGTCCTGGCCGACTTGGAACACACCCCCTCCCAACACAGAGACCAGATTGGCCTCCAATTTTATAGAGATCCAGAGATCCACCTGTCCTCTGCCACCTGCCCTCGGCCTCTGGAGGGCTGGGGTTAAAGAAATTCAAAGCCGTACTCAACAGCTGGGGTTTCTCCTCATCTGGTTTTCCAACCCAACTTGCAGGTTGCTGCTAGAGTCATATCTCCTAGGAGCACTAGTTTATATTCTAAAAGCCATTTGCTTAAAAAAACTATCCCAAGGCCAGGTCATGGTGGCACACACCGTTATTCCTGGCGCTCAGGAGGCAGAGGCAGGTAGGTTTCTGTGAGTTCCAGGTGAGCCTGGTCTACAGAGTGAGTTCCAGGATAGCCAAGGCTACACAGAGAAACCCTGTCCCCAAACAAAACAAAAGGAAACCCTGTCTCGAAAAGAAACAAAATAAACAAACCCAAAACTCTCTTGGCTCCACTTTCCTCTGAGTTTGGTTTCTTTCTTTGGCTTCAGGCCCAGTTGATATGCTAATGCTGTTTAAGTCACAGTTTTCAACTCAGAACACTCCTCTTCTCTCCTCCTACCTTGCACCCAGTTTTGGTTTACGGTACTTAATCACTTGGACATCTGGCAAGAACTTTACATATTCAAATGTTCATTTCCCTTTTGAGACATTTTTCCTTTCTTGAATTTTCTCTCTTTCTCCCCCCCCCCCCCCACTCCAGGGTATCTCTGTGTAACCCTGGCTGTCCTGGACTCAGGAGACCAGGCTGTAGACCAGGCTGGCCTCAAACTCACAGAAATCCACCTGCCTCTGCCTGCCCGAGTGCTGGGATTACAGGTGTGTGCCACTATACTGCCTGGCTGGATTTTCTCTTAATAAATCACATCTAGATGGCAGGATGGCTCAGCAGGAACAGCACTTGCCCTGAAATGGTGAGAACCAGAGTTTGGATCCCCAGAACCGATGAAAATGCCAAGGCAAGGCTGTTTGTAGTCCTAGTACTCCAGAGGTGGAGATGGGATCCCCAGAGTGCGCTGCCTAGGCCGGGTAGCTGCCTCCTCACGCTCTGGACTCAGTGCAAAGACTTCAGTGGATAAGGTGGAGGATATTCAAAGAAGACACCTGATGTCAGTTTCGGGCCACTACATGATCCAGAACACGTTTGCCCACGCTTATGAGCCTGCATACGACACTATGACACACATATCATACATATAAATACAAGAAAACTACATAAGATCATCAACTCCTGTGCTACTCAGATTTGACTTCTGGACGTCCCCAGGACACGTTAGGCAATGGATTAGGAGACCAAACTTGGTAGACAAATGGCTTTAAATAAGGTTTTCTTCCTTCCTTCCTTCCTTCCTTCCTTCCTTCCTTCCTTCCTTCCTTTCTCTCATGCTCTCTCTCTCTCTCTCTTTCTTTCTGTTATTTTGTTTTGTTTTTCTGAGACAGGGTAAATAAATAAATACTCTCTGCTACACACCTTTAATCCCAGCACTTGGAAGGCACAGATGGAAGGATTCCCCTGAGTTTGAGGCCAGCCTGTCTACACAGCCAGGTTCAGGACAGCCAGGATTCCATAGAGAAACCCTATCAAAAAGCAACAGGCAAGCAAGCAAGCCAGGCTTGGTGGCACACACCTTTAATCCCAGCAGTGGGAAGATAGAGGCAGGTAGATCTCTGAGTGAGACCCTGCCTGAATTAATCAAATGTGTTATAAAACATAACAAAGGAGGGTAAGAAATTTCCTTCTGTGTGTATGTGTTTTGTTTTTATGTTTACTTTTTTTTCTCGGCTGTAATGTTTATTGTGCAGTGGTTGGTGAGGTGGCCAAAATCTCTTGTAATGCTGGGCGTGGTGGTACACACCTTTAATCCCAGTGGTCAGGTAGGCAGAGGCAGGCTGTGAGTTTGAGGCCAGCCTGGTCTAAAAAGTGAGTCCAGGACAACCAGCCAAGGCTACACAGAGAAACCCTGTCTTGAAAAAAAAAAAAAAAAAAAAAACCAAAACAACAGAAAAAGCTTTTGTTACTACAGAGTCATTTCAGGTACAAATATGTGGCTGCGGGCCTGGACAGAGCTGAAGTCTCCCACACCTGTACCCCAGTTCCTGAGCAGAATAGAAAGCTGTACCGTGATGCCCTGAGCAGGCAGCAGCCCAAGTGATGCTCCTTCTGGTGGCCTCACTGTCTACTGTCTGATCCCCTGGCATCCACAAACATCTGAGAGACCCTTACAAGCTCCTGGGTGACGCTCGCAGTGAGTCCGTCGATCACATGAAAGCACCATCACTCCTACTTGGGAGCACCAAGTTCCAGTCTCTTCTTGAAGCTGGAGGGGCTGTCTAGCACACATGGCAGAGCTCAGCTGGTTGACAGTGTAGCCGAGGTTCCTGGATTTTGCGCAGCTTCCGGAAGGCACCACATTGCTAGGGGAGCAGGAAGAAACAAAAGAAGTGGAGGAAAATGCCAGAGTTTGGAACAGCCAGGAGAACCCTCGGATCACTTTTTTTTTTTTTTTTTTTTTGTAGCATCCTTTGTACTGCCAATGACCAGGATGTAGGCAGCCTGTGGTCAATTTTTGTTTGCTTGTTTTGAGACAGGGTCTCTCTGTGTAGCTTTGGCTGTCTTGGACTCATTTTGTAGACCAGGCTGGCCTCAAACTCTCAGAGATCTGACTGCCTCTGCCTCTCTCAGTGCTGGGATTAAAGGTGTGTGCCACCACGCCTGCCCACCCTGTCGCTTTTGCAGGGGCTTTTTATTTATGTAGGAAAAGGGCTTCACTATATAGCCCCTTGGCTAGTCTAGAACTCACTTTGTAGAACAGGCTGGTCTCAAACTCACAGAGATCCACCTCCCTCTGCCTTCTAGTACTGAGTATAAAAATAAAATAAAATGTATAATCATGCCTAGGAATTGCTGTTTTGTTTTGTTTTTTGTTTTGTTTTGTTGGAGACAGAGTTTCTCTGTGTAGCCTTGGCTGTCCTGGCACTGACTCTGTAGACCAGGCTGGCCTCAAACTTAGAGCTCTGCCTGCCTCTACCTCCTGAGCACTGGGACTAAAAGTGTGGGCCACTACTGACCCCCTTTGTATTTTAAATATTTTTTAAGATTACTTTTTAAATTTTTATGTATCTTAGTGCTCTATCTCCATGTACACCTGCATGGCAGAAGACGGCATCAGATCACATTATAAATGGTGGTGAGCCGCCATGTGGTCTACAGAACAAGTTCCAGGACAGCCAGGACTACACAGAGAAACCCTGTAACAGTAAACAAAAAACCCGATTTTTAAACATTTATTTATTTATTTATTTATTTATTTATTTATTTATTTATTTATT
>NW_026587215.1:3569740-3674911 GCF_907164565.1 Psammomys obesus
ATTTATTTATTTATTTATTTATTTATTTATTTATTTATTTATTTATTTATTTATTTATTAGGGAGAGGGCAGCCACGCCAGAATGAGCATGTAGAAGTCAGAGCACATTGAGAAGTCTATTCTCCTCCACCATGTAGATTCAGAGACTGAACTCTTGTCATCAGACTTGGTGTGAATATCTTCACTGTTTTTTATGATAAAGCTTTTCTTCTTCCTTTTCTTATTTTTCCTCCTCCTCTTCCTTCTTCCCCTCCCCCTCCTCCATCCTTTTCCCCTCCCCCTCTTTCTGCTCCTCCTGTGGCTCCTCCTCCTCCTTTGTTTTTGTTTGTTTTTCCAGACAGGATTTCTCCCTGTAGCCTTGGCTGCCCCGGAACTTGCTCTGTAGATCAGGCTGGCCTTGAACCCAGCTACCTGTCTTTCCCTCCCAAGTGCTGGGATTAGTGTTCGCTGCAGCCTCACCCCACTCTGCCACCTATACCCCGCTTCCTGATCTTTTTTTTTTTCTTGAGACAGAGTCTCACTCTGTAGCACAAACTGGCCTAGTACTCACAGTATAGCACAGACTCCTTTCAAACGACACTCCTCCCCCTGGCTGGGATGACAGGCACACAGCACCATACCCAGCTGTTCTTATCCCTCTCGGTCCCTTCTCCACATTATACCTGGCTTCTTGCATGGCTTCTTCTAAGCTTGGCTCATGTCTACTTCCGGCTACACAGAATTTCTTTCGGTTCCTCAAATGGTGTTTGCTCTGTTCCCTCCAAAGATGTTGTTTCCTGCACTGGGGCTTCTCTTCCTTTAACCACTTCCACGGGTTGATTCTCTTTTTTGTCCCAGTTTGCCTCCGAGACCACTGCAAGTGAATCTGAGGCCTCCTGCCTACCCAGAGGACCCCTGGATGCCCCTGCCGCCTGCGTCACTGTGTGTCCTGTCCTAGCGCTTATCATGTGTCCAGTGTATGTCTCCCTACATACACATTTGTTTTCTGTTTGGTTCAGCACTGTACCTTCAGACCTGAGCACTGACCTGACCTTTAAGAAGAATTCAGCTGGGCAGTGGTTGTGCATCCCTTTAAACCCAGCACTGGGGAAGCAGAGACCGGTGGATCTCTGAGTTCAAGGCCAGCCTGTCTACAATGCAAGTTCAGGACAGCCAAGACTACATAGAGAGAAATCTTGTCTCAAACAACCAAAAAAGAAAGAAAGAAAACAAAAGAATTCAATACAGTTATTTTAGATTCATTTATTTTGTTGTCTGTGTATGGCTGTGTACCACACCTGTACCCTGTACCTAAGGAAGTCAGAAGAGGGTGTTGGACTGCCAGGCACTGGCCGTAGGGATGGCTGTGAGCTGCCGAGTGGGTGCTGGCAACAGAACCTGAATCCTCTGTATAAGTGCAGCCAGTGTGCTTAACTGCTGAGCCATCTCTCCAACCCCAGTATTCTTTTTCTATCTGCCTATTTTACCTTTCTGTAGTGCTGGGGATTGAACCCAAGGCCTTGAACATCCTGACCAAGTACTCTACCACCGAGCTGTTTACCAGTCCAGTTCTCCCCCTTAACCATACATCTTGGGAGACATTCCTTTTCTTAGATAACTAATTTGTACATAACCGTTGTGCTGGGGTTTGGGGACAGGTGGGCCTTGGAGCTTGCTAGCCAACCAATCTGGCCCATGAGTGAGTTCCAGGCCAGTGAGAATCCCTCTCTCATAAAATAAGATAGAGGAAGACGCCTGATGTAGATCCCTGGCTTTTCTCATTTACAAATATAAGCAAACATGCTTGCACACATGGACACACACACAGACAAACACACTCACTGTTAGTGTCTATCTTTCAAGCCAAGCAACGACTATCTTGGAGAGTTCAACCTCACCTCCTTGCGAAATATTCTTTCCAGCCAAGTTTGTTGACTGTTCACAGCCCCAGTGGAGGGACAGGAGGGCGGGAGAGCCTCACCTGAGTATATAGATCCTTCCTGTTTTAGTTATTTAGTTATTTGCAACTCTGCCTTCGGGGAACTTGGCATCAGAAGGGTGAAAGCATATGGTCCAGGGAAGACAAGGAAATGTTATGTATTGGGTTAAGAAAAAGCCCTCATCCCTGCTAGGTAAAGGCTTTTCAAGGAACAGCCCTTTGGGGGAGGGGCACCCACCCACGTCCCTGTAAATAACCTCTGTGTAAGAAAGCCCGATAAACTCACTGAGTTTCCAGAATGAACTTCGGTTTGTCACTGGGACCTTAGGAGAAGAGATAGGAGTTGCTTTATTGCTCATGTCTCCCTCTGGGAAGGAAGGAATTTTAACAACACACACCACCACCACCACCACCACCTCCAAAGCAATAACAAACTTATTTGTTGTTGTTGTTTGTTTGCTTTTAAAGACAGGGTTTCTTTGTGTAGCTCTCCTGGAGCTAGGTCTGTAGAGCTGGCTGGCGTTGAACTCGCAGAGACCCACCTGTCTCTGCCTACTGAGCGCTGGGAGGAAAGCCATGTGCCACCTGTTGTCTCCACCACCTGACAGATTTTTTCTTAATGTGTCTGGATGTTTGGCTTGTACATCTGTGCACCACATTCCCCGGGAACTACAGTTACAGACACCCTGTAGGTGCTGGGAATGGAACCTGAGAACTTGAGTCCTCTGGAATCCCAGTGCTTTTAAACGCTGAGCCCTTGTTTGAAATAAGGCCCTTGTTTGAAATAAGCCATGTAGCTTGTTTTGAACTGAAGAGCCTCCTAATTCAGCCCCCAAGTGCCAGGATTACAGATGGATGCCACCATGACCGTGCCCGGCTTAAAACACAGTTTTAAGAGTCTGTGAGATGGCTCAGCAAATGGAAGCACTTGCCATGGAAGCCTGATGACTTGAGTTCAAGTCCCATGGATTCCTGTAGAGGGAGAGAATCAGCTCTCTTTTGTTTAGTCTGTGTAGTCCTCTCTGTTCTATACCACCACGCCTGGCATGGAGAAACAAGTCTTTCCCCCTCCAAGAGAGGGTTTCTCTGTATAACTGCCCTACTGCCCTGGTTGTCCTTTGTCCTAGAATTGCTTTTATTTGTTTGTTGGTTTGTTGGTTGGTTGGTTTATTGTTTTCTTACAGACAGGGTTTCTCTGTGTAGCCTTGGTTGTCCTGGACTCACTTTGTAGACCAGGCTGGCCTCAGATTCAATCCTCCTGTCTCTGCCTCCTGAGTGCTGGGATTAAAGGTGTGCACCATCATGCCCAGTTAAAACCAACTCTTTTAAAATTTTTTACTTATTTATTTTTGTTTTTTGAAACAGGGTTTCTCTATGTAGACTTGGCTGTCTTGGACTTAACTTGTAGACCAGGCTGGCCTTGAACTCACAGGGATGTGACTGCTGCTGCTTCCCTGAGTGCTGGGATTACAGGTGTGTGCCACAGGTGTATGCCTGGTTACCAACTCTTCTTTTTTTTTTTTTAATAATTAATTTTATTTTATTTTATGTGCACTGGTTTGAGGGTGTCAGACTACCTTGAACTGGAGTTACAGACAGCTATGCATTGCCATGTGGGTGCTGGGAGTTGAACCTAGGTCCTTTGGAGGAGCACATAGTGCTCTTAACCAGTGAGCCATCTCTCCAGCCCCTGGCTACCAATTCTTAAAAGTTGTCTTCTGACTTCCATAAGTATATTGTAGTATGTGCTGTTTCACATCCAGACATGCAAAAACAATAATACTTTGTAATTTTTAACAAATAATTTTTGGGTTTTTTTTATCGTTGTTTTATTTGTTTGTTTTTATTTCTTTTTCATGACAGGGTTTTTCTGTGTAGCCCTAACTCCTATAAACCAGAAAGGTCTTGAACTCAGAAAACCACCTGCTTCTCTCCCTTCCAAGTGTTGGGATTCAAGGTGTAAGCATCCATGTCCTGGCTACAAATAATTTTAAAGGAAAGATTGAAAACCACCTCCATAGTACACCTTTGAAAAGAACACTAAACTCAGCTGGGTGGGATGCATGGCTTTAGTCACAGCACTAAGGAGACAGTTATGTGTGTCTCTGTAGGTTCAAATCCAGCCTGGTCTACATAACAAATTCCAGGCCAGCCAGGGCTACAATGGTGAGACCTTGTGAAAAAACACAGAAATAAACAAACAAACAAACCAATATTAATCTGTGTTTAACCAGTCCCCGGTCACTGAGCACTTAAATTGCCATGCAGTCCTTGCTAGCCCTGCTTCTCTGGAACTCACTGTATGCCATTTTGGCCTTGAATTCAGAGATCTACCTGCCTCTGCCTCCCAGATGCTTGGATTAAAGTTGTGTAGCTCCACTCCAAGAACAATATCCCTTCGATCAACCCAGCACCTGTCCTTGCATAAGAAGCTCATTTGTTAAAGAGTTGTTTTCCCAATGTCAGGTTTAGAGAACTCATAATTAGATGTTTCAGATTGGGAGCTCATGAAAGGCGGGTAGCTAGAGGAAGGCAGCTCTCCAGAGAATATTTTTGCTGGGCCCATTTTGTTCATTTCTTCTTTTTTTCCGCAGCTTCCTGGCTGGGCGTTGGTGGCACACCAAGGTGGATCTCTGTGAGTTTGTAGCCAGCCTGATCTACCGAATTCCAGGATAGTCAAGGCTACATATTTCAGTCAGGGATGCAAAAGAACTTTTGTTAAACACACACACACACACACACACACACACACACACACACACATACACACACACAGAAGCAAATAACAACACAAACTAAAATCACAACAAGGAACCAGTCCACTTTCTTCAGGGTGGTTAAAATGAAGGGATTTGATAACTCTGCTCAGTTGTAACAGCACATGCCTTTAATCCCAGCCCTCCTGAGAAAGAGGCAGGTGGGCAGCTAGATCTCTCAGTCTACAAATGAGTTCCAGGGGAGCCAGAGCTATGTAACAGAGACCCTCTGTCAGAAAGACAAAACGAAAGAGAGAAAGAAGAAAGGATAAAAGAGAGAAAGAAGAAAACGAAGAAAGAAACTTGATAACAGTAACTCATGGATCATTTTCTGTGGTTTATATTCATAAATACTCAGAACTTTGGTATTATCTAAAAAAAAACAAAACAACCAGAAGATGTTCGTATCCTGCAGCTGAGCTATTCTGCCCCTCATGGTTTAAATCCCGAAATCTGTGTTCACAGTTATATGGTCTCTAATACAACAAAAGCAGGAAAACATTTTGTTTACTTGTTTTGGTCCTGGGGCTCGAACCTTAGACCGGGGCACTGTGTGTGCTCAGGCTATTCTTTGCTCTCAGCCTGCTCAGCTTCTCCCAGCGGTGTAAGTAAGGACTCAACTGGCTCTTTGTGCATGCCTGGGCATGTCCGCCTAAGTGTGTACTGCACTGGTGTGGGAGTAGCTGTACCCGCTGGACTTAGCCTCAGGTAGCCGTCCTCCCTTCTACTTAGTTTGAGGCGGGATCTCTTCCTCGTTTCCAGCTAGGTAGTCCTTCTCCCCTTTTTCTTTTATTTTTTTAATTTTTTTTGTCTTTTGTTTTGTTCCAGACAGGGTTTCTCTGTATGTAGCCCTGGCTGAGCACGAACTCGATCTGTAGACTGGTCTTGAACTCACAGAGATCTGCCTGCCTCTGCCTCCTGAGTACGGGGATTAAAGGAGTGTGCCATCACTACCTAGCCATTTGTTGCTGTTGTTGTTTTTAATTTATTTTATTTCTAAGTATATGAATCTATCTTATCTCTCTCTGTGTAGTCGATGCCACATGTGTGGGGGTGGGGTGGGGGCTTGCAGAAGAGGGCTGTAATTTTGTCCATTGCCTAATATGGGCTCTGGGAAACTCAAGTCTTACTTGCTAAGCCATCTCTTCAGCTACCTGTGTAGGGTTTTTTGTTTGTTTGTTTGTTTGTTTTTGTTTTGTTTTTGAGCCAGGCTCTCATAAATTCCAGGGTGGACTGGAATCGGGTAGGCAGGTGAGGTTAATGTAGTTCTGGGCACACAAGCCCTCTCTTTGTGCTTGCTGGACGAGCACTCTACCAACTGAGCTCTAAGCCCCCTTAGGAGTCTATTTTGTATCCCAGGCTAACCTGGAGCTCTATGTGGTGTGGGCTGACCCTCAAACTTGCATCAAAGCTCCAACCTCAGCCTCACAAATGTTGAAATTGGGGGGGTGTAGTATATGCCAAACCCATCTGGTCGTCACAGAAAGCAGAGCTGGGACAAAGCACCAGTGAACAGAGGTGGCTTCAATAATGGGTGGCATAGCCAAGCCTTTAATCTCTGCACCCACTTGGGAGGCAGAGGCCGCCCCTGGTCTACACAGTGAGTTTCGGGCCAAGCAAGTCATGAGACGCTGGCTTCTGAACGAGAGTGGGTGAGGGGGCCTGGACTGATTGATGGATCATGGATCAGCAGTTAAGAATCACAGAGCTCTCGCAGAGGGCTGGTGTTCCTTTCCCAGCGGCCACATCTGGCAGCTCGTAACTGCTGTAACTCCAGCTCCAGGACATGGGATGCCCCTGGCCTTCATGTATGCCTCTAGTTATGAGTACATACAAAAACAGGCACGCACACACCTAAAAAATAATAAGTTAAAAAAAAAATCGATGGAGCCAGGCAGTAGTGGCACATGCCTGTAATTCTAGTACTCAGGAGGCAGCTCTCTTGAGTTCCAGGACAGCCTGGACTACACAGAGAAACCCTGTCTGGAAAAAAACAAAACAAAACAAACAAACAAACAAATGAAAATGATAAAAAAAAATGAGAATGTTGACCTATACATTATTTAAAATTGCTTTCTCTTTATAAATGTTAAATTACATCATTTATTTCTTTTCATTTTTATGGTTCTATGTGTGTGGATGGTGGGTGTGCATTTGTGGAAGTCAAAAGACAGCTTGTAGGAGTCAGTTTTCTCCTACCATCTGGGTCACATGAATTGGAGTAAGGTCTTAAGGCTTGATCCATCTCTTATCTAAACCTTTCCTTCCTTCCTTCCTTCCTTCCTTCCTTCCTTCCTTCCTTCCTTCCTTCCTTCCTTCCTTTCTTTCTTTTTCTTTCCCTTCCTTCCTTCCTTCCTTCCTTTCTTTTTCTTTCTTTCTTTCTTTCTTTCTTTCTTTCTTTCTTTCTTTCTTTCTTTCTTTCTTTCTTTCTTTCTTTCTTTCTTTCTTTTTCCCTTCCTTCCTTCCTTCCTTCCTTCCTTCCTTCCTTCCTTCCTTCCTTTCTTTCTTTCTTTTTCCCTTCCTTCCTTCCTTCCTTCCTTCCTTCCTTCCTTCCTTCCTTTCTTTCTTTCTTTTTCTTTCTTTTCTCTGATATAGAATCTTGTTCAGTAGCCCAGGCTGATCCAGAACTGACTCACTGTGTATCCCAGGCTTGCCTGGGACTAATCTTCCTTCCTTCCTCCTGGGTGTTGGGGTTTAGATGTATACCCTCACACAGTGCTTTCGAATTGTTCTTATTTTGACTTATGCTGAGATGAGTCAAGGAAGTGGTTTAAAGGCTTAATCTGCAGTGAGCCTTGGGGTGAGGGGGACAAGGAGAGGCTCTTCTTGTGTCACCTGCACTTGTACCTGACGTCACATGGTCTGGGATGTGTGTCAGGTTGGAAGAAGGGATCCATGCAGCCTTGCTGTCCTGCATGCCCCTGGTGACCCTTAGGCCATATATTTAGCTCGCTGATGAGCCACAGCACCAATGGCCGCCCGCGGTCCTGACCTTTCAGATCCTGACCTTTGCGTCAAGCATGCTCCCTTTCTCCACACGGATTCAAGGAGGTATCTGATTACTATCACTTACGTTTTTTTCCAGTTTTAAATTAAATTGAACCTAAAACTATTTTTATTTTAAATTATGTGTGTGCTGGTATGTGCGCATGACCAGAGGTGCCTGGGGAGCTCAGAGGCATCGGGTTCTTCGGGAACTGAAGCTACAGGTGCCCCTTGTGTCTCCTAGAAACCAAGGTTGAGTTCTCTGCAAGAGAGAAGTGCTCCCAAGCAGCAAGTGCTCTTAACCCCTGAGACATCTCTTTAGCCACTAATTAATTTTTTTTTTTTTTTAAGACAGCATCTCTCTGCATAGCCCTGGCTGTCCTGGACTCTCCCAGGCCACAGAGATCTGCCCGAGTCCCCAGGCGCCAGGATTAAAGTGTGTACACCTCACTCTAATATTTTGTTTCTCTGTGGAGCCCTAACCTGTCCGGAAATTCACTCTGAAGACCAGGCTGGCTCTGAAGTCAACAAGGTTCCACCTGCCTCTGCCTCCCAAGTGCTGGGATCAAAGGCGTGCACCACCACCACCCAGCTGATTTTTTTTTTTTTTAAGTCAGGGTCTCACTTAGCCCAAAGGCCTTGAACTCACTATATCCCTGATAATGACCTTCAACTCTTTTTTTTTTTTTTTAAGATTTATTGTGTGTGTGTATATATATTTTCTGTTTGCATATACACCTGCACACCAGTAGAAGGCACCAGATCTCATTATAGATGGTTGTGAGCCACCAAGTAGTTGCTGGGAATTGAACTCAGGACCTCTGGAAGAGCAGCCAGTGCTCTTAACCTCTGAGCCACCTCTCCAGCCCTAACCTTCAACCCTTGATCTTCCTAGGTTCTAGGTTTATGAGCCTGGGGTTTAATGCCTGATTTAGGGTGTTTTCCCTTTCTACCAAGACAACACCTCTAACTCCTTTCAGACTTAGTTCCTTGGCCCTCTTTACAGGAGGAATATCAGAATCTGCAGGCCAGGCGTCACATTGTCTTCTTATTTGCTACAGAGCGTTGTATCAGACTTCTATCTGGCCTTAGCAGGTGTTTCAGTTCATGGTCTCTGATTTCACTACCGGACTGTCTGTCCCGTGGTGGAATTCTATATGGATCTCCTGTAACCCTTTCACCATGTCCAAAGTTGAGCCCCTCTGAGGGCTCATCCTGAGAGCCCATATTGTACCCCAAATGTCAGTCATGTGGTGTGGCTCATTTGTGAGTTTGTCTCTCTCTAAACACCCAGCAGAGGAAGATGGAAAACATGTGACTTTTGAATTTGAGCCCAAATTAAAGTTCACAAATGTCCAGTTAATTGAGCTGGGTTTTTGTTTGTTTGATTGATTGATTTTTTTGTTATTTTGTTTGTTTGTTTGATTATTTTTCGAGACCAGCTTTCTTTGTTTAGCCCTGGCTGTTCTGGAACTCCATCTACAGACTAGGCTCGACATCAGAGTCACAGATTTCTGCCTGCCTCTGCCTCTCGAGTGCTGGAATTAAAGGTGTGTGCTACCACCAACTGGATTGTTTGATATGTATATCTGTATATATGTAATTTTTTTTTTTTTTTTTTTTTTGAGACAGGGTTTCTCTGTGTATCTTTGGCTATCCTGGACTTTGTTGTCCAGGCTGGCTTCAAACTCACAGAGCTCCATCTACCTCTGCCTCCCTGAGTGCTGGGATTACAGACTTGAACCACCACTTGGGCTTTGTTTGATATCTTTATCTTCAAGGTCATGTTCCCCAGCGTCCTCCCTCCTCCTGAGGCTGTACAATAGATGCCTTAGGTTGTATCTCCTGCAGAGGAATCCCTGTTACACAGATTCTGGGAAAGATCCTCTTTCAAACACCCTCTGCCCACCCTCCCTCTCTCGAGGCTGGGATTAAGGCTGAGAGCCAATAGTTTGTCACATAGCAACAATAGTGAAGAACGAGCTATTGCTGATTGGAGCAGAGGCGTGCCGCCACAGCAAGCAGAGCCGAGCTATTTTGAGATCTTTTGGGTAGCATCTCCGTCTGATAGGTCCACACAGTGCAGCCATAGTTACCATGCATGGCCTGAGCTGAGGGGCAGCAAGGCATCAAAAAGAGATCTATTTGCATATGTTTCTTCTTACCATCCCTTGGAGCTCTGTTTTTGGGTACAAAGGAACAATTCTGGTTTTGCCTATTTTGATTTGATTTGGTTAGGATGTATTTGCAATACAGGGAGCATATCATGTAGGTGCTGTGTGGCGAATATGTGTGTGTATCAGTGTGTGTACCTTTCCCAGCAGCCACAGCTGGCGGCTCATAACTGCTGTAACTGCAGCTCTGGAAGATCTGATGCCCCTGGCCTTTGTGTACACCTCTAGTTATGAGTACATACAAACAGCACATGTGCTTGTGTGGCTAGTTTTATGTCAGTTTGATGCAACCTGGAGTCATTTGGGAAGAGGGAACCTGAGCTGAGAAAATGCCCCTACCATATTGGCCTGTAGGCAAGCCTTTAGCATATTTTCTTGATCGATGATTGATGTGGGAGGGCCCAGCTCGAGGTGGGCCGTCCCACTCCTGGGTGATGTGAGAAAGCAGGCTGAGCAAGATTGGAGGAGCAAGATAGGAGGAGCACGCCAGTAAGCAGCATCCCTCCCAGGCCTCTGTATCAACTCCTGCCTTGACTTCTCTGGATGATGAACTATAAGCTGAAAGGTGAGGTAAATCCTTTCCGACACAAGTTGCTTTTGATCATGGTTCATCACAGCAATAGAGGCCCCAACTAAGACAGTGCCTGTTTGTGGGATATGTGTGAGGCAGAGGCAGGCAGATCTCTTTGAGTTTGAGGCCAGCCTGGTCTACAAAGCAAGGCAAGAACAGCCGAAGTACACAGAGAAACCCTATGCATAAACAGATATAGTTGGCTGTCTTTCACTCTTTATTTTTATTTTTTTTTCTTTCTTGAGACAGGGTTTCTCTGTGTAGACCATCTTTCCTGAAACTCATAGAGATCCCCCTGCCTGCCTCTGTCTCGCAGAGTCCTGGGATTACAGTTGTATGCCACCAAGCCTGGTTTTGTCTTTCTCTTTCAATCTTTTTTTATTTACTTATTTTTCTGGGTTTTTTTTTTTTTTTTCTTTTTTTTGAGACAGGGTTCTATGTACAGTTCTGGCTGTGCTGGAACTCACTGTGTAGATCAGGCTGTAGAAGCAAAGATTCTCCTGCCTCTGCGGGAGTGCTGGGATTAAAAGTGTGTGCTACCACTGCCTGCCTCTACATCCTATTTTTCTGAGACAGGGTCTCACTGGATATAGAGTTCGTCACCTGGCTACACTTGCTGGCCAGAAAGCTCTGGGCATCCTCCCTTCTCTACTTCCCAGCACAGGGTTTGCAGGGATGGGCCACCACACCTGGGGTTTCTTGTGGGTACTGTGGGTCCAAACTCAGCTCCTTGTGCATCTGTAGCAGGCACTTCATCCACTGTGCCAGTGGGTCTGGATTCACTTTTTTGGCTTTTTATTTTATTTTATTTTATTTTATTTTATTTTATTTTATTTTATTTTATTTTATTTTCCATTCAGGGTTTCACTAGATACCTGGGAATGTCCTCGAACTCTCTGTGTAGACCAGGTTGGTCTGGAACTCACAGAGATCTGCCTGCCTCTGCCTCCTAAGTGTTGGGATTAAAGGGGTGTGCCACTATTCTTAAAAATGTTGTGTTTAGGTGTGTTTTGGCTGTGTGGTTTGGGCACTGCCACATGTGTGCCTGATATCCTCAGAGGCCGGAGGCCTAAAGGTTTCAAATTGCTTAGCACTGGAGTTACAAAGGGTTGTGAGGGGTTGTGTAGGTGCTGGAAAGGTTGTGTAGGCCCTTTGGCAGAGCGGCTAGTGCTCTTAACTGCTGAGCCGTTTGCTTAGCCCTCTAGTTTTACAGAAGGGGTATGTGTGTGTGTGTGTGTGTGTGTGTGTGTGTGTGTGTGTGTTTATGTATAGTACAACATATTCCTCCCTTTCTTTTCTTCCCTTTCTCCCTCTTTCTTTTTTTCATTCATTCTTTCTTTCTTCTGTGTAACAAGCCTTGGCTGTCCTGGACACGCTTGACCTAGGCTGGCCTGGAACTCACAGAGATCTGCCTGCCTCTGCCTCCCTGAGTGCTGGGTTTGTTTGAGACAGGGTTTCTCTTCGTAGCCCCTGGCTGTCTTGCTGTCCCCGAACCCTCAGGAGGGAGAGGCAGGCAGATTTCTGTGGGCTCCAGACCAGCCATGGCTATATTATGACACCCTACTTCAAAATAAACACGTAAGTCATACTTGTTATCTGTAGTGGTTAATCTCAGGTTGTCAGCTTTACTGGATCAGGAATGAACTGGGAGACAAGGCTCTGGTACACGGAGACAGTGTTCCTTTGTGTAGCCCTGGCTGTCCTGGAACTCACTCTGTAGACCAGGTTGGCCCGGAAAGGCAGGGATCTGACTTCCTCTGCCACCTGAGTGCTGGGATCAAAGGTGTGCACTGTCCCACCCAGCTTTGGGTTTGTCTTTTTGACTTATTTCATGTCCCACTGGTAAGTCCATCTACCCTGTTATGCTGCTGTTGTCCTGTTGCCTCCCAGAGTGCTGGCATTACAGCCATGCACCACTGTGCCTGGCTTAAATGTGGTTTTTCAAGGCAGGGTTTCTCGTGTAGCCTTGGCTGTCCTTGAACTTGTAGACCGCCAGGCTGGCCTCAAACTCAGAGATCTGCCCGCCTCTGCCTCCCAAGTGCTGGGGTTAAAGGCCTGTGCCACCACTGCCCAGCTGAGACAGGGTTTCTCTCACCAGGCTTGGCTCACCATGTGAACTTACAGAGACCACTGGCCTCTACCATTAAAGGCATGTACCACCGTTACTCTGAGAAAAGAAAACTATTTTTAAGCCTGTGCATGGTTGTAATTTCAGCACTTGGGGAACAGAGGCAGGCGGATCTCTGTGAGTTTGAGGCCAGTCTGGTCTACAAAGAGAGTCTAAGACAGTCAAGGCTACACCGAGAAACCCTGTCTTGACAACGAAACAAACCAAAAAGATAGAGCTGGGTATTTTTCCTGTGCTGGCTTTGAGCTTTTAAACTTTGGTTCCTTTGCCTCTGCCTCCTCAGTGCTGGGAATTACAGGTATGTGCTGCTACTCTAAGCTTCTATTTTAACCATTTAAGTTCATAGGTTAGTGCACTTACATGTTTTGGCATCATCTCCACTCCAGAATTTTATTATTTTCCCAAAGTGAAATTCTGTGTCTAATAAGAACTCTCTATAATTCCTCTCTATAAGCCCAGCAAGAACCATTCTATCTAGTGCTGCCAGGAACTTGACTAATCCAGATACATTTCAACAAGATTGTGGAAGTATGGCTGGAGAGATGGCTCAGTGGTTAAGAGCACTCTTTGCTCTTCTAGAGGTCCTGAGTTCAATTCCCAGCACCCACATGATGGTTCATAACCATCTATAATGAGATCTGGTGCTCTCTTCTGGCGTGCAAGGGTACATGGAGTCAGAGCGCTCATATACATAAAATAAATAAATAAATCTTTAAAAAAAAAAAAGATTGTGGAAGTAAAGCTAATCCCAGCACTCAGGAGGCAGAGATGGGCAGATCTTTGTGAGTTCAAGGCTAGCCTGGTCTACAGAGTGAGTTCCAGGACAGCCAGGGCTATTCAGAGAAACCCTGTCTCACAAAAAATGTGTGTCACTGGACAGAAATGAACTATGGCCTCCATGTCTGTGGATCATGAAAGAATATCTTAGGGGCTGGAGAGATGGCTCCGTGGTTAAGATCACTGCCTGCTCTTCCAAAGGTCCTGAGTTCAATTCCCAGCAGCCACATGGTGGCTCACAAGCATCTATGATGGGATCTGATGATCTTTTCTGTCATGCAGGTGTACATGCAGATAGAGCACTCACACGCTAAAGAAAAAAAACCAATCTTAAAAAAAAAAAGAAATCTTAGCCAAGTGTAAGCGATGGGCACACACTAGGCTTAATGCAATCACTCATGTACTTACACCCGCTCTCGGGGGTTTGGCTCTACGGCAGTCATCAGAGCACCTGGGAAAGAGCTTTGTTCATGAGGTTTCGGCATTAAACTTGTCCAAGCTGTCATTCTAGTTCTTACCCGTCATGTCATGTATGCATGAGCATGTCTATGGTCATGTGTGTGCATTCATATAGAGGTTGGAGTTCAGTGCTGGATGTCTTCCTCTGTGCCTCTCCATCTATTTTTTTGTTTGTTTGGTTTTTCAAGACGGGGTTTCTCTGTATGCCACTTTATGTTTTGAGGGTCTCTCATTGAAGTTGGAGCTCACCAGTTCGGCCAGTTAGCTGGCTAGAAAACTCCAGGGTTCCCCTTGTTGTCTTTGTCTTCTTCAGTATTAGGGTTACAGGTGTGTGCTACCACTTTTTAATTTCCATTTATTTAGTTTATTTTAGTTTTTTTTAAAATTATTTAATGTATATGGTTGCTCTATGTGCATGTTCACCTGTGTGCTGAGAATTGAACTCAGGACCTCTAGTAGAACAGATAGTGTGCTCTTCGCCGCTGAACCATCTCTCCAGCTGCCTATTTTAGTTGTTTTTCAAGACCATGTAGCCTTGGCTGTGATGGACAGCTTTGTAGACCAGGCTGGCCTTGAACTCAGCTCCACTTGCCTCTGCTGGAATTACATGCTAATTAAAAAAAAAAAAAAGACTTATTTATTTTATGTCTATGAGTGCTCTAGCTGCATGCTCACCTGCATGCCAGAAGAGGATCATGAGCCATGTGTTTGCCGGGAATTGAACTCAGGACCTCTGGAAGGGCAGCCATCTCAACCACTGAGCCATCTCTCCAGCCCCTTGCCACCAGTTTTTGAAAAATACATTTTAATGCGGGCGCTGGGGTTCAAAGCTTGGGCCTCATGTTTGTGAGGCAAACACTTTTCTAATTGGGCCATCTCCCTAGGCTCCTGATAACTCCTTCGAGTTATGTTCAATTCTTTCCTTTTCGTTAATCATAGTTTTTGAGTCTCTATCAGACAGGCTGGTCTCACCCTTGAGATTCCCCCCCTGCCTCCATCCTTTCTGGATTCCGTAGGATGATGTAAAATGGTAACGGCGTATTGAGTGGTCACTATGCACCAGGCATTGTAAGTGGTTTTACCATCCTTCCTCTTCCTGTCATGGGGATACAGCCTAAGGCAAACTAACTCCATGCTCTCTCCATGCTCTCCTGTCCAGCCACAGAATAGAGCAGGCCTGATTATGAAACTCACCCCATAGATGGTTAATTTGCCTGAGTCACATAGTTTCTAAAGGATACAGCAAGACTTGAAGCCCAGCACTTTCTGGCTTCATTGTCCCAACTCTTACCTGCTAGTCTCTATTGTCTCCTGAGTCCCCCAATTCGTAATAGACCACTTATATTGCCTAAGTGTTTTTCTCTTTTTGAAGAGCTGAGGATAGTTGCCAAGATTCACGCCTATCACACAACTGCTCTACCATTAAGTTATAGCCCCAAGACAATGATCATAGTCTTTTCTTTGGGTGTCTCTATGTAGCCTTGGCTTTCCTGAAATTCTGTATAGACCAGGCTGGCCCTGAGCTCCCAGATCTCTGCCTGCCTTCACCTTCAGAGTTCTGGGATTAAAGGCATGTGCCACCAGGCTTGGCTATCTTTTTTTTTTTTTTTTTTTTTTTTTTTTTTGAGACAAGGTTTTTCTGTATAGCTTTGGCTGTCCTGGACTCACTTTGTAGACCAGGCTGGCCTTGAACTCACTGAGATCCACCTGCCTCTCCCTACTTTGAAAAAGACCTATGAATGTTTTGTCTAAATGTATGTTATGTGGGCAATGCCTGGTTATAAATTGGCCATGTCAATGCTGGGAATCAAATCTGGGTCTGCTGGAAGAGCTGTTTCTCCAGCCCCTAAAATCCCACCTTTTATTTTATTCTTTTTATTTGGAGATAGGTTCTATGTAGCCCATGCTGTCCTGGAAATCACTATGTAGAGCAGGCAGGCCTCAAACTAATAAGAGATCTCCCTGCCTTCTCCCCCTCCCAAGTGCTGGAATTAAAGGCATGATCCCACTTTTGATGTTTTAAAAGTTACTTTTAAGGCCCTGATCTTGTCCTGCTTTCCCCTCTACCTCTGCGCCCCCATTCTCTAAGTGCTGGGATAAAGCATGCCTAGTCATGGTGCCAGAGATTTGGGAGATTTGAACCCAGGGTCTCACACATGCCAGGAGAGCACTCTGCCAACTGAGCCACATTTCTAGCCCCATCCTGTGACAGTTTTCAGGAGGTACTTCCTGAGCCGTGTGTGGTGGCCTAACCCTGTCATCATTATAGCACTCAGGGGGTTGAAACAGGAGGACTGCTTGTTCAAAGCTAGCCTGGGCAATTTAATGAGACCTTGCTTCAAAGTGAAAATAAAAAACACTTTGTGGGTCAGACTGTAGCTCAGCAGTAGAGAGCCCTTGCCTAGTTACTCCAAACCATGGCTTCAATTCCCAGGTACTGCATTTTTCTCCCCGACTAGTTTGCTTTAACTAGGTTTCCAGATCACAAGACAAAATTAATTAGGTAGGCAACTGGAGTTGCTACATTAGTTCTTTTGGTTTTTTGGCCATCCTGGAACTCTAGACTAAGTTGGCCTCAAACTTAGCGAGATCTACCTGCCTCTACCTCCCAAGTGCTGGGGTTAAAGGTGTGTCTGTCACTGCCTTTCCAGAGTTGCTTCCTAATAGGATCATCAGTCAGTTCTAGATGCCTGTTATTCTTCGGAGGCTGCCCTCTCTAGCGCATGGCTCCTGGGAAGGAAATCTGGTCTTCACCTCACCAGCTTCTAGTTTTTCTTTCTCTTCTTTCTTTGAGGAGGAGTTTCTCTGTGCAGGCCTGGATTAAAAAGTCTGTGCCACCACCTTCCAGCTAATTTAGTTTCTTAAGCTATTCTCTTAAGTTAAGTGGCAGAAACTAAGGGAGTCCAGCCACTAGCAAAACAGGATAAGATAGGAAATACAGAAAATAGGGCCTGATGAGACAGTTCAGTCGGTGTAGAACCAAACTGCTAAGCCAGAGCTTTGGGTTGGACCCTTGGAGCCCATACTGTACTGAAGGAGAGAAATGACTTCTCCAGGTTTGTCCTCTGAATTCCACATGTGGGCCATGGACAAGTATGGTCACCCGTTTACACATACCAACAGAGGAAGATACACAAGATAAATGTAATTTAAAAAAAAGACAAATCTGAGAAAAATGTGTTTCCTGGAAGTCCTGTCGACTGAACTTAAGGTCTCAGGAATAGTAGGCAAGCCCACTATCCAATCGGTAATGGCTTGAAGATTCAGTGTCACCTGGAACCTTGCTACCTTCCCCACCCCATTTGATTTCAGGATGCTAAACACAGGAAAACCCTGGAATCCGAGGAACGTGAAAGCATGCTCCCAGCTTTCTGCTGCTAAGTTGTGGTGCCCTACACTTCATAGGCACATTTCCTCACTTTTTCCTAGTGTTGCAGTATTTTTAGCACTCAACATTTCTTGTCTTCCATATTTACGTTATATTTAAGGCTCTTCATAACGTGGTCTTATATTAAGCTCATCTGTTAGAGATGGGTGGAAACATCCCCAAAGGACCTTGGAAGTTTCAGGCAGGTTCAGAAAAACAGTTCTCAAGGCTTCTTTTCCGAGAGTGGTACCTGGTAAGGGTGTGTAGACACGAGATGGGTAAAAACAAACAAACAAACAAACAAACAAACAAACAAAAAACATGCAGGAGTCTAGCCCCGAATCGCCTCCCTGTGGTTTCCCCCCACCCCAGTTTTTTCTAGTCAACAATATTTCCGCAGTCCAAATTTTCCCTTTTGCATCACACATTTCACGGAGAAATGTAAAGGACTCGCTTTTCTGACTTTGGGATATGAACCGTTCCTTTCGGAACGGGAGGGGATGCAATGGGTGTCTATCCCGAAACGCAGGTGCTTTGCGGATTTAACAGGGTTTCAAGGATCTTCAACCCGAGAGGGCAAAACCGGGCGATCGGACCGTGTCTCCGCCGGCCTTCGCCGAGGAGCGCTGGAGCTCCCACCGCCTTTTGCGCAAAGACCCAGCCCAGGCACCTAAGTGTCCACCGACTGAAAATACGTTCTAGGTCCACCCCGGACCCCCCCGCCTCTTCAGGACCTCCCCTTTAAAGGGAGCCACCGAGTGACGCCGGGGGAGTTTGCGGAAGCGCCTACCGCGTTGGGCCCTTGGGCGGATCCCATGATTAGAGCCGGCCCCGCCCCCGGCGCCGCTTCCCCCATTGTGTGAGCTGCTAGGCCGAGGCCCCGCCCCCGCCCCGCCCCCGAGCCCCCGGCCCCTCCCCTGCTTGCCCCCCCCCTCCCCCGATCTTTGGCTCATTTCCGGCCGCCGCCGCTACCGCTATCCTGTAAGGAGGATTCGGCAGAGGCAAGAAACAACAGCCGCCATCTTGTTTGTGTGCTAGGCTGGGGGGGAGAGAGAGAGAGAGAGAGAGAGGAGAGAGCGAGCGAGAGGGACCGGGCGAGAGTGGGGCAAGCGGGACGCCCGGCTGAGTTCGAACTGCGGGAGCAGGGAGTGCGGAGGGGACCGGGCCGGAGAGCAGCGGCCGCGGCCGAGACAGTGGCAGGGGGCCCGGGGCGCACGGGCTGAGGCGACCCCCAGCCCCCTCCTGCCCGCACACACCCCCACGGCGGCCGGGACCGGCGTCGACGCCTGAGGGGGGAGGACATTACATAACCCCGGGCCCCGCGGCGCCTTCGCCCGCCGTCCGCGGCGGCCCCGAGCCGAGCCCCGGGGGGGCGGGAGCGCCCGGCACCGGCAGCCGGGGGGGGCGAGGGCCGGAGAGGCGGCCGCGCTCGTCTCCCTCCGCGGCTTGGCGGGCGGAGGCGGGGAGCGCGGTGCGCGGAGAGGCCGCGTCGGTGGGCTCGGCGCGGGCCTGCGGGCGGGCGGACGGGCGGCCCTGCTCGGCCCGGCCCCCCGGGCCGGGGGGAAGCTCCGCGCTCTCCGTCGTCGCCTCGCCTCCGCTGTCGGCCGCGCGATGTGAGGCGGCGGCGGCGCCACTCTGGCTCTCGGCTCGGCGGGGCTCGGCGCGGCCATTAGGGGCTGGTGCGGCGGCGGCGCGGAGCGCAGCGGCAGGAGGAGGAGGAGGAGTAGGAGGAGGAGGGCTCGCAGGGTGGGGGCGCAGGCCCGGGAGGGGGCACCGGGAGGAGGTGAGTGTCTCTGGTCGCCTCCTCCTCTCCCCCTTTTTCGCCCCCGCCTCCTTGTGGCGATGAGAAGGAGGAGGACAGCGCCGAGGAGGAAGAGGCTGATGGCGGCGGCGCAGCTCCGGGAGACCTCGGCCGGCCGGGCGCCCGCCGTGGCGGGCTGGGGACTGCGTCTGTAGAGCCGCGAGTTCCCGAGGCTTCGCTGCGGCGGACGTGCCCTCCTCAGGCCCGGCCCCTCGCACTTGCCCCTACCATTTCTGTCGAGTCCGCATCCCTCTCCGGCCGCCGCAGACCGGGCGAAGAGAAAAAGGAACTTCCCCCACTCCCCCCCCCCCGGGTGGCGGCCGAGCTCCGGAGCCCACCCGTGGGAGCGGGGCGGGGACCCGGGGCCGAAGAGGAGCTTTCCCCGGGATTCTCTGTTTTCCTCGGCCGCATCTCCGAAAGAATTAAAAATGGCCGAGAATGTGGTGGAACCGGGGCCGCCTTCAGCCAAGCGGCCTAAACTCTCATCTCCGGCCCTCTCCGCGTCGGCCAGCGACGGCACAGGTTAGTCTCGGGGCTCCCGGCTTTCCACGTCTCCCTTGGTCCGTCCTGCTCGTTGCACCTTTATCCCTCGGTGTTTCTGCTTGTTTCTTCCCCTTTTCCCCGGCTGGTGTTTTTAATCTTGAAGGTGCTTGAATGGTCTGGTCGGAGACGTCCAGTAGCCCGACCATTTTCTTCGCCTTCTGATACATTCATTGCAACACTGTGTCATGTCACATCGTTGTGTGTGTTCTGGAATTAAGAGCTCGGAAGTGGGTGCTGCATGGACCTTTATTGTTGGCTCCATGCAATTTAATTTGAGAAATGCCGGTACTATCGTGTGTAAGGGCTTTTATGTACTTCATATATATATAATATATATATATTATTATTTTTTTTTGGTTACTGGTTAATGAGGGATTTCAAATCTTTCTCTCCTGCTGCACTGAATTCTTTTTCCTCTGCTTTCCCACTTTAAAAGGTTTTTGCTCCTGTGTAGCAGATTTTCTGTTGAGGAATGGGGATGGAAGAAAAAAATCTTGGTGTGTGCGATCCAAGGTTTTAACCGTAACGTGAAGTTTAACAAAATACTGTTCTTAGGCCCCTTCTCCTCATCCTTTCCTTAAGAGTCAGTGTGGAACCAAAATGTCTCAAACTGGGTCTTCAGGTGAGGTGACCTGAGGCATTTTCTTCGCAGTTTGTTGACACTTTCTTACTTATGAGGAAAGAGAAAAGATGAAGCTTTTTCTTGAATTAACTACTTAGAAATGAAGATAAGTTGAAAGCGTCCCTGTCAGGAACTTCCAACTAAAGTAATTGTACATGTTTAGAAATGTATAGTAAGTTTTGTGCTTGTGTATGTTGTTTTACTTTTTGGACCTTTTTTGCAGTTTCAGTTTACAAGATCAAGGAGTTCTTTCCTGCAGTCAGCCCCTTTGTTAGGAGACATGCAGGGAGACTTTCCATTATCCCGTTCTTTTTTTCTGCTTCCTGTTAGTTTGGTGTTATTCTGAAGGTTACCAACATGGTTCTTTTTTTGCCATCTGACTTGTTTGAGAGTCCGGGATAATGGAGACCAGTGATGGCCGGTCATCTGACAGTCCACAAAGATGTTCCCGCTTACCACAAGCGTCTCTACCTTAGAGAACAGGCTCAGCACCTCCCCTCCATCTGCCAGTTAGAGGGTACAGTGCAGTTGAAGGTGCTCTGCAAGTTTGTAGGGAACTTTGTTGACCGTGTTTCTGAGTAGGATTTATATTAGACTATGAAAAGAAGATAGAACAACTGCTTTTTTGCATTTAGCACTTGTATTATGAATCATGAGTTTTGTTAACCTGCAACAGTTGGGAAGGATGAATTTTGCAGTGTTCTCCAAGGCACTAACTTTAGTTACACGTAACCAGCTTTCAAGTTTTTTTCCTTAGAGAAGTAAACCATTATGACTTCAAAATTGATATGCATAGACTTTTTTATTTCTACTGTTTTTTTGAGACAGGATTTCTTGGTGTAGCCCTTGGCTGTCTTGGAACTCACAATGTAAACCAGGCTGGCCTCGAACTCAGAGATTTGCCTGCCTCTGCTCCCCCCAGTGCTGGCTTTAAAGGGGCGCACTACCACCACCCGGCTTTAGACATTGCCCCCATAATAAATGCAGTTCTGTAACATGTTCACAAGTTAGCACATTTGACCTAGCCAGGAACATGAAATAAAGTATGGAAATGAATTTTAAAATGAATTATTTTGATAAGTCTTGATTTGAGTGCCTTAGTCTTGAAATTCTGTTCAAACATTTCTGTACAGGTGGTCTACTCTATTCTCTAGAGTTTGATCTATATACTTTCCTAACTTGTATAGCTTTGGCTAACTTAAATCGTTAAAAAGCAAAATTTGCTTTGAATATTTTTGAATACAATTACTGGAGTAATTGGTGTGTGTGTGTGTGTCTATGTCTGTCTTTGTTTAGACATGTAGACTGGCTAACCTGGAACTTAGAGATCCACCAGCATCTGCCTCCCAAGCTCTGAGGCGTTCACCACCATCACATTGCACCAATTACTAGAGCTTTAAATGGGGAAAAAATTCAACACTGAGATTGATTTATTCTTAGTACTAAGGTTTATATTAATATATGTTAATAATAGTAACTTTAAAAGTTGTGGTGAGGGTAAAATATATATATGTATATTTTTTAGTAATTCTTTTTTTTTTTTTTTTGAGACTCGGTCTTTCTATGTAGCTCTTGACTGCTCTGGAATTCTGAATGTTACCAGACTGGCCTCAAAACTCACTGAGAACCTTCTGCCTGTGCCTCAAGAGTTCTCGAGGCTTGTTTTTTTTTTTTTTGCTTGTTTTGTTTTATTGTTTATTTAGTTTTAAATTTGATAACAGGGTTTCATTACAAAGCCCTGGCTGGTTTGGAATTTAGAGAGATCTGACTGCCTTCATCTTCCCACCTTCCCACTGGTGGGACTAAAGGTGTGTGCCACCAGTCCCAGCTGCTATACAATTTAAATTGTACCAGCCTAGCATTTTTGTTTTGTTTTTTTGCAGGGGTGGGGGAATGAGTGTAAAGAAAGTGCTGTCTCTTCTTGACTTACCATGGAGGGTAGTTCTTTGCATCCAGAAACAGATATGATAGTAATACATGTTTTTAGGTAACTTAGAAGGAAGCATTTTACATTTAAAATCTGCAGTGTCTGTATTTATTTATTTATCTGTTTTCTGAAACAGGGTTTCTCCTTGTATTCCTGGCTGTCCTGGAACTCTTATAGACTTAGGCTGGCTTCAAAATAAAAGATCCGCCTCCCCAGTGCTGGATTAAAGGCCTGCATCACCACCACCTGGCTTGTATTTTGATTTTTAAGAAGTCAGTTGGCTATTTAACAAATGTGAAAGTAGTTGTGCCTGATTTTTATTTTATCTAAAGCTAGTCAAAATTCTAGATTCTACAACCCTTTTTTCCCTTTGTCCAAGACAGGGTTTCTCTGAAGCCCTGGCAGTCCTAGAACTAAGTCTGTAGACCGGGGCTGCTTCTACCTCCCGGAGCACTCTGACCAAAGGTGTGTGGCAACACAGCCCTGCTCAACCTTTTTTTAAAAATGTGTGTTTTTTTGTTTGTTTTTTTCTTTCCTGTGTACGCATCTGTGAGGTATTGGGTCTCCTGGAACTGGAGTTGCAGAGCAGTGTGAGCTGTCATGTGGGTGCTGGGAATTGAGCCTGGGTTCTCTGGAAGAGCATCCACTGCTTTCTATTGCTGAGCTATTTCTCCAGCTGGACTCCACAAACTTAAAGTAAATTAGGCTTTAAGTGGGTAGTATAAATATACCTATCAAGTGTTTGAATGTGCTTTCTTTATAAGAAAACTAAATCTGTGAGGTGGTAAGCTCTGAGGTACTTCAAAACAGATAAATATTTAACTCACTTATTTTTTTGAAACAGGATTTCAAACAAACCCTGGCTGACCTGGCCTTGCTTTTTAGACCAGGCTGGCCTGGAACTCACCTGCCTTTGCCTCTCCATTGCTGGGATTAAAGGCGTGTGCCACCACCCTCCCTCCTTTCCTCCCTTCCTCCCTCCCTCCCTCCCTAAAATTGGTAACAGAAGTTAATAGGTGAGCTTTTAAATTAATTTTTTTAATTAATTACAATTTATTCCTTTTGTATCCCAGCTGTAGCCCCTCTCTTGTCTCCTCCCAATCCTCTCTTCCTCCTCCTCCTCCCATACCCCTCCCCCAGTCCACTGATGGGGGAATCCTCTCCTTCCATCTGTTCCTAGCCTATCCGGTCTCTAGGTGAGTGTTTTGTTGTTGTTTTTTTTAATACTTGTTGAACTGACCATCAGTGATGGCAATGATGACAGTGTTCCTTTCATTGCTCAGTGAACATTTTGTCACTGCGTGGAAATCACTTAAGAGCACTTAAGAACAGGCTATGTCAAGATGGTAACAGTTTTAGGACCTATCATAATTAAGTAGGGCTAAGGTTTCTTCTGTAGCCCTACTGTGTGGTAAGTGGATTGTCTTGGGTTTGTGCCCCAAACCAATCCTCCCCCAATTTCAAAGACACTAAGGACATACTGTATAAAGTAAACTTGACTTTTGACCACTAGGTTAGTATAAGCACTAGAAAACTGGTAAGAATGATTGTCTTGATATTTTTCCCCCTCTGGCTCCCTAGTGCTGGGATTATAGGGACAAGCCACACATTTTTTAAAATTCAGTTTTTCTCAAGTTAACTTTGTATAAGTAAGTGACTTATCCTACTTAGCATTATATTTTAATTTTGTTTTTTAGTTGCAAACGGTATATTAGTTGCTTCTGAATCAAATGGGTTGAACAACCCCTTGGTTTGGTGATGCATTGCTGACTGTGGTGAAATAGCAGAACACATTGTCTGGTACCTTAAAATTCTTCAAGGCCTTGTAAAATCAGTGATAGGATCTCAAGAAGATTGTTTGGTTGACAGTGAGATAAAGTGACATTTTAAGTTGTAAGTCCTGTGTGTTACAATATGGGTGCCTTTTCCTAGCAAGAGCTTGTGTTCTGTTGCATAAGTAGAGAATGTGTTAGCATGCCCAGTGAATTGATGAGGGAGGAAAGGAGGGAGAAGAGGGTTTCTGCCTTTGCCCTTTGGAATTTTATATTCTACCTCCTGTAGTCTGTTCAACTTGAAAATAAACTAAAGCACTTGAAAATCAATACATAGTGGTGTTTGTAGACATATTAAATGGTTAAAGAAAGGTAAGAAGTGTAGGAAGAATGTTACCTTCTAAGTGGAAGTATAAAACAATTTTTCGTGAATTTACAGAAACAATTCAGAGGTCAGTCTGCCATCAATTAATGGAAAATAGGAAATAATTGTTTTGTGGTTTCTAGTTCCTTCTTTCCTTTGTTCCTTTGTTCCCTCCTTCCTTCCTTCCTTCCTTTTCTTTTCTTTTGAGATAGGGTCTTGCTCTTTTACGTAGGTGGTCTGAAAACTCTAGGGTTTAACCAACCTTTCATTTCAGCCTCTTTAGTAGCTAGGACTAGAGGCATGCTACATTATACCTGATTTGAAATTATTTTGAGTATAAGAAACATTAGTGAAATTAATGGGTGAGTGAAACAACTTATACCAAAGATTAAGACAAATTAAAACTTTTGTGCTGGCTTTGGTAACACATATACTAAAATTGGAGTAATACAGAGAAGAATAGCATGGCCTCTGTGCAAGGATGATACAAAAATTTGAATTTTTTTTTTTTTAAATTAAGTTTTGAGTTGGGCGTGGTCATTTGTGCACACCTATAATTTCTGCAATGAAGGGGCCATGTCAAGGAGGATTGAGAGTTTGAGTCCAGCCTGAGCTATAATGTAGTAAATAAAAATGAAGAAAGAAAATGAAGAAACCAAAATAACAACATTTTTGCAAATGACCTTTTATGTGCTTTTTTTTTGTTTGTTTGTTTGTTTGTTTGTTTTTTGTTTTTGTTTTTTTTTTTTTTTTTGGTTTTTCGAAAAGGGGTTTCTCTGTATAGCTTTGGCTGCCCTGGAACTGACAAAGATCTGCCTGCCTTTGCTTTCCCAGTGCTGGAATTAAAGGCATGGGCCACCACCAGCCTGCCATAAAGGGTGGAGGGGTTTTTGCTTGTTTGTTTTTATTTATGTACTTCATATATACAAATGCTCTGTCTCCTTGTACATCTGCATGCCAGAAATGAGTATCAGATCATATGGTTTTGAGCTACCATGTGGTTGCTGGGAATTGAACTCAGGATCTCTAGAAGAGCAGTCAGTGTTCTTAACCTCTGAGCCATCTCTCCAGCCCGTATTTTTTTCATGCCATGGTTAGTAGTGTCTTTCTGAAATTTTGACATTGTACTTTTCTGTTTCTCAGTACTTGGAAGGAGTTTAAAATGGATCTATCAAGATGGCTGAGTGGATAAAAGTACTTATTTGTGTAATCCTATAGACCTGAGTTCATTCTGTAGAACCCATATAAAGGTTAAAAAGGAAAATCAACTGCACAAAGTTGTGCACTGCCCTCTGCATGCTGTGAACATGCACGTACAGACACAATGGGGAGCTAAGAGAGTAAATAGTGATTAATTAAGCCTCTTAGCAAGTTGGATTTTTTTTTTTTTTTACCTTTTAGATTTATTTTGTTCATGCTTATTGTGTGTGTGTGTGTGTGTGCCATGTATGTGCCTGGTGCCCCCAGAGATCAGAAGAGGGTATGGATCCCCGAGACTGGAGCTGCCATGTGTATGCTTTGGAACTGAACCCAGATTTTCTGTAAGAGCAGTAAGTTCTCTTAACTGGTGTGTCATTTTTCCAGCTCCACAGATAAAATTTGTTTTTAGATATAGATTCTTACTTTAAAATAAATGCCTCAAAGAACAAGCCGCAATTTTGTTGAGAGAGAAAATAATTTTGAGGCTAGCATGGTCTACATAGCCAGTTCTAGGCCATCCAAGGCTACATAGTGAGAGCCAATCTCCAAAACAAAACAAAAACCTTCTGAGCAAAAAAGTAAATGGGTGTTGGAATCAGACTTTGAGAATTGCGAATCCCATGCCTTTATTAACCAAACCCTGAGCGAAGAACCCACTTCTGTTCATCTTTAACTGTAGCACCACCATCATAGGTTGTGGTGAGGGGTAAGTGAGAATGCTGTGAAAACTGTCATCCAGAACTCTAGGAGGATGAGACTAATTATTTTCAGTCAGAGTCTAGTCTGGATGACAAAGTGATACAGTGTCTGGCCAGCTAGGGCTACAGAAAGGGACAAAATAAAAGCCAGGACAGCACTTGATGATGTATAATGTGCACATTAAATGTTACCGGTTAATTGCACCTCCACTGTAGGAAGTTAGTGGTAGGGTTTTATTTAAAGGACATACAGATAGAATGGATAAAGACAAAGGCAAGGACTGAAAGTTTGGAGCTAGTGATCAAGTAAGTCTTGGAGCAGAGTTTTATTTCATTAGCCCAAAGTCTTTTAGAAGTTTAAGAATATGGGAGCAGAGAGGCAAACATAAGAATAAAAGCACTCAGCTGAGTGATGCCACACACAGGTGATCCTGGCAGAGGCAGGCGGATCTCTGAGTTCTGGGCCAGCCTGCTCTACAAAGTTGGTTCAGGACAGCCAAGGCTACACTGTTAATCATGGTGTACCTATAATTGTAGCCTTTGGAAGCTGGAAGCAAGAAATTGCAGATTTCAGGACAGCCTGGACTAGAGTGAGGGCCTGTGCTTAAAAAAAAAAAAAAGACAGCTATATGACACCATGTGTGTGTTGGGAATTGAACCAACCATAGCAGTAGCAACAGGTGCTCTTCATTGCTGAGCCATCTCTTCAGGCACTGTTTTTGTTGTTTTGAGACAAAGACTTACTGCACTACAAGATGGCCTGGAATTCACTGTAATAGCCCAGTAGCTCAGACTGAGTTTCTCTGTGTAATCCTGTTCTGGGCTTTGTAGACCAGGCTGTCCTTGAACTCAGAGATCCTCCTGCCTCTGTCTCCCAGAGTGCTGGGATTAAAGTCATGTGCCACCTTGCCCACTTTCTGCTTGAAATCTTTTGAGATGCTTCTGCCTGCCCTGTGTCCTCCAGTAGAATCACCATGCATGGCAAAAAAGATGCTTTCCTGTTTGTTTTTTTGACAGGGTGACTCTTTGTATAGCCCTAGCTTTCCTGGAACTCTGTAGACCAGGCTGGCCTCAAACTCAGAGATCCAGCTGTCTCTGCCTCCTGAATGCTGGGATTAAAAAGGCCAAAAGGATTCTTAAAAAGAGGAAGAAAAATGTAGTGCTTCTTTGTTTTCTTTTATCACACCAAGAAATACATACATACATACATACATGACAATCTTATACTATAACTCAGTCTGACTTCAAACCATAACAATCATGCCTGCTTCCTCTGTGTCAGGATCACAGGTCTGAGCCATTGATACCTAGCTTAAGGATTAAGAACTGCATTTACATGTAGAACCAGAAACCTTGGTCCAGCGTGATATTATTATTGTGTGTATACACATACGTTTATTTGTTGGTGGTGTGTGTGGGCAAGCTGGTGATTTTTGGCTGTGTTCCATAATCACACCTGACCTTATTTTTGAGTTGGGGACTTTCTTAATCTGAAATTTACTGGTTAAGATAGTCTAGGCAACAAGGTTCGGGGCTTCTCTCTCAACTTCCCCCCAGGGTTGGGATTACATGTCATTGCTTAGCTTTTACATGGGTACTGGGGCCTCAAACTTAGGACTTCATGCTCGAGTGGCTAGCATTTTACTGATGGAGCTGGCTCCCCACCCCTACTGATAATGAACTGGTATTTCCTTCCTTTTGCCTTATCCTCCTTGAGTGCTGGGATTACAATGATGGTCCACCTTTATAGACACTGGTGGCTATCTTTGAAGAATTTGTTTGCTGTTTAGGAGTCTTAAAGTAGATACTAGATACTGCTAATAAGAGTATCCCTTGACTGGAATAGGGGAGTATGTGAGGCTAGACAGTGATCATTCCAAGAACCTGTAAATACCACCCGCCTGGAGGGACAGCAGAAAGTTAGAGATGAACAAGGGGTTAACCATGTGCGACTAACAATGCTTATAGAAGTTTAAAACTTACATGTTAGCTGTTTGAATGGATGCAAAGTTATACTTACGTATTAAAGTGAGGAAAGGCTTGCAAAGAGGAAGAGAAGTGAGATTTAAAGGATGCTTGCTCTAGTGAGGGTGGTCTTGATCACAGAAGATGGAAAAAAGTGGGAAGGTTTGGAAGTTAGGTAGCTGAGACTTAAGTTGGTATTGATTCCAGTATAAGTAACTAGGTGATAAAAATCTAAGCTTATTCCCAAGTTTCAAGTTGTGGAAGATGGGTAGGTAGTTTACTAAGAGATTATAGGAAGTGTGCATGTGTATTTGTGTGTGAGAGAGTGAATGAATGAATATGCTGGGAGAGTGAGTTAAAACTTGGATATTTTGAAGTTTCTTCTGAATTGAGTAAGGCACTATCTTCATTTGTAGCCAGCAGTTCCTGAGTATTTACCAAGGATTAGACATTGGGATACAAAGATGAACCAAGGTGGTATCTATCTGCTCCTGGTGGTGCAGGATCTGGTGAGGTGGTGCAAATACAAACACACAGGTGTTTTTTCCAAATAGTGCTCTGGAATCTTCAAAGGTAGCTGATAGGGGCCAGGCAGTGGTGCACATGCCTTTAATCTCAGTATTTAGGAGACAGAGGTAGGTGGATTTCTGTGAGTTATAGGCCAGCCTGGTCTACAGACTGAGTTCCAGGACTCAAGAAACCCTGTCTTGAAACCCTCCGCAAAGAAAAAAGAAAGGAAGCTGATAGGGGTATTTCAGACATGGGTCGTGATTGTTGCTGGAGAAATTCATGTAGCAAAGTGTGTATTTTAAAAAAAAGTTGCTAGGGCTGATGAAAGTACTTAGCTTTTCTTAGACAGGAGGAAGGGTATTTCACACAAAGTAAATACAAGTGATGTGACTAGAACCTATGCTGAGGGTTGGGGTGTTTTCATGGAGACAGATGGAAGAGAGGATAACACAGTCTAAGGAATTTGCAGTTCTTTGGTTATCAAAACATTTGAGCGTGTAGGAGTCGGAAAGTGTTGGTGAAAGACTGATGGCAGTGTACACAGCCTTGTTGCAGGCAGAGAGCAGAGTGGCTGTCCTAGAACCCCTTTGTAGACCAAGCTGGCCTAGAATGCAGACCTCCCCGAGTTGCCAGCAGATTAAAGACTGTGTCATCACTGCCTGGGTAGAGACTTTCTTTCATTTTGTTGTTTGTTCCTTTCTTTCTTTTAATTGGTGATTATTTTTTTATTGAGTATGCATTTGATGTGTGGGTTAGAGTAGAAATTTGTGGAGTTGTTTACCTTACCTTTATATTTATTATTCTAGGATCTGGATTCAGTTGGTCAGTCCATTTACCTATCTTTCTGGCAACTCTAGGAGATTTAAAAAAAAAAATAGCTGGGTAGTGGTGGTGCACATTTTTAATTCTAGCACTCAGGAGGTAGAGGCAAGTAGATCTTTGAGTTTGGGAGTTTGAGGACAGCCAAGGCTATTCAGAAAAAGTCTGTCTCAAGAGCAAAAAAAAAAAAAGATTTTTTTCTGTTTATATTTTTCTTGCAGGTATTGCTTTTGAACAAACTGAGGTTTATTGAAAATCAAGAAGTGTACAGTGTTAACACCAAGTTTAGGTTTAATGTGAATATATCATTTAGTTGATTAAAAAAAAAAAACCAAAACCAAGCATTTTCCTTTATGTGTGTGTGGGCGCGTCTGTGGTGCTTAGAGAGTAGAATGTGTAAAATCCACTGGAGCTGGAGTTACAGGTAGTTGTAAACTGCCAGCTTTAGTGCTGGGAACTGAGTGCAAGTCTTTTGAAAGAGCAGTAAGTGCTTTTAACCACTGAGCCCTGTTTCTAGCCCATTCAGCTGATGTTTGTTTATTTTTCATGTGTATGAGTGTTTGCATACAAGCGTGTGTACCACCTGTGTGTCATGTGGGTTCTTTGAACAGAACCTGAGTCTTCTGCAGGAGCAGTAAGTGCTTTTACCCCTGAGCTGTCACTGTAGTTCTTTGAGCTCTGTTACTACTACCACCATTTGCAAGGTCTTACTTTGTAGCTCTGCCTGATCTGGAACTCCCTTTGTAGGCCAGGCTAGTCTTAAATTGGAAGACACTGCCTATTTGCAGTTTCATTTATTGTTCTTTTGTATGTATGGATGTCATTTTAGTTTTTTTTTTTTTTTTTTCCAAGACACGGTTTCTCTGTAACCTTGGCTGTCTTGGACTCACTTTGTAGACCAGGCTGCCCTTGAACTCACAGAGATCCGCCTGCCTCTGCCTCCTGAGTGCTGGGTCTACAGGCATGTGCCAACCACCCGGCTTTATCTATCTATCTATCTTACTTATCAGTCTATCTATATCTATCTATCTATCTGTCTGTCTGTCTATCTATAGCTAATCTTATGCACATTGATATTTTGCCTGAATGTATGTCTGGGTGACAGGTTCTGGACATTTGTGAGCTGTCATGTAGGGGCTGGGAATTGAACCTGGGCCTTCTGAAAGAGCAGCCAATGCTCTTAATTGCTGAGCCATCTCTCCAGCTCCTGTGTATGGGTATTTTAACTGCATGTATGTCTGTGTACCCTGAGTGTACTTAGGTTATAGATGATTGTGAGCCACCATGTTGGTGCTGGAAATTGAATCTGTTTCTCTGTAAGAACAACCACTGCTTTTAACCTTTGGGCCATCTCCCTAGCCCCTTCAGCTTATTTATCCATAAGAGAGGGTTTGTCTTTCTTGGCTGACCTTGAACACGCAGAGATCCATCTGCTTTTTCCTCTTGAAAGCTGGAATTAAAGGCCTGTGGCACCTACACTTGAGTAGGAGACCTGAACTTGAATTCTGCAAGAGCAATATATACTCTCAGCTGTTGAGCCATCTCTCTAGCGCTCCACCTCAAGCCTAGTTTTGTTTGGGACCTGGGAGAGAACCCAAACATCATGTGTGTTAAATAAGCACTCTAACAACTAAGTTGTATTTTCAGCCCCCTTTTCAAAGTTTCTCTTTCTTTTATGTTATTTGTGCCACAACACTGAACAACTTGTATGAGTCTGTGTGGCCTTTCTTACTACCATACTATGTGTGTATGGAGGATCAAGGTTGGCAGGAGTTGCCTTTACTAGCTGGCCATCTTGGTAGACGGCACCTGCTTTTTTTTTTTTTTTTTTTTTATAAACAATGTTTGTTTGTGATTTTTCTCCATATTTCATGACATGTTCAGTACATGTTCATTCACTATGTTCAGTATGCTGATAATTTCCTTGGATATACCAGTGAAAGTGAAAAATAGATATGTTTAAAATCTCAATTATGTAAACAACAGTGAAGCAGTGAAAAAAGTATTAGTATATTAATCAATTCTTTGAATGGTAGCTTTAGATCACATTCATTCAAAATTTATATTCCCAACTTTGTAGTTTAAAAAAATTTTTTTTGTTCTAATTATTTGTGTTTTTGTTTTTGGGTTTGTGCACATGAATGTACTGCTCTTGGAGATCAGCAGAGGGTGTCAGGTTTCCTGGAACTGGAGTTACAAATGGTTCTAAGCCACCTGAATTGGGTGGCTTGCTTGTTTTGCACTACATATTGTCCATTGAGCAGGCTCTCCAGCTCTTACATGGCTTATTACGCTTTTCTCGTAGAAGGGCTGGTCAGATTGTTTAAAAGTCAAAACAAACAAAATCTAGACTCCAGGGCTAGAGCTATGGAGCTCAGTTCCCTGAGTTCAGTCTCTAGCACCAAATATAATCAGGTGTACTGGATTTCAGGATTACAGCTCGAATCCCAGTACTTTTGCATACTCTTAACTGCTGAGTCCTCCTCTAGCACACACTAGTTTGTTTTATTTTGAGATAGGATCTCATGTAGAAAGGTTGGCTTTGAACCCTTGATCTTCCTCCCTAGATTTTTCCAAGTTCTGTGGATTATATGTGTGTACCACCACACCCAGTTTCCATTGTTTTTTTCCATTTAAAAGCTCTTCGAAACCTTTTTTTTTTTTTTTTTTGAGACAGGTTTTTCTCTTGTAGTCTTAGCTGTCTTGGACTCACTTTGTAGACCAGGCTAGCCTCATATTTACAGCAACCTGCGTGCCTGTCACTGCCTCACTGAGTGCTGGGATTAATGTGCCACCATGCCTGGCTTTTTGGGCACTTAAACACTTAAGGGTTAAAACAGGTCATTACAATTCAGGGGTCAACAAAATGGTGATGGTTTTTGAGATAGTGTCTCTTGTAGTCTAGAATGACCTTGAACTCCTTGTCTGGCCTCCATTTCCCAGGTACTGGAATTATAGGAGTGTGCTGTATTTAACTTTGGGTAGAAGTCATACTGGTTTGTATGTCTGCACGTGTAAAAACCAATTTAAGACCTTCTCCCCTTGCCACACAACAAAGCATTTGCTGATCTAAAATGGTAACATGCCAATATTGAGTCCAAAATGTATAATATGAACTATAATTCTTGCCTGAACTAGAGTGGCTATTGTATCTTAAGGGTACACAGAAGCATTGTTTTATGCCCATTTCTGGCTAGATTTTTGTTAAAGCAAACTTGTGTAGGATACACCTTATATGTAAGGAAATTTGCTCCACTAGTGAAGCCTATACTTGTGATCTGAGAAGTGATAAACAGTGGTTAGACAGCCCCTTCACCTGTTGATTCTTTTCTACTGCATCCAAACTTGTATTGGTTGTCTATATAGTACAGTATTTACTCTTAAGGAATTCTGGAGTTGCCCAATTTAATTTCATCAATTTGAAGTTTTTGTTTTGAGAATCAGGTTTTACTTTCAGGGAGGCATGAAAATCACTCTGTAGCCAAGCAAGCCTGAGTTTGCAGTGTTCTTCCTTCCTCAGCCTCCTGAATGCTAGGATTATAGGCATGAGCCATCATTCTCAATTTAGTTTTATCTTTCTAAAAAAAATTTTTTTAAAGGTCTGGAAAGAAGGCTCAGTGGCTAACAACAGCCTCCTGCCCTTCAACAAGACAAAGTTCAGTTCCCAGCACCCAAGTTAGACTGCTCACAACCACTTGTAATTCTGTCTCCAGAGAATCTGAGGCTCTTCTGATCTCCAAGGGCACACACATAAACACTTATAAGTAACAATTAGAAAACAAAGTTTTTACATTAATTTGTGTGTGTGTGTGTGTACATGTCTGTGTGGGTCAACACATGTGAGTGTGACGGTCAGAGAACAGCTTACAGGACTCAGTTCTCTTTTATTAATGTGATTCTGGGGCATGAACCAGGCTTGGCTGCAGGAGCCATTATCTAGTGAGCCATCTCTCTGGTCCAGCATACCTTTTTATGATTTTTCATTTTTATAAATTTATTTTTATGTATATTGGTGATTTGTCTGAATGTGTGAGGGGGTCACACATTCCTGATTCTCAGGAACAGGAATTAGAGACAGTTGTGAGCTGCCATGTGGGTGCTGGGAATTGAATCCTGGTCTTCTGGAAGAGCAGCCAGTGCTCTTAACCGCTGAGCCATCTCTTCAGCCCCTTGATGATTATTAAGTACTAAGTTTTCAGCAACTCATTTAGTAGCCCTCTTTCCCCTTGGTTTTATTTTAGGCACAGTTCTTAAGTCTTATAACCTGTTTGGGTAACCAAAATTAGCCCTTAAAAAAATACATAACTATTTTAGTCTTTGAAAAGCTGCCATCCAAAAGCTAATTTTCCTGTGGAGAGTTGTAGATAGATTAATTTATGCTTACCAAGAACTAGACTGTCTTGAGAGCTTCTGATTTTGGTTGTGTCAAACTTAAACTTTATCTTTTTATTTGTTTTTAGATTTTGGTTCGCTGTTTGACCTGGAACATGACTTACCAGATGAATTAATCAACTCTACGGAACTGGGACTAACCAATGGTGGTGATATTAGTCAGCTTCAGACAAGCCTTGGCATGGGCATAGTACAAGATGCAGCCTCTAAACATAAACAGCTGTCAGAATTGCTACGGTCTGGTAGTTCCCCTAACCTCAATATGGGGGTTGGTGGCCCAGGCCAAGTTATGGCCAGCCAGGCCCAACAGAACAGCCCTGGATTAGGTTTGATAAATAGCATGGTTAAAAGCCCAATGGCACAGACAGGCTTGACTTCTCCCAACATGGGGATGGGCAATAGTGGACCAAACCAGGGTCCTACGCAGTCCACAACAGGTATGATGAACAGTCCGGTGAATCAGCCTGCCATGGGAATGAACACAGGGATGAATGCTGGCATGAATCCCGGAATGTTGGCTGCAGGCAACGGACAAGGGATAATGCCCAATCAAGTCATGAATGGTTCAATTGGAGCAGGTCGGGGACGGCCGAATATGCAATACCCAAATCCAGGGATGGGCAATGCTGGCAATTTATTGACTGAGCCACTACAGCAGGCCTCTCCTCAGATGGGAGGACAAACAGGACTGAGAGGCCCCCAGCCTCTTAAGGTGGGTATTGTTTTTGTTTGTTTACAGAATAGCCTTCGGGCTGTTTTAGTGATATAGGAAGAGCTTGAGGTTATTTGTGTGTTTGCCAACGATCTAATGTGTTGGTACAAATCATGAGCTCCTTTACTAAATTTATAGAAAATATTTTTATGCTTGACTGGTATCTGTACCTTCATGGTTTTTCCAAATGGTTGCTTGTGAATTCTCAATCTTTCTGACCTCTTAACTTTTGGGATATTTTCATCTCATTTTAGAATCCACATTATTCTTGTAGCCTCCTTAAAAAAGTACAATTTCTGGATCCTAGGTATTAACACTGTTTAAATAGAGAGTTCATTTGTTCTACTTCTCAGATGACTGTGTGTGAGTACACATGTTTGTGTTTATTAAGTCTAGATCTTGGGCTATTCTTGCAGAACACCAGAGTTCAGTTCCTAGCACCCACAACAAGTGGCCCACAACTTCCTGTAGCTCCAGTTCCAGGGGATCCAACTCTCTCTGGCTTCTGCAGGTACATGCACATATACACATTGTGCACAACATCCCATCAGGCACATACATATACCCACAAATAAAAACATCTTAAAAAAAAAAAGAAAGGCAAAGTTTTGCTATGGACTTGGCTGGCGTAGAACCTGCTTGTGGTTGAGGCCGACCTGAGTCTTAGAGTGGTTCTCCTTCCTCTGCCTCCTGTAACATTTCGTGCATGGTTTAATTAGCTGCCGTACCCCATCTTAATTCTTTTCATTCTTTTCATCACCTCAGCCTGGGATTGGGGAAATGGGAAGGGTGAGGGTAGGATTCTTTCATGTTAAACATTATTCATAGTTGATGATATTGAGCATGTAGAAATGAAACCAATGAAAATTTAACTAGCGTTATAGGTGGTTTGATAACCAGATAGATGTTGGACCTTGTTTGAGATTTTTGTTGTTTTGAGACAATGTCATGCTATGTATCCTTGACTGGCCTGGAATTCACTACGTACACCAGACTGTTCTCAAAGTCAGAGATCTGCCTCTATCAGTAATACTGGAATTAAGAGCATGGGTCACTGTAGCCAGCTTTTTGTGTCTTTATTATTGTTTGTGACACTGAGTTTAGTTAGGATTGCTTGTGTGAGCATAGGACATTACTGGAGCATAGGCAACTGTCCTGTGCTAATACCGCTGAAGAAAATTAAGTTTTGCCTAGCAACCATTAACTGTTAGTAATGAACTATTCCCCTGTCTATGATGAGATGTTAACTGGCTCCATGCTGTACAGGCTTTTCTTTACCTCCTTCTTCACCCTTTTTTTTTTTTTTTTTTTTAAATGTGAGTATGCATTGCAGGGTCCAGCAGGTATATAAGGATCCCAACAACTTTTGAAATTTTGTTTTTTCCTTTTCACATTTACATGGATTCTAGGTGAACTCTTACCAAACTTGCATGCACAGAAGCTCCTTTATCCCTGAATCATCTTACTCTTGTGCAGATTTTATTCAAGTTTTGTTGTGAGTTCATTATTGTAGCAGTCATATTGTGTCTGGCATTTTACAGCAGCCCTCTCTGTTCCTTGAGCCTGGGTTTGATATAATTAACCCATTTGTCACTTAAACACTCAACAGTCACTTGTTCTAAGCACCTTGACCAGTTTTGTTTTATGCAACTCTGCATTAACTACTGTCCAATACAGAAAGAAGCTTCTCTGATCCAGGACCAAGGTTCACAAAAGCATTAGTGTGTAGGTATAAACAAAATTACTAAGAAGGTGTTCAGATATGATGTTAGCAAATAGCTCTGGGCTTCAGGATGAGGCATGAATGTTCTCCTGTGGACCAGGTCTGAAATCCAATTAGAAACCCATGGTTTACCCTCATAATAGTAAGGGTACTATTGCATCATTGGGGACCCCTCACTAGAAGCTTTGTGTTGTGGCTTGCAAGGTGCATAAGGTTGTTGATGACTTTCTTCCCTAGCAGTTTGCTATATTATACCTTCCCGCACTATGAAAGCTAGTCAGCAGGAAGGAAACTTCTAGCTGCATTCCAGCTTGATTCCTCCATGTTCTGTAACCTAGGTCTGAGGTTTTCACCAATAGTGTTCTGTCTAGTTCAGGTGGCAGTGGTAATAGCAGCGGTCTGTATTGGTGGCTTGTGGAGTATCTCTGACCAGATCTTAAGGGCCGATATCCCACATTGAGACTTTCATTTAGTAGTAACCTATGCGAGCAGCAGTACTGATTTGCGCAGAATACTTTTGTTTAAATTTTTTTTTCTTTGCAAGGTGGTAGTACACCTTTAATCCCTTAGCACTTACAAGGCAGAGGCAGGTGGATATCAGTGAGTTCAGAAAAACAAAAAACAAAAGCAGACTTTTTGGCTCACACTTCTGTATTTTTAATGTTCGTGTAAAGGTGGGCACACTTAATGTGGAGGTCAGAGGATATCAGGCTTGCATTTCAATCATGTTTACTCACTGAGCCATGTTTCTAGTCCTAAACAATTCTGTGTAGCCTTGACTGTCCTGGACTCACTTTGTAGACCCGGCTGGCCTCGAACTCACAGAGATCATTCTCCCTCCCCCAAAGCCCCCTATTTCTGCCTCCCTGAGTGCTGGGATTAAAGGTGTGTCCCACTGCACCCGGATTTTTTCATTTTTTTATTGTTATATGAGATTTATTTGTAGATACTTGTGTTCCACAGTGGGGAAAGACGAGAACTTTCTGGTGGTGGTTTCTTCCTTCAGTCTTAATAAGGGTTATGTGGATTAAACACCCGTGTCTTCAGGTTTATACAGCAAATGCTTTCTTCTCCCTCCTACCCCACCTGCCCTCAACCACCTACACATTGCCGTGGTCTCTCTTAGTGCCCTGACCTCTGAAGATGCTCTCAAGTTAAACATACAAATCTAAAAGTTTGAAGCTAAGATCCACAATAGATATTTTGTGGAATTTATCTTTCTAGGCTTGGGTTAACTTATGCTTTGTATTTTCCAGTTCCATCTATTTTCCTTCAAATTTCATTTTTCTTTACAGCTGCGTTTCATTGTGTATGTATAAATTTTTTTAGCCATTAGTTGGTGGACATCTAGGCTGCTTCTGTTTCCTACTTATTACGAATGGAGCAGCAGTCAACATGGAGATATATGGAACTTATCTAATTATGTCAGGCAAGTGTTAAGCAGAAAGAGGAGGCTGGAGAGATGGCTCAACTATTCAGAGCACTAACTGCTCTTGCAGAGACCTGGGTTCAATTCCCAGCACCCACATGGCATCTCACAACTGTCTGTAACTGCAAGATCTGACACCCAGAGACATATATGTAGGCTAAGCACCAATGCACATAAAATTAAGTAAAATTTTTTAAAAAGCAGAGAGGTTCACTGGGAGGAACCTAAGTTGGTGTGTTAAAAGTTGTTATTGCCAGGTGGTGGTGGTGCATGCCTGTAATTCAAGCACTCTGGGAGACAGGGGTAGGCTTATCTGAATTGGATGCCAGACTGCATAGGACAGCCAGGTCTATACAGAAAAACCATGTCTCAAAAAACAACAACAAAAAAGTTGTGGCTGTTTTAAATGTGTGTGTCTGCAAATAGGTATGTGCACTGCACATGGAGGCTTTAGGTCAGAAGCATTGGATTTTCCTGATGTAGCGGGATTATAGGCAGTTGTGAGCCTCCTGAAGAACCAAGTGTAAATCCTCTAATTCACTGAGACATCTTTCTAGTGTGTCCTTTCACAGATTATATCCTCATTGATTCAGGAATTGGATACATGCCAATGAATAAAGCATAAATTCCTGCCCTCGTAGAGATTAAGTTTTGATAGTAAATTTCACATAAAGGTTTTTTTGTTTGTTTGTTTGTTTTTGTTTTTGTTTTTGTTTTTTGTTTTGTTTTGTTTTTTGAGACAGGTTTCCCTGTGTAGCACTGGCTGCCCTGGAGTTACCTCAAATTTACAGAAATCCATTTGCCTCTGAGTGTTTGGATTAAAGGCATGTGTGATCACCAGGCAAGAAATGGATCTTAAGCTGAGCATGCTGGCTCACAGCTTTTATCCCAGCAGCTGGGAGGCAGAACCCCATGGATGGGTCTCTGAATTAAAGGCCACCCTGGTCTACTTAGAGAGTTCCAGGCCAGCCAGAGCCAACAGTGAGACCCTGTCTCAAAAGAACAGGAGGGTGGTTGTGGGGTGAATCTTGCCACATTTAGGATGTAGTTCAGAGTTCAGTGTAGAATGTGTACTTGTATGAGCAAGACCCCAGGAATGATCACCAGCACTCCCTAAAAAACTTTAGAGTTTAATTGTTTAAAGTGAGTGTTTGGTTTTAGGAATAAATGCCATTACCCAAAACAGTAATGATAACATAGTTTTTGGAGTTTACTCCTGGCATCACTCCATGATAATTTTTTGTATGTAATATTAGAAGAATTCTTGTTACTTAAGATAGGGTCTCAATATCCCAGGCTGGCCTCGAACTTCCTGTGTGATACTCATCTTCCTGCCACCATTTCCTGAATGTTGGGATTACAGCCATATACTGTATAACACTTGGTTTATGGGGTGTAGGTGAAACCAAACCCAGGTCTTAATGCATGCCAGGCAAGAACTGAGATATTAACTGAGATCTGTGTTTCCAACATTAAGAGTTCTTGATTTTTAAAGTTTTATATTGAGAATTAGTGTTTTAGAGAGATTTTCACTCAACAGTTAAGAACTTGTACTGATCTTTCAGAGGACCTAAATTTGGTTTCCGGCACCTATGATGGCTGGTTTCCAAGCCCCTGAATATAGCTTCAGGGGATCTGATGCTTTTGGCCTGCTGGAGGACCTAAATATATATGGCATACTGATGTGCCACCAAGTCTGGCATTGTTTCTGTTTTGTTCCAGGTTGGTCTCAAACTAAAGAGCTATCAAAATCAGTTCTCTTGTCACAGCCTCCTGAAATTAATATTGTAAGCTTGAGCTTGCCTGGTAGAGTGCTTTTTGCTTGTTTGTTTGTTATGTTTGTTGTTTTTATAACTATTTGTATGAGTGTTTGTGTATCATGTACATGTTTGTTTAGTGCCACCAAATGCCAGAAGATGATTCCCTGGAACTGGAATTAATAGAAGGTTGTGAGTTACTATGCAGGTTCCTGGAATATGGGCCATTTGCAAGAATAAGTGCTCTTAACTACCTGAATCATCTCTTCGACCCTTATTTTCATTTATAATGTTTTTATATGTATTTTATTACATTCCTAATTTTCTGAAGGAATTTAAGTATTAATAGGTATTTAATATATGCAGTGCTATTTTTTAGCAAAGGAAGAATGATGCCTTGAAGGCTTTTGTGTGTAAGAGATGTCTTTTGCTTGTCATTTCCTGAATGTTGTATGACACAACTTTTCCTGGGGAGACACAACACACACAGCTACTTATTCCAGATAGGGAATCGCAGACTAAAGTGTAAATACCACCAAAATCTGATTTGGTAAACCAATGACCTTTATAGGGGTTTCTTATAAGTGTGAAGGGTCACTGACAGGAGAAGAAATGACTTAAAAGACATCTATATCACCAAAGCCCACCCCAGCATGGGTGAACAGCTCACAAAGCTGGGAACCTGGAGCATACTGCACCTCCTGAAGGCAGCCTAACAGCTGGGAAAAGTCCAGGTGCCTGAAAATTCTTCCTGGCAGCTGTTTTCTTTTGCTTTTGGGCAGCTGGTCTGGCCACAGAGTCTTTGCAGCTTTTCTCCTCTGAGAGTCTTTTCTGCATATCTCCTTCCCTCTGAGGGGGACTCTCAACCTTGTGCTTACACTGGCAGGGAGGAAACCTAGTGAATCTAGTCAGTTTCAGGAACTTCCTGAAGCTATTGTAATTACTGGCTTCCTATGTAAGGAGCTCCCTGCAGGGTGGAGTGTTTCAGTCTGGGAGTACAACACTGGTCCTTTCTCTGTCTTGTCAGGTTAGGTCAGTGTATTATAGTGGGTAATTGGAGATCTGAAACCATCAGTTATAGAAGGAAGTGAGATCAAAAAACAGTGTAGCAGACACAAATATAGTTCCATCTTACTCTATTTGATGGGGAAGAAAGAAAAGGCTTCAAGAGACAGTCTAATGATGTAAAGGTGGAATTCTGAGGGAAAACACCAGATTGTATTGAGAGATAATGTGAATAAAGACATAATTATAGATACCAAGGCAGCTTAGAAATTTCTGCATTTTATTTCCTTTTATAAACTTCTATAAACACTTGTTACTTCTTGGTCTTTTATGGTGTCATTCAGAGTTCTGTGGTAAAATGGCTTTCATCCTATGAATTTTTTAATTAAGGAAGCAATTATAAATGAAATATATATATACACACACGCAACTACAAATCAGCATAGGCATAAATGTTACAATTATTTTAGAATAAATATTAGTACTTTAAAATATAAATAAGTCAAGGGCTGGAGAAGTGAGTGCTTCATTACTTAGGAGCACTGGCTCTCCCCTTGTAGAAGACCCAGGAACAAATAACAGCACCTATATAGTGGGGATCTGATGCCCTCTCCTGGCCTTGGGAGGCTCTGCATGTAAGTGGTACACAGACATACATGCTGGCAGAATACTCACACACATAAAATAAATACAAGTGTGGTGGTACAACAGTCTGGTCTACATAGGGAAATTATGTCTCAAGAGAAAGAGTTTAAGTGGTAGCTGGGTGCTGGTGCACGCTTTTAATCCCAATACTTAGGAGCCAGAGGCAGGCGGACCTCTTGAGTTTGAGGACAGCTTGGTCTACAAAGTGAGTTCTAGGAGAGCCAGAGATAAGCCCTGTCTCAAAAAAAGGGGAGGGCCCCTGGAGAGATGGCTCAGAGATTAAGAGCATTGGTGGTTCTTTCAACGGTTCTGAGATCAATTCCCAGCAACCCCATGGTGGCTCACAACCATCTATAGTGAAATATAGATCTGGTGCCCACTCCTGGTGTGCAGACAGAATACTGTACAAATAATAAAAAATTATGTGTGTAAGTAATACTACTTTAAGAAGAAAAAGAAAAATTTTGCATCTTTGTGATCTTAATACTTATTTCCTTTGCAAGTTAATATCAGGTAGTCATATAATAGTGGGAATGTGGCTGGCATGGAATTGGTAATTCTGTTTCTTCCGAAGCGCTGGAGTTATAGGCTTCACAGAACCAAGCCTGGTCTCAAAATATAGTTGGGAGGGGGTTCTTTGAGAAAGATTATTTGGAAAAATGCTGCCACACAAGCACAGGGGCTTATTAGTCCCCAGTACCTGTCTTAAAAAATGGCTCTGTTTTAAAAAATGGCCTCATCAGTGGAGAGGTGAAGCCCTAATCAGCAAGATCCAAGCTTAGTTAAAGGCTTGCCTATGAGATGTCTTGGTAGGTAAAGACACTTGACAAGCCTGGAGCCCCTGACTGCATCAAGTAGTCTTCTAACTTCTGCATGTGAATGCACTGTGGTAAGTGCATGGATGTGCACACATAAATTGCTTAAGTTCTTCATTGTGTAATAGAATGGCTCTAGAGAAACTGAGAAGAGCAAAAAGTAGCCCTGGTTCTTACAGCTGAGTGTGACATTGAAAATTCTGACTCCAGCCTCTACCTGTTGCTCAGGTTTTGTTTGTTTGTTTTTTTTTTTTTTATTTTATCTGTGAAATTTACTTTTAAAAGCATACTTACTTTAATTCATGTGTCTTAGTTTTTAGATTTGGGTTTTATTTATTGTGTGTGTGTATTGTTAAGGGCACATCTGCCATGGCACAGGCAGAGAGCTTAGAGGAGATTCCTGTGGAGTCAGTTCTCCCCTTTTACCTTTGGGAATGCAGGGGATCAAAGTCAGGTTGGTAGGATTTTGCAGTGAGCACCTTTACCTGCCGAGCTGTTTTGCTGGGCCCTTCAGTATAGGTTCTAATTTAATCAAAAGATTTTATTTAAGATGGTTTTCTAAATATAGAACATGAAATATGGGTATGGTAATGTCTTTAGTAATCTGGAGAGTGAAATTTTGTTTTCTGATTTCTACATAGATGGGAATGATGAGCAATCCTAGTCCTTATGGTTCACCATACACGCAGAATTCTGGACAGCAGATTGGAGCGAGTGGCCTTGGTCTCCAAATTCAGACAAAGACTGTACTACCAAATAGCTTATCTCCATTTGCAATGGACAAAAAGGCAGTTTCTGGTGGGGGAATACCCAACATGGTGAGTATTTTTTTTTTTTTTCTTTCATTTTGGTTTTTGGAGACAGGGTTTATTTATATAGCCCTGGGTGTCCTGGAACTAGCTCAAAAAACCAGGCTGGCCTTGAATTCACAGAGATCTGTCTACTCCTGCTCTGGGATTAAGTTGCATGTTCCACCTCTGCCTAACTCTTTATTTTTAACATTTATGTATGTATAGGATAGGTGTGTGTGCACATGCCATGGTGAACATGTGAGTGTGAGAAGTCAGTTTGCAGAAGCTGGTTTTCTTCTAGTGTGAGTCTTGAGTTGTACTTAGGTCATTATCATTACTTGTTGAGCCATTTTGTGAGCATTAGGCTGATTGTTGTGTGATGGGTGAATCATGTGAGGGGGTTCCTTGTGCCTTGGATTGGAATTTCACTTTGTAAAATTTCAATATGGGATCTTATTTCGTGTGCCTAATGATCAGTAGGAAGAATAATCCAAAATAAGAGTAAATGTGTGCTCCAGTGAAGTCTCCGGAGCCTGATGACTGAAGGAAGGGAAAACCTTTCTGCTCTTGAAAAGACTTGACCCAAAGACTTCTACTCGCAAGGATTATATAAATTTTATTTGCATTAGTATAACAAAGTAATTTTTCTCAAAAAATTTTTTTCTCTGTTGGGATGGAACCCAGTGCACATTTCACTGCTGTTAAACTTCAGTAAGCACTACCTGTAATGGACAGTTCATCTGTTTAAAGGTTTCCAATAAGGCAGCTCTCTGTAAGTTCAGGTCAGCCATGTCTGCATAGCAAGTTCTAGGCCAGCCAGAGCTAAGGTGAGAACTTGTCAATAAGAAAGGTATGGTGGCTCTAGACACAGACACAGGTGGATATGATTTGGTTCAAACAGTTTCTAGTTACGAATTTAAGATTACTAAATAGTTTGTTTTTGCCTTTTGAAATTTGGCCTAGAGTAATTTTATCTTTCTTTTACATGTTTTTGTATTTTGTGTTGTGTTTATTGTCTGTATTTCTGAAATCCTGTTAAGTTTTAAATATTACAAAGATAATGAAACATTTCCTCGATATCCTAAGGAATAACTTTTGCTGGGAAAAGTTATTTATTTATCTGGAGGTATAAAAACCATTTTTTAGCCAGGCATGTTGTCACACACCTGTAATCCCAGGACTCCTAGACAGAGGCAGGCAGATCTCTTGAGTTTGAGGCCAGCCTGGTTTATAAAGTGAGTCCAGGATAGTCAAGGCGATACAGAGAAAACTTGTCTTGGAAAAACAAAAGCAAAAAGACCCGATTTTTTTTCCTCTTGTTTTTTGAAGATTTATTTATCATTTATATAGAATTCTGCCTGCATGTGTATCTGCATACCAGAAGAGGGCACCAGATCTCACTGTAGATGGTTATGAGCTCCTATGTGGTTGCTGGGAATTGAACTCAGGACATCTGGAAGAATAGCCAGTATTGTTAGCCTCTGAGCCATTTCTGCAGCCCTCAAACTTATTTTTTTTTGCTGGACATGCTGGCACATGCCTTTAATTTGAACACTTGGTTTTCTGTTTTAAGATTTCTACTTAATTGTGTTTCTGTGTGTGTTGTATGCATGCTGGTGTCCAAGTTGACTAGAAGAGTTTGTTAGATCCATTAGCGTTACAGGAGTTTGTGAGCTCTGGATATGTAATCTATGAACAGAATTCAAATCTCTGGCAGAGGAAGCAAGTGCTTTTAACCACTGAGGCACCTCTCCAGCCCCTGTATGTTTTTTGAGTCAGCTTCTGACAACAGGCTCCTTCAAACTTGCTATATAGAAGACTGGCCTTGAATTCTGGATCTTACCGTCTCAGCCTCCAATATTGAGAATGTGAAGTTTACCAGCTCATTTTAGTTTAGGTCTCTGTGTCTAATACTTTGACTATTTCTGAGACATGTTGTAATTTGTTTTCTTACTGCGTTAAGCTTTCTGATAATAGAAGCTATCATGTATCTACGGAATTCTTTCCATCCAAATAAAAAAAATGAAGTTTGGCATATAGTAGATCACCAATAATGGTTTAATTTGAAAATACCTAGTCCCTATTAAAAGATTGCACACACCATGACACTGTTAAATGTGTCTTTGTTATATCTTTCAGGGCCAACAGCCTAGCCCATCGGTCCAGCAGTCAGGCCTTGTGACTCCAGTTGCGGCAGGGATGGGTTCTGGAGCACATACAGCTGATCCAGAGAAGCGCAAGCTCATCCAGCAGCAGCTTGTTCTCCTTTTACATGCTCACAAGTGCCAGCGTCGCGAGCAAGCTAATGGCGAAGTGAGGCAGTGCAATCTTCCCCACTGTCGCACCATGAAAAATGTTCTAAACCACATGACACATTGCCAGTCAGGCAAGTCCTGTCAAGGTGAGTAGGTTTTAGGGTGATGTCTTTATTTAGTATCTGGTTATGTTGGTGACATTATGGACTTAGACATATTCTGATATCAAAATACATAAATTTGCTTTCCCCTCTTTATAAACAAAGCAGCTTGATACTCTGCTGCATTTGAGACCCATAAAATACATCATGGTGATGTACATTTGCTTGTTTGTGTTCCTGGACAGTGAACCCTGATCCTTGTACATGGTAGATGAACACTCTTACTGAGCACTTCCTATCTCCAAATTTGCCAGAGGTCACTGCTAGCTTGTTCTGGGGATTTATCGTCACCAGCTACCAAGTATTGGGATTAACTCGATTGACATTTTGTGGGTACTAGGGCACAGCAAGCCCTTGACTGACTGAACTATGTTCCCAACTTAAACATTACCCATTTGCTTGTTGTAATACCTTTAAAAAAAAAAGAGCTATCTGGACGAAATACAATTTATCCACATTGGCAAAATAATCTTGATGGTATTTTCTTTGGGAAATTGTAAAGACAGCTGCTATATAACCACAACTGAGTAGAATATGTTAGAAGAGGAAGTTGTAAAGTCTTATTTTTTGTGATATTTGTTTATTGATTTGCTCCAGCATAGCACTGCTCAGGTAGTACTGTTAAAGGCTTAGTCATATCCATGTGGGCAAATAAATACTCAACACAATACACTTTTTACCCAATTGAATACTTTTATGTGTGGCGTCACTGTTCTGCCCTGTGTTCTCCACAATTGCTTGGAGTATCTTTACTTAAAAGAGGTACCACATATATTATTAAAGCTGTTAAGTTGGCTGTTATTCTTGTTTTTAAAAAAATTATTTTTTTGTTTTATTTCAGTGGCACATTGTGCATCTTCTCGACAAATCATTTCACACTGGAAGAATTGTACAAGGCATGATTGTCCTGTCTGTCTTCCTCTCAAAAATGCTGGGGATAAGCGAAATCAACAGTGTAAGTGATTAAATCTTGGTGATTTATATCCAGGTATCTTGAGAAGCACACGCATACCTCTTGACAGGCTATATAGAGTTCTGCTTGCTAGGGTGAGATTTCTGTTGATTGTGTGCTTTTGCTATCTTTTTGCCTCGGCCTCTTGAATACATTGATTATAATGTACACCTTATTATTATTTTTTTTCCCCAAAATTGAAGCATCATTGTTTTGTCATTGAATGGTTTGCTTTTACACACTTGCAATCAAGTAGATCAAATGAAAAAAATGTTGAATTCGGGCATTGTTTGTTATTTTGGCCTCTTGTTTTCAAGATAGGGATATTCTAAGTTGGGTGCAGTGATACATTCCTGTAATCCCAGCACCTGGGAGGCAGAGCCAGGCAGATCTCTGTGAGCTTGAGGCCAGCCTAGTCTACAAAGTAAGACCAGGACAGCCAAGGTACATAGAGAAACCCTGCCACAAAAAATAGATAGATAGATAGATAGATAGATAGATAGATAGATAGATAGATAGATAGATAGATAGATAAAATGGGGATATTCTGTGTAACATTCTTGTCTGTTCTGGACCTTGCTTTGTAGACCAGGCTGGCCTCAAACTCAGGGACATTGCCTACCTCAGTGTTCAAGTAAGGTGTGATGGGTGTGTGCATGCATGTGTGGTTTTATAAAATAAAATTATCAGATGAAGATAAGATTGTTCTTATAGGAAAGTAATAGGGAAAAATAGTACATTTTGAAAGTGCAGCTTCAATGTCTTTCTTCCACGAAATATGAAGTATGTAGTGTTGAGATACATTTGGAAGCAGGCTTGGTGTTGCACACCCTCAGTCCAGCACTTTGGAGGCAGAGGCAGGCGGCTCTTTGAGTTTGAGGCCAGTGTGATCTACAAAGCAAGCTCCAGGACAGCCAGGGCTCCGCAAGGAAGCCATGTCTTGAAAGAGACAGAGGGAGAAAGAGATTTGGAAGTACATATGAAGCATGTGACTAGAAAATTATTTTAAAAACTAATTGGAGACATGAGCTATACTACTCAGACACTTCAGTAAATAAAACTTTATAAAATCATTAAGCATTTTTACTTTTTTTAAAACCAACTGTAGTATTTTATTTAATACTGTATCTTTTGTCTTCTCTAGCAATTTTGACTGGAGCGCCAGTTGGGCTTGGAAATCCTAGCTCTCTAGGAGTGGGTCAGCAGTCTACCCCTAGCCTAAGCACTGTTAGTCAGATTGACCCCAGCTCTATAGAGCGAGCCTATGCTGCTCTTGGACTACCATACCAAGTAAACCAGATTACACCACAAGCCCAGGTGCAAGCAAAGAATCAACAAAGTCAGCAGTCTGGACAGTCTCCCCAAGGCATGCGGCCCATGAACAACATGAGTAAGTGCATCTTTTAGTCTAGAGGTGATCCTGGTTAAATGTGTGAATAGCATGTCTAAATCAAGACTAACCTGCTTGTAGGTAGACATGCTTCCTTTCCCGCCTTCCTTCCCTCTCTCTGTATCCCTGCTTTCCTACCTCTCCTGTCTCCCTCTGTTTTGTTTTTTACTAAATGATTTTTTGAAATTGATATATTTTTAAATGTACTGAGATTACAAGTACACATCATAGGTGCTGCGGGTCTGAACACAGAGGGATCTCATGTTAGCATGGCAGGCACTTTACTTACAGAGCTCACCAGTCATATTTTTTGTTTTTAATATTTATCTGGATTTGTATGTTTCTGCTTCACTGTATATGTACCACATGGAAAGCCTGAGAAGATTAGAAGAAATTATTGGATTCTTGGGATTGGAATTTTATATAGCTGTGAACTGTCATGTAGGGGTTGGGAACTGAACCCAGATCCTCTTCAAGAACAGCAAGTGCTGTTTATCTCTGTGCCATCTTCCAGCTCTTTTTCTTCTTCTTTCTCTTCCTTTTCTTCTTCTTATTTATTCCTCTTCTTCCTCTTTTTGAGACCGGATCTCACTGTTTAGCTCTGATTGTTTTGGAACCCTCTGAGGTAGAACAGGTTTACTTCTGATTTTCAGAGATCTGCTTGCCTTTTCTTTCATATCCTCCCTCCCTCCCTCCCTCTCTCCCTCCCTCTCAGATTTCTTTCTCTCTTTCTCTTTTTTCTTTTACTGCTCTGTCTCCTACATACCAGAAGAGGGCATCAGATCCCAGTATAGATGGTTGTGAACTACCATGTGGTTGCTTGGATTGAACTCGGGACCTCTGGAAGAGCAAATAGTGCTCTTAACCGCTGATCCATCTCTCCAGCCCCCCCCCCCTTTTTTTTTTTTTTTTTTAAAGATAGGCTTTCTCTGTGTAACAGAGCTCTGGCTATCCTGGATTCACTTTATAGACCAGGCTGGCCTTGACAAACTGACAGAGATCCACCTGCCTTAGCTGAGATTAAAGGCATGTGCCAGCATGTCTGGCCTGTACCTCTGCTTTCTGAGTGCTGTGATTAAAAATGTGATACAACATCTAGCTGTTCTCAAGAGCACCCTTTTTGAGACAAGGTCTGTGTCTTCCTTTTTAACTCACTGCCTTATTTTTTGAGCCTGTGTCTTTATTATGCTGGAGCTCACTCATTGCCTGACCAGTAAAGCTGACCAGTAAGGTCTGGAGACCACCCCTTTTGGCACTTGGTGATATTGGAGCACTGCCACCCATGTTTATGTATGTGCATGAGATTTGGATTCTAGTGCTGTGCCTGTGTAGCCACACTTTACCAATAAGTGTTCTTTCCAGCTTCTGTGCTTCTTTTCTTACTTGTTTGTAAGGTAATGTCTTGGGTTAGTCTTTGTGTATTGTTAATTCCATTGCTATAATAATATATGCTAGTTTTTTTCTAATTTGTCGTTTTTCTTCACTTGGTTTATAGTACTTATTGTATGATGCCTATTTTATTTATTTCTTTGCTATGTTTTGCCCAGGTGCTAGTCCTATGGGAGTAAATGGAGGTGTTGGCGTTCAGACTCCGAATCTTCTTTCTGACTCCATGTTGCATTCAGCCATAAATTCTCAAAAGTAAGTTTGTTTCCTGAGTCCCTTCAAATACTTAATTCCTTGAGTGTTTTAGTTTTTTTGATTTGCTGGTAGCTTTTAGGCAAGGGATTAAGCAGGATGTCCATGTGTAGCCTTACTTGACATTTGTGTCACTAAAAGTAGTAGGGAGTTTCTGTATTGCTGCTCCATCCCATTCTTAAATGATGGATAGCATTAGAATATATTGTGCATGTGTATGAAGTTTTCAAAGAATGTTTCTTTTAATGTTATTTAAGTTATTGCTTAAGGGCCTTAGAGGGAAGGTGTGTCCACATGGCAACACAGTCTGTTGACAGACTTGGCTTTGTAAATATAAGAATTCACTTTTATCATTCATAAAGAAATGTAACAGTATTCTTTACTGAAATATGCTCACACAAACAGCACATAGTCTCATACACATGGTAGTAATTACTGTTAGCTCTAATTAAGTTGTCTTTCTCCAGTACTTCTTCACTAAAGCTATTTTATCTCTCATTTTAAAAGCCCAATGATGAGTGAAAATGCCAGCGTGTCCTCCCTGGGTCCGTTGCCAACAGCAGCTCAGCCATCTAGTACTGGAATTCGGAAACAGTGGCATGAAGATATTACTCAGGATCTTCGAAACCACCTTGTTCATAAACTGTAAGTAAGATGACATGTGTTATTTATAAGAGTTTTTGTCAGCTGGGTGGTGGTGGCAGCGCACCTCTTTAATTCCAGCACTTGGAGGCTGGAGTTCGAGGCCAGCCTGATCTACAGAGCAGGTTCCAGGACAGGCAAAAGCCACACAGAGAATCTCTGTGTCAGCAAACCAGAAAATTACCCTGTCAACAGTGCCTCCCAAATGCTGGGAATGTTAACGTCCAAAGCCATATTACTACTTTTGTGTAGCTAGGCTGTTGTTAATTTAATTTTCAGGTCATTCTTTTTGTTTTGGGTTTAGGGGAGGCAAGTCAGAAGAGAGTATCAATACACACAGTTTAACTTTGAATTCCTGATCCTCTTTTTCTTTTCCCAGGTATTTGGTAGTGTTGTATGCATATGCCACCATGCCTGGCTTCTTAAATCTGTTTTATTTTCTTCATTAACATATAATTTATCATGCCTCAAATTATTTTTAAAGTTACTTAAAATTGTTTGTCTGTGGCTCATGAGATGGCTCATTGGGTAAAGGCTCTGTTGTTGAGTCCATCCCTGGACTCACACAGTGGAAAAGAGAAAACTGACTCTTGAAGTTGCACTCTGGCCTTCTCACCAATCCTTTGTCCTGCATACATGAAAAACAAATAAGTTGAATAAAAATTGTTGATATTTTGGGTCTGGCAGTGTTGCTCATTTCATATCGTACTTGCCTAGGTTCATAAAGCTGTGGTTTGATCTCCATTCCCATATGAACTAGGTGTGGAGGAAAGGGGATCAGGATTGAAGGGATGCAAGGCTCCTGCATGTGTGTATAAGTATGTGCAAGTTCTCACACACATCTTAAAACTGGAATAAGTCTTCTAAAAAATACTGTGTCCACGTACTTTACAGGGAATTACTACAGTGGGCACCTGTTTCTCTGTCATTTGAAATAGTGTCTCTTTGTAGTCTTCGTTGTCTTGGAACTGGATATGTATAACAGGCTGGCCTTGAACTTAGAGATCTTTCTTCCTCTACCTGCTGAGTACTGAGAGTAAGGTGGTGGCCACCATACCCAACTTTACAGTGTAAAACATGTATGGTAGCAAAATTACGCTCTCTTGCTCCTCCTTTACAAGTTCTTAAAATTTTTGAGTAGTTACTGGGTTTTGTTTTAATAAGCCAAATAAATTCATGAGGAGTATCTAAAGGCTCATGATACTGGAGGAAAAATCAGGTTTTCTTTGTTATGTGTTACCACATAACTTTTTAGTAGAATCACAAAGACCAGAGAGTAGTTAATTTTACTCATATGTATGTTTTTATGTGAGTTTATGCTGCTTGGGTGTGAGTGCAAGAGGGTGTTTGAGCCACTATAGCTGCCTGATAACTGGAACTGAAAGTCTTAATACTAAGCAGTCTGTCTAGCTGTCTAGAAAGTATTTTTATGATGTTATTCTTCATGATTACAAAAACCCTTTGACTATCACTAATAAAAGTTTTGCTTTGTAATTGTAATATATCAATCTTTACAAAAACATTTCATGGTTTTAGTGGCCTATGCCTTTAATCCAAGCAGGCAGTCTAATCGCTGATTTTGATGCCAGCCTGGTATACATAGAGTTCTAAGACAGCCAAGGATACACAGAAGAATGCTGTCTTCCAGAAAAAGAAGAAAAAGCATCTTCAAAATTGTTACAACACTAGAGAAGAATAAAAATATGCATACATTATTCTGTTGGTAATTGTTGAAAAATACAGTACTTGGGGCTCTGGAGAAATAGCTTATTGAAGAGCACTGGCTGGGGTCCAGGCATGGTGGCACATGCCTTTAATCCCCGCACTTGGGTGGAAGAGGCAGCTGGATCTCCGAGTTTGACGAGAGTGTGGTCTACAAAGTTAGTCTAGGACAGCCAAAGCTATACCCTGTTTCAAAAAACTTAACCCAGCACACCTACATGGCAGGTCAGAATAGTCTGTAATTTCAGTCCTAGTATCCTTGATCCCATTTTGTATTCTTTTGGCCTCTGTGGGCAGTGCACACACATGGTGGACAACCATACGTGCAGGTAAAAATAAAATAAAGATGAGCCATATTGAAATTAACAACTTTTTTAAAAAATGACTTTTTGTGGGGTGTTTTTTTTTTTTTGTTTGTTTGTTTTGTTTTGTTTTGTTTGGAGACAGGGTTTCCCTGTGTATCCCTGGCTGTCATTGAACTTACTCTAGACTATGCTAACCTTGAATTCACAGTGATCTGCCTGCCTTTGCCTCCTAGACTGTTGGGATTACAAGTGTGTGCCACTGTGCTCGCTTTGTGAGTGTATGTAAAGCTGACATGTTATTACAGTGGTGCTGTTTTATGTTCCAGTGTTCAAGCCATATTTCCTACTCCGGATCCTGCTGCTTTAAAAGACCGACGGATGGAAAATCTTGTTGCATATGCTCGGAAAGTAGAAGGGGACATGTATGAATCTGCAAACAATAGAGTGAGCATGGAGGGTTTTTTTTGCTTTTGGTTTTGTTTTGTTTGTTTGTTTGTTTTTTAGTGGGTCTGTTGTATTTTAAATTGTCTTGGTGGCACATAATTTTAATACCAGTACTCTGGAGGCATAGGCATGCAGATCATATGAGTTTGAGAAGCCACTTTTTTAAAATGACAAACAGTGCTGGTGTTTCTAGCAGTATTCTCTAGCTTTACTGATCCTTCTTCCTAATACTGAACAGACAGAATACAAAAAGCAGTTCATTTTATTTGTTTGAGACAAGGCCCCAAGTGAAATTCACTGCTCTCAAACTGTAATAGAAGCTGACCTTGAACTCTTGATCCTCCTGTCTCTCTCCCAGGTGCTAGCATTTCATGTACTGCTAAGCTTGGCTGACAAAGCAATATCTCTAAGTGTATCTCAGTTATCTTAACTTTTTTTTTTTTTTTTTTAACTCTCATTCTTTCCCTCACCTTTTCTCCTTCTTTCCCTCCTCGTCCACCCTGGCTGTTCTGGAACTAGCTATGTCAGTAATTCTTCACTCTCTTCCATAGAATGTTGTGAATCAGTTCCTGGATGTTTTATCTCAAGTAGCATTTTCTTTGCATCAAATTGAACGTTTTAAAATTGGTACTAAAATGTAGGCTATTCTTTCTGGACCCTATAAATTGCCAGTTTTGCATTTTATAAATATATTTCTTGAAGTTTATTTTGTAAATTCATAGTGAAATTACTAGTCACATGTCATTGCTACTATAAGCTCATTTATTATTGACTTTATATACATTAGGGCCTACTTTTGTTTTTGTTCGTTTTTGGTTTTTAGTTTTTTCAAAACAGGGTTTCTTTGTGTTGCCTTGACTGTCCTACAACTTGCTCTGTAGAATAGGCCAACCTCCAACTCAGACATCTGCCTGCCTTTCTTTCTATAGGCAGCTTTAGTTATTGACCATTCTTTGAATGAAACCAATATTTGATCTTAGATATTTTTTTCTGTTTATCAATTTCTGCTTTCTCTTTTTTATTTAAAAAATATTCAAGGCGGAATACTACCACCTCCTAGCTGAGAAGATCTATAAGATCCAGAAAGAACTAGAAGAGAAACGGAGGACTAGACTACAGAAACAAAACATGCTACCAAGTGCTCCTGGCATGGTTCCAGTTTCTATGAATGCTGGGCCTAACATGGGACAGCAACAACCAGGGATGACTACCAGTAAGTGCTTTTTGTTATACTTTCTTTTTTTTTTTTTTTTTTTTTTTTTTTTTTTTTTCCCTTTTTGGTTTTCCGAGACGGGGTTTCTCTGGATAGCCTTGGCTGTTTTAGACTCTCTTTAGACCAGGCTGCCCTTAGACTTAGAGATCATCCTGCCTCTGCCCCCTGACTGCTAGGATAAAGATGTATGTGACCACACCCAGCTTAGTTATTCTTAATATGAAGAATAATATATCCACTTTTAAAAACTAGTGGACAAATGGAACCTTTCAGGGTATAATAATTAGCATAACTTGACACTCTACAATTATTTTTACTGCCCAAGAGAGCCTTTCAAATAGAAAATGGCCGCTTACATGTTTTCACTGGCTTTCTCCAGCATCCATTGTATTGTATTTGACAAGTACCCAGGAGATTTTGGTATATGAACTAAAATCAGGGCTCAATAGATAGTTAAGTACTGTTTTTGTTATTAGTGGCTTGTTTTAAGTTTTTTGAGACAGGGTGCCTTAGTGTGATATGAAAGAGACACCATGACCAAAACACCTGTTAAAAGAAACCATTTCTTTACTACTAGAGCTTTACATTTCGATCCACAGGCGGAGAAAGTAGAGGTGGGAGGCATGGCTTTAGTTTTGAAACCTCAGAGCCCAACTTTAGAGACTCAAGATCACCTACTCGAACAAAGCTATACTTCCTACGTCTTTGCAAATAGCTCCATTCACTGGAGGCCAAAACATTTTAATACGAGTTTAGAAGGGTCTGTTTTCACTCAGACTACTTCATGGGGGTCTTACTGTGTAGACCATTCTGGCTTTGAGCTTATAGAGTTCTGCTTGCCTCTGCCTCTCAAGTGCTGGGACTGAAAAGTTTGCATCACCAAACCTGGCCATATACTTCATTATAAACAGATTCATGTTTAAAATGACATATACTGCATATTCCAAAGCATCATTGCATAACATTTACAGCTTCCATTTCTTATTTAACACTCTTCTTGACCTGTGAAGTAATTCTATATCTGGCTGTTATGGATTGCTTAATTTACTCCTTGATGGATAGACTGTAAATAGTAATGTTCAGAAAAAGAATAAATCATTTTCAAGAGTAAATAGCACAGGCTGCGTCAGTTGTGTGATAAAGGTAACAGTAGGGAATATCAGTATTTGTTGTGCGGAGGAAAAACAACAGGGCATGCAAGCGTACATCTCAGTTGCGGCCTGGAGGGTTGCAGAGGAAGAAGGAAAGCCATGCCTTTTGCATGGGAGGTCAGCAAGCAGAGGCCTGGCTGAAGGGTAGGGAAAGAGCTTCAGCAAATGAATGTGGAAGTCCAAAGTGCCCTGGGAAAGCATGCTAATTTAGGCTTTAAGTATTTGGGGAGGATACAGAAGGAAAACTTCTAAGTTAGAAAAGCTGGCATGTCTGTATAATGGGAGCTCTGCAGGTAGCTGCTCGCTGTTTGTTTTGAGACAGGTTCTCACACTGTCCCACAGTAGACTTGAACTCATAGCAACCCTTTTAGCTTTCTCTGTGCTAGGTTAGAAATTTCAGTCTACCCTTACCCAAAAGAATAGAAATGATTTTTATTACAGAGAGTGGTGGACTTGAATAGCATGCCATAGCAACCCAACAGAGGTTGGAGAACAATGTGCACGAGACACTTCTACCTCTACTCTGTACATCCTGGGCATCAGACTCAGGTTGCTAGGTTCAGAATCAAGTGCCTTTATTCACAGAGCTGCTTACTGGCCCAGCAACACTATTCAGTATACCTTGTTGAAAGTGTTTAAATAGAGGATAACCTAAAAAGATAACAGTTCCATATTTTAATCTCCTTTAAGATGCACAAAATGAATGGTCTAGTATAATATGTATGCTGTTTATTCAGATTATTGTCCAGTTAAAACCTTTGTTCTTTGAGATTAAAGTTAGAGATTCTTTTAGTTATTGATAATACTTGATGGGATTTTGTTCTTTTTAAAAAACTAAATAATACTTAACTATATTTCTATCTTCAACTCCAGATGGTCCTCTACCTGATCCAGCTATGATCCGTGGCAGTGTGCCAAACCAGATGATGCCTCGGATAACTCCTCAACCTGGTAAATTTAGGAAAAAAATACATGGTTAATCTTTAGAGCCCCTCATGTAGAACAAAATGCTCTTGCTGCCTTAATTCCTATTTTAATTCAGCAGCGAGTTCCATAACCTGCTTTGGAAATTTGAAAATCTCTTGTATTAGAAATCCATCAAGGAAGGGAAAATGAGGAAGCAAGTTGGCTGACAGGCCCAGGAGTAGATCACAGTAAATAAGCATCTGTTTAGAACCACCTAGACATGGTAGACATGGAGGTGCTTACCTTTAGTCCCAGCAGGTGGTGGTTCTCTTGTGGGTTCAAAGCCTGCCTTACGTACAAAGTGAAGTCTAGGCTAGGGAGAACTACATTGTGAAACCCTGGGTCAAAAAATAGCAGAAATAAGAATACTATTATCAGTTTACAGTTTGGGAGGCAGGGACAAGAGGCCAGGTATGAGTTCAAGGCTGAGTTCAGGCTAGCCTGGGCAAGAATACAGAAGGAAAAGTTATCTGAGCTAGAAAAGCTGGCAGAGTGAGCTACACTACAAAGTGAGACTCTTTCAAAAATTTTAAATCATAAATAGTTTTGCATGTTGCAATTCCAGGACAGCCAGGGCTTCTTTTATAGTCTGTTTTGAAAAATCCAGATGGATGGATGGATGGATGGATAGTAGATAGAGCGAACAAATAATGCTCTTGCTTAGCTGGTATGACTGAAACAAATTGATACAGAGTTTAAGTGTTCCTTTTTGGTCCCAAAAAAATGAGCAGAATCACATTTAAAACTTACATCTTTGGGGATGGAGAGATGGCTCAGAGGTTAAGAGCACTGCCTGCTCTTCCAGAGGTCCTGAGCTCAATCCCCAGCAACCACATGGTGGCTCACCATCATCTATAAACATACAACATTTAAAAACTTACATCTTAAATTCAGAAAACTATTGAGATAAAATTCTGCATGTATTCACAGGTTTGAATCAGTTTGGACAGATGAATATGCCCCAGCCCCCCATCGGACCCCGCCAACCTTCTCCTCTTCAGCACCATGGACAGTTGTCTCAGTCTGGGACACTCAATCCGGTTAGTGTACCTGTATACCTTAAAAAAAAAAATACTTGAAAAACTAGTCCTAATGTTTATACCTGTTTAAGCAATACACCTTTTATTTTGTGACCAAAGTGTTTGTATCTGAGTGCACATCCAAATTACCTCTGTCCTTCAATGTGTGTTCCAGGGATCAAAGTCAAGCTGGTCAAGCTTGGTTACAAGTGTCTTTTTATCTGAGATATCTTGACAATTTGAGATTGTTTCCTAATAGTACAACTTTGTTGGTCTTTAATACGGCACAGTTACCCCATGTTTAAGATTTGGTTGTTGCCTTAGCACCACAAAACATCCCCAGTCCCAGTTAAGCAGTATATAGTTTAGAAATGAGGATACATTCAGTAATTTTTTTTTTGAGGGGTGGGGGTGGGTAGGTAGGTTTTTTTTTTTTTTTTTTTTTTTTTCAAGACAGGGTTTTTCTGTGTAGCCTTGGCTGTCCTAGACTTTGTAGAGACCATGCTGGCCTGAAGCTCACAGGGGTCTGCCTACTTCTGCCTCTCAGAATACTGGGATTACAGGTGTGTGCCACCATGCTCAGCTCGTTGTGTTTCTGAACTAGGATTTCACTATGTAGCCCTAACTATCCTAGAACTCTTTATGTGGACCAGCCTGACACAGATGCAGAAATCCACCTGTCTACTGACTTCCAGAGTGCTAGGATTAAAAGTGTGTGCTATCATACCCAGCTGAAAACAAAATCTCAAAGAAGTGGAAGTGCAGAAATTATTAATATACAACACAATTCATTTTTGTCTCTATTTTGCCTAAAAATCATATAGAGGGGTTGGGGAAATGGTGTGAAAACATAAGGAACTGAGCTCATAAAAGCCAGGGTATGGTGGCGCACACTTACAACCCCAGTGTTACAGTTTGAGATTTCCCTACAGCTCACTAGCTAACCATCCTAGCCGAAGTTCAGTATGATACTCTGTCTCTAACATAAAGTGGAGGGGCTGAGGCATTCTCTCAGCTAATAAGAGTGTACTTGTTGCTCTTGTATAGCATTCAGGTTCAGTTGTAGTGATTCACAACTATCCATAACTACAGTTCTAGGGCCTCTTTGTCTGACTTCCATGAGCTCACGGCATGAATGTGTATACACACACACACACACACACACACACACAGAGATATGGAAAGAATGCACCTAAAATAGATTAGTTCTAAAATGTAGAGAAAGTAGAAAGTACATTCCTGTGTGTGTTATGATAAAATACTGTGAAAAAAAAAACAGCCTAACGGATTGGTTTATTTGGGCTTGAGATTCTCAGTAATAGACATTTATAATGGCATACAGGGTGTGGCAACAGAAGCAGGAATCTGAGAGATTAATTTCTTTTCAGCCACACAAAAGGAGCAGAGTGGTCCAACTGAAAGGGGATCATAAGGCTATAAACTCACAAGTACTGACATACTGTGTCCAGCAAGGCTGTACTTGGCTGAAGATCTCCTAATCCCTCCCATATAGCTCCACTGGCTGGAGATGAAATGTTTAAGGGCCAATCCTATCTCATTCATATTACCACAGTACCTACCCACTGTCCATGTACATGCACACATACATACACTCCAACTTTCAAAAACAAAGAAAAAGGGAGATTTCGACTGTGGAATTAATCCTGCAGTTACATGGATACAACTTAAATTAAAATTCTGTTAGAACTATGATATATGAGGCTGGACAGATGATTCAGTGGTTAAGAGCACTGGCTGCTCTTCTAGAGGAACCAGGTTCAATTCCCAGCACCCACATAGCAGTTACTCCTATTCCAGGGAATCTGACACTCTCACAGAGACATACCTGCAGTCAAAACACCAATGTGTGATGTATAATGTTGTTTTGTTTTGTTTTTTTTTTAAGTATGTGATCTGACAGCCCAGTTGATACATGTTCGTGCTGCCAGACAACCTGAATTCTTTCTCTAGCCCCTCAGGGAGCAAAGAGAACTAACTCCCTCTGCAAATTCTTCTCTTACTTGAAATGCTCACTGTGGCACAGAAAGACATATATACATAAATGCAATTTTAAAAATTACTTCCCCAGCCAGGTCTGGTGGCTGTAATCTCAGAGGCATGTAAGATCTCTGTGAGTTCCAGGACAGCCTGGTCTACAAAGTGAGTCTAGGACAGCTAAGACTACACACAGAAACCCTGTTACAAATAACAAACAAAAAATAACTTGGCTAGGTAGATAGCTCAGTCAATAACAACACTTGTCCCAAACCTTATGGACCCACATTTACTCTCCTATACCCGTCTGGTAAAGAGAGAGCTGGTTCCTATACATCGTCCTGTGGCTCCCCGTTTTTACTATGGCACATGTACCCAAACACACACACAGTTGATACAGTTTTGAAAGTAGATGTAGTGAAATCATGAATCTACAGGTCAGGAAATTGGTTAAGTTGCAGTAAATGCAAAACCTGTGGCCAGTGAAGTGATGGTTAAATAATACAAAATTTGTCTAAGTTTAGTTGGGGTCAGCAACTTTCCAAAGTGTATACACATGTGTCATAGCTTACTGTATAGTTAAGAATTCTGATGAATACCATGGTATCTTACTTAATTTGTTCAACATTTAAGGATTTACATCCAAAACTACTCTCATAGTTGTTTGGGGTTTTGTTTGTTTTGGTTTTTAATTGCAATGCTAACCTTATGTGGCAGTATAAATCAATAATCCTAGCCCTTTGGTATTCTGAGGATTGCTGTTTCTAGTCTAACCTGGACTACCTACTGAGCCTCTGGAAATGATACTGGAGAGATGGCGCAGCAGTTAAGATTATGTGCTGGATTTTCAGAATACCTATGTTCGTTTGCCTGGACCCATGCTGGGCGGCCCATGTCTGCCTGTAACTCAGCTCTGGGGTCTGATATTTTGTTTTGGCCTCTTAAGCCATCTATATATATGGAATACAATCATAAAGACAAATGTATGTATATATGTAAGTATAAAATGTATTTTAAAAACCAATAGATACTGACAGAAGCAACTACTTTCCCATTTTGGCATTTCAGTCTTAAGGAGCTTTTATACTCTGCAACAGGTCACCCAAGCAGAAAACTGTCTTTTGCAAAGATGATGAGGGAGCAATTGCTTCCTAGAGTCTCAAGTGTCTTGTTGCCCTCCCTTCCCCCCACCTCCCACCTGGCTGCAATTTCTTTTATCACTAACTAGCCCTTTGTAGTCCTTCATCCTGCTTTTCTTGTCTTTGAGAGTCCATGAATGCCACAGTTTCTTGAGTCTTTGGAGTTCTTCAGCATTAGTGTTAGATCTCATAAATCTTCCACATTTAACCATGAGCCCTGTCCATTTTAATTGACAAAAATGGGGAGTTATTTGTTTTTGGGGTTTTTTGTTTTGTATTTTGAAACATGGTTTCTCTGTGTAGCCTTTACTGTCTTGGACTTGCTTTGTAGACCCAGCTAGCCTCGAACTCACAGAGATCTGCCTGCCTCTGCCTCACTGAGTGCGGGGAAAAGTGAATTTTTTACATTATGTTTCTTAGTTCTCCATATTTCCTTTTGTTAAAGGAAGGTCTGGATTTGTGTAGAACAGTTTTAGAGGTGAAGTTTAACAGTCTAGGCATGTTTGCAGATCATGAATACCACATTAGCCAATAGTCATTTGATTTTTGTTTCCAGCCTTTTAGGAGTCTTAGGTTTGTGTTGTTGAAGCAAACAGCTCATGCAGTTACTAATTTACTCTCCAGTGTGAAGAGAAGACTCGGTTTGCTTCTTTCTTGTTCTAGGTAGCTGTTTGCCAAGAAAATGTCCTTTGTCCCTTCACCCTCTTATTTTTTGACGATATATGTTGGTAGTTACGAGCTTATTGTTCTTGGTTCTTTAAGTGGTTTGTTCTTTTACTTATTACTCATGTTTCTCCTCCCTGAACTATTGTCTTTTCTTTCTATTTCAAAATCTAAATAGCAGAGTAAGAGTGATTGCTAATTACAGTAGTAGAATAATTGTAATGAAGCAATTGGTGCTGTATGGTTTAGTGGGATTTTTTGTTTTGTTTTTGTGTTTGCAGCCTATGGGCTATGGACCTCGAATGCAGCAGACTTCCAGCCAGAACCAGTTTCTTTCCCAGACTCAGTTTCCATCTCAAGGAATGAATGTAACAAACATGCCCTTGCCTCCATCCAGTGGTCAAGCACCAGTGTCTCAAGTATGTTTTTACTGTTTAGATTACTCATAAGTGTACATGTGTGTAGTTTTAGGTATTCATGTCACAGGGCTCACATACAGGATAGCAGTATATGGTCCCTTCTCCCCTTCTGCCCTGGAGAGTGTGTGCAAGTTCCTAGACTGGCGTGGTAGACACGAAGTGCTGATGCTAGTTGTCATAAGAAGTGTGCCCTCTAACTGTGGTCAAAATAGTGAGGCAGGTCTTAGTGTTTAGGCCTGGCCTTTAACCCACACAACAAACTTTCTTTTCTTTTTAAACAATATTTACTTGGAGTTGGGCATCGTTGTGCACACCTGTAATCCCAGCACTTGGGGAGACAGAGACAGGTGGATTTCTGTGAGTTCGAGGGCAGCTTGGTCTACAAAGCGAGTCCAGGGCAGACAAGGCTACACAAAGAAACCCTGTCTCAAACAAACAAATACAAAAATTATTTGGAGTTTTGAAACTGGGTCTCAGGTAGTTCAAGTTGGCCTAGTCTTCACTGTAAGCCTTGAATATCAGATACTCTGGCTTAGCCTCCTTGCTTAGCTAGGATTCTAGGTTTGCCTTATCACACCCTGTTTTGCACTTGAGCAAGAGGCAGTGGTTTTGTGATATTATGTCGGTCATTTCAAACTCTTCATTCATTCATTTATTTGTTTATTTGAGATAAGGGCTCTCTGTGTAGTCTTGTCCTAGACTTGCTTTATAGACTTTGTTGGCCTCAAACTCACAGAGATATGCCTTCCCCTACCTCCCAAGTACTGGTATTAAAGGTGTGTGCCGCCACCACCTGGCACTCAGTCTTTTTAATGGAAGAAATAAACATTTTTTTAGAATTATTAGGGGTCAAATCCAGCATCTGCATATATACTGAAAGTGTTCTACCAGTTGCCAGAATCTTAGTATAGTAGCTCAGGATTACGTTGAATTCTTTCCATGTGGTCTAGGCTAGTTTTAATTCACTATCCTACTTCCTCTCAAGTGGCTGGGATTAAAAGCCCGCACTACCATGATTGGCCAAGGAAAACATACTTAAAAATAAGTATTTTTAGGGTTTGAGTGATGGCTTTGAGGCTAAGAGCACTTGCTGCTCTTTCAGAATTCTGTTTCCAGTCTTGTATCAGGTGTCTTCCAGCTGCCTATAACTCCACTTCCAATGGATCTGATTCTCTTTAGTGACCGATTTTCGAAACATGTATATATGGTAGGAATGCATACATGTAGGTACTCACACTTACACTTAAATAGTAATAACCCTGTATGATTTTGAATGGTCCCTTCTTTCCTTTTTGAAAACTGATGGTATTCAGGCATGCACACCTTTAATCTTTGGAGACAGACACATGTGCATGTATCTCTGTTGGTTCAAGGCTAGCCAGGTCTGCATAGTGAGACCTTGTCTCAGAACGAAAAAAGTTTGCTATTCTTTGTTTATAGAACTATGTGTAGTAAATAATACATATTTGTAAATACTGTATATTTTTCATTTTAACAGGCACAAATGTCCAGTTCTTCCTGTCCAGTGAACTCTCCAATAATGCCTCCAGGGTCTCAAGGGAGCCATATTCACTGTCCCACTCTGCCTCAACAAGCCCATCAGAACTCACCTTCTCCTGTTCCCAGTCGTACCCCTACTCCTCATCATACTCCCCCAAGCATAGGGACTCAGCAACCACCAGCAACAGCAATTCCACCACCTGTTCCTACACCTCCTGCCATACCACCTGGACCACCACCCCAAGCTCTGCATCCCCCATCTAGACAGACACCTACACCACCAACACATCTTCCTCCTCAAGTTCAGCCTTCACTTCCTGCTGCCCCTTCTGCTGACCAGTCCCAGCAACAGCCTCGCTCACAGCAGAGCACTGCAGCCTCTGTTCCTACCCCCACAGCACCATTGCTGCCTCCTCAGCCTTCGACTCCGGTAAGTAGAGTGTCCATACGGCGAGTTAAGCTCCAGTGGTGCTTCTTTACCATTTCTTTCACTTCTGTTTCATCCCTTGTTCTTTTGTACATAGTTAGAATTGTTTATTTTCTGTTTTCCATCCCATAGTACTAGCTAGCATAGAAAGGCTAAAAGGAAGATTTTGTTTAGTTTTGCTGCCCAGTTTTTGCTTCTTTCTATATTCTAAGGCCTGAACACTCTAAGGGTAGAGAGTGATATCGTCATCCATCTGCTGGGATTAAAGGTGTGCACTACCATCCGCCTGGCCCTAATCTTACTTTTAATACTGTCAGCGACTCTGAAATAGTCATCTTTGGAACTTAAAACAGCAACAAAACCTTGCTAGCTGTTTCACGTAAAGCCAACCAGCCAACATTGGTTAGTCCTGTATCCCCCATTCCTAAGAGCTAAGGAAGATGAAACATAGTAATGGATCCAGTGACATTGCTCCCAAATTCAGTGGTTACTCCCATGTAGTTTAAATTTAAATTTTGACTGCATAAAATTGACATGCTTTTTTGTATTTTTCCCTTTATCTTTCTAGCTTTCTCAGCCAGCTGTAAGCATTGAAGGCCAGGTATCAAACCCTCCATCTACTAGTAGCACGGAAGTGAATTCTCAGACTATTCCTGAGAAGCAACCTTCACAGGAAGTGAAAATGGAGGTTAAGATGGAGGTGGATCAACCGGAACCAGCAGACACTCAACCTGACGATGCTCAGGAGGTAAGAATAGAGCAGTTAGGTTCTATTATAAAAGGAGATTTGTATGTGTCCATAGTAAAGAAGAGTAAATAAGGTGATGGTAATGTTCTTATTTCCAGGTGTGTGTTTTTGACAAATTCCTGCCTTGTCTTCTAGGGTAAAGGTGAAGATGGTAAAGTGGAACCTACAGAAACAGAAGAGAGAGGCACTGAGTTAAAACCTGAAATAAAAGAGGAGGAAGACCAGCCGAATACTTCGGCTACACAGTCTTCCCCAGCTCCTGGACAGTCAAAGAAGAAGAGTAAGTAAAGGCTAGGGAGACCATTTATTGGCAAAATGCTTGGCTCACAAATGGTGAAGATGGGAGTTGTCTCTAGCACTTGTGTTGATATGCCAGGTGTGTGTACATCTTTACTCCCAGTGCATGGGAGGCAGAGGCAGATGAATCTGAGTTTAAGGACAGCATTGTTCACTACATAGCAAATTTCAAGCAAGGCTGAGATAGACAGTGAGACCTTGTCTCAGCTGGGCTTTGTGTCACACTTGTAATCTGACAATGGTAAAGTAAAGAAGTGGGGATACCTGTAGCTTGGTGTCCAGTGAGTTTAGATCCTAGTAAGATACTGTTTTGATACGTGGTAGGATATAGGATGGAGAGAGTTTCAGAGTCCTTTTCTGCTTTTTCAGAGGATGCAAATTCAATTTTCAGCATCCACATGTTAGCTTACTACCTCTATCTCCAGTTCTGTCCTCCTCAGGCTCTAGCATATAAATTCAAACAAACATAAAAACACATAAAATATTTTTTAAATGTGAAAAACAAAAACAAGGTTATTGACCTGAATAAAAACCCATCTAACAATAACCCTTGATCTACAGACATAGAGACACATACAGACTCCATACATACTCTACAGACACATACACACTCCATGCTGGAAAGAGTGCTGGCTCCTGTAAATTGTTCTTTGACCTCCACAGATGCCTTAGCATATATGTACACAGGCACACAAATGCTCACATTTTATATTATATAAAAATATAATATTTTTATATTATAAAAATATAACTTTATAATTTTTTTTAAATCATTGACCACGTTTCTTAAATTCTTTGTAGCTTGTATTCCATTTGAATTACACAAATCAAGGGTTAAGTCTAATGTGTATCATCTAAATGATGAACATGTCTTTGCTCTTGGTAATAAAGTATTACCCATTTTAATGAAAAACTCTTCTCAGTGCCTTTGATTAATTTAGGTTGAAGAAACCAGGTCTTGTCTCCTCATTGTTCAACATTGGTGTCATAAAAAGCCTTTTCTTCTCTTTCATTTTCTTTTTTATTCCTTGGTGGTTGGTTAGTGGATTTCATTGTATGGTTCTTCTCTGCCCTGTGGTCTTATTTCTTAGTAGGGACTTACTAGGTAACTTAGACTGTCCTTAATCTTTATATCCCGGCCTGATCTTAATGATGTTCCTGTTTTATCGTGCCCAGTGTTAGAAATGCAGCCATTTTCTACCACACCAGTTCAAAGAGGACATTTCCAGTTTTGCTTGACAGAACCTCTCTTTCTACAGACATCTTTGGGACTGTTACTTAATGAAGTCTCTTCTGTGTTTTGAGGCGCCTTTGATCGATCGATCGATTGATCTATCTATCTATCTATCTATTTTCTATTTTGCCACGTTCTCAGTAAATCTGTAGCTGGAAAAGTAACTAAGGTAAAAAAATTAGAAAATTCTTAGTCTAATGACAAGGTCATTTTTGTGTTCTTCAGGTGCTGTAGGAACATTAACTTGGACATATTGTTAGCATCCTTTTGCTCAGCCAATAACTGATTTCATTGGACTTTTTTTTTTCTTTTTCTTTTTTTTTTTTTTTTTTAAGTTTTCAAACCGGAAGAATTACGCCAGGCTCTGATGCCAACATTGGAGGCACTTTACCGGCAGGACCCAGAATCCCTTCCCTTTCGTCAGCCTGTAGACCCACAGCTTCTAGGAATCCCTGTAAGTATTTGGTATTTTTGTATTTTCTTTTAAACTGAGAAACAGCTTTATGGACATGATTTATATTTTAGAGAAGCAGAGCAAATTTTTAGTGTTTTCACTGTTACACAACTATCACTATGGCTTTAATTCATTCTCATATCCTCCCCCAAATAAACCCTATATCCATTAAAATCAGCACTCTTACTTTCCGAAAGTTAGGGCTGCCTAATTGCTCTGGATTCTTCTATTTTAGTTTTTCTATTTTGGTGTTGAGAGTCACAATCAGTGTGGAATGAAAACTTAGGAAATTCTTTGCACTGACCCACACCTCAGGCACTAACATAACTTTTTGAGATTCATCCATGTTATTCTTTCATTCAGTGCTTCCTTTTAATCATTTAATACTCAGTTATCTTGATGCTGCTGCGTTTTGTGTCTGTGTTTAGTTGGCAGACATTTGGTTATTCCCAGTTTTTGGCTATTGAGAACGTGTGCTGTGAATGTCTTATATAAGAACTGCTTTGCCCTTTTGTTTTGATTTTTCAGAGTATCTCACTTTACACTCCAAGTGACCCTTGAACTTTTAAGTTTTGCATCAGCCTTCTAGCACTGAGCTTGCAGGAATGTGGATAAATTTCTATGTGGCTATAACTTTGTTTCTCTTGTGTGTACTTAGAGATGCAGTTCTGGGGTTAACAATTTATTATCACGTGAACAGCTGTAGATCAGGACAGAAAGACAAGTCCCTTAGTTTTAAAGATTTTTATTTTGTGTATATGAGTTTTTGCCTGTTGAATATACATTACGTGGGTACCTGGTTCGTGGAGGCCAAAAGAGTGTGTTGAATCCCCATAGAACTGGAGCTAGTGTTGTGAGTTACCTAGTTCTGACCGCTGAAAGCTGAGCCCAGGTCCTGTATAAGAACAGCAAATACTTTTAACTGTTGAGCCATCATCAGTGTTTCTTCCTCGCCCCTTCAAACCTTTAAGTTTTTTGTTGTTTTGTTTGGAGACTGGCGTGGGGTTGGGGTGAGGTTGGGTGCACACTGTGTATCTATCCCTAGTTGGCCTGAAACTGACTATGTAGACCAGATGGCTTCAGATTCATTGTCAATCTAACTGCCTCTACCTCTCTGCATGCTGGGATTAGAGACATTTGTCACAATGTCCTTCCCAAAGTTAATGTTGAAAAGTTTGGGAGTTATAATACACTTTTAATAAATGTTATATGGTATTGGAAGTGCTCTTCTGGGGTACAGTTTATTCAGGATTTTTTTCCATGTTTTTTGTTACCTTAGAACACTGATACTCTTTGATTTGTATGCCTCTTTAGTACTCAAAATTTAAAGATATTTGGATTTGCTGTATGTATGTGACAAATTATCTGGACCTATTGTTTGGAGACTCTCAGTCTGCAAAGCCTCTTCATATATGTATATATTAATATTTTAAAGAAGTGACAGACTTAAGTCAAATTTTGGGAAGTAGACATGTCAAGATATGTTAAATTATGGAAAATTAATGATGATAATAGGAAGATACTCCGTCTTCCCTAAATACCCTGCTCATGAGTATGTGATGTGGTGTTGCTTATACTTTTAGGATTACTTTGATATTGTAAAGAGCCCCATGGATCTTTCTACAATCAAGAGGAAGTTAGATACTGGACAGTACCAAGAGCCCTGGCAATATATAGATGACATTTGGCTTATGTTCAACAATGCTTGGTTATATAACCGTAAAACATCAAGGGTTTACAAATATTGCTCCAAACTATCTGAGGTATTTGAGCAAGAAATTGACCCTGTCATGCAAAGCCTTGGATATTGTTGCGGCAGAAAGGTGAGTAGCTTCTAGAGCTGCCTTTAATTCCTAAGATATATAGAATCTAGTGTTTACTTGGGTTAAAAGGACCTTGTTTCTGACTTGGACAGAGTCTCAACGTCTCTTCTTCTCTTTTTTTCCATGTTATTGAGTCATCAGGCTGAGCTCATGGAGTAGGAGCTTTATTTAATATGTTCCCCAAGGGTGCAGCTTGCTCCCTTATGATGCTTTTCATGTACATAGCAGTTCTCAGTGTTACATCCCATGTTGCTTATAGGTATATGGAAATAGTGTTGGACAGATATGTTTGTCCAGCCTGTTGAAATTGAGTAGTAAAGTTGTCGTAGTTTTTGTAAGCTAAAGTGGCTAATTGTGATTTACTGGTGAGAGCTGGCTTGTTTCTGATTTGCTCTTGTGACTGTTCTGCCTTGTACTTCAGGCCCTTGTGCTCTTAAACAAATACTTTCTTTTGCAGTTGGAGTTCTCTCCACAGACACTGTGTTGCTATGGCAAACAGTTATGCACAATCCCACGTGATGCCACTTATTACAGTTACCAGAACAGGTAAGCTCAACCTCGTGTGGACCATGGTACATGTGTCCTTACTATAGAAAGTGCATGCAATCCAGATGTTCTGGTGCACGCACACATACACTGTGGTTCATATGTTACCTGCTTGAAAACATTAATTCTTTGCTTTTGTTTGCAAAGTTACAGTATTTTCTAGTAAAAGAAACAGTAGCTTTACAAGTTTTGTGACCTTTTCTCACCTTGGATTTAGTATAAAAAGGTTTCCAAAATACTTACTTTGTGTTAGGCAGAATAAGAATAAAGAAATCTCCTAGAGCCGAGGAGTAGCTAATTAGTAGAGTCCTTGCCTGGAATGCATGAAGCCTGGGTTTGAACTTAGCACTTCATAAATGGGGCACAGTGGTTCATGATTATAATCCAAACACTTGAGAGGTAGAGATTTTGTGATCACTTCCGAGTTGTCCTTAGTTGGCTACAGCAGTAAATTTGAGGTCAGCCTAGATTGCATGAGACCCAGTCTGAAAAAAAAAAAAAAAAGAAAATGTGAGAAGAAAATACATATACCCAAGTCTCTGAAGACTTGGGTATACAGGGTTCTCTGCCTTACTCTTCTCTTGCCCAGAGGCTATAATCACATAAGTTGTATATACACTAATCTCTGGATCATGAGTACTCGGTCTGTTGGTAGTAATCAGCCTAGGTAGTAATCAGCTCATTTAGTTAGTGTTCTTGGACCTCTGCAACAGAACAGTAAGGGGGAGCAGTGACTGCCCTGTGCTTGTTTAATGCAGCCAACACTATGGTGTTCTGTTTGATTGAACATGTGAGCTCTGGTTTCCAGCCATTAGAATTCTAATTTTTTATTTACAGTAACGTTAGTTTCTAATGCTAATTTCCAGGTATAGAATCTAGGCTTGTTTTATTTACTCCTTGAAACCTAGGAGGGGTCCAATCTAGTAAAAAACAAAATGACAAAACAAAACAAAAACTGGCATATAAAATTACTATGCTTCTTTTATGTCAACAGATTAACCTTTAAAAAGAGCATTTTGCCTGGCAGTGGTACCTCACACCTTTATCCCAGCAGTGGAGAGGCAGAGGCAGGTGTATCTCAGAGTTAAGAGGTCACACTGGTCTACAGAGCAAATTTTAGAATGGTCAGGGCTACACAGAGAAACCCTCTCTCAAAAAATCCACACCCCCCCCCCCCCCAAAAAAAATCTGTGTGCAGTACCACTGGGTAGTAAAATCAAGCAGTGTGGATCTAGATGAAAGGTCTTTTTTTTATTTGCTGTAATCATTTGCTACTTGTGATTCCATTGAGATATTTAATGCTAATATGTGCTTTGCCTTGGCTTTCTGCTTTGTGTTGTCCTGTCTTGCTTTTGTTTTTTGTTGTCTTGCAATCCCTCATTTCTTCGTTTGTTTTGTTTTCTTTTTCTCCCTCATGCTTGTCGTTGTCTGCACTTGGCTTTGATTGCAAAAAAATAAATAAATACAAAAACAAAAAACAAAACAAACCCAAACTGTGGGGCCCATAAATCTGCATCATTGAATGTCCTTGTCGCCGTTGATGACCTGCTCTCTGCTCCCGTTCCCCTCCTTGGCCTGCTGTGATTGGTGGCTTCGTTGCTTGGCTTGGGCTGTGTTGTGTGAACGGAACAGTTCACCCCAGTATGGCCTTCTTGCCGACAGGTATCATTTCTGTGAGAAGTGTTTCAATGAAATCCAAGGGGAGAGCGTTTCTTTGGGGGATGACCCTTCCCAACCTCAAACGTAAGTATATCATTTTGAGTGTGCTGTTCTACTTCTCCATTCTCAGGTGATTATTCTCAAGCATTTCTACGTGATCTTATACTGTGTCTGTCCAACCTTGTATCCCACTATTGAAATACAACTGATTTTAAGGTAAATTAGACATTGATTCTCAGTTGTATTGTCACATAGAGGTACCTATACTTATCTATAGCTATTGGCTCCTCAACTGGTTAGCCTAGATTCTGTTAGCATAACCGAATGCTATTAGATATTTCTAAGCTATCTGAGCATTGGACATTCATCTTAGTAATAAATACTTGTTCAGCCTGTCTTCTTAAAATTGAAAGGTTGTGCAAAAGCTTTTCATAACTTAACTATATTGGATTTGAAGGAAGTTGTACTCATGATGCCCATATACCTTCTCTTGTAGGTTAGGAGATCGTTCAGTTAGTAGAGTTTACTAAACAGTTTTAATTGAGCCCTCCTGGAGCTTTGTAGTTTCATAAATTTTTATTGTTTGGCAGATGCCAAGATAATTTTCAACATACAGCCTAAACTGCCAAGTTGAGGGGTTTTTGTTTGTTTGTAAATTGTTTTTTAAGATTTTTTTTGCTCTATCTGCATGTACACCAGCACACCAGAAGGCGGCACCAGATCTCATTATAGATGATTGTGAGCTACCCTGTGGTTGCTGGGAATTGAACATGACCTCTAGAAGAGCAGATAGTGCACTTAACCACTGAGCCATCTCTCTAGCCCTAGTCTCTTTAACATAGAATTAGATAGTATATCTTAACTTAAAAAACAAAAAAGAACTTTTGAGTGAAATTTTCAAATTTCCATGTCTTCATATTTACTAAAGATAAATAGATTTATAGTATTAGTGAAACAAGTGTCTGAGAGAACTTGGATAAATTTTCTAGTTTATGTTGTACAACAACACTCCCTTCAATTTCTGTTGAAATACCATGTGGTAGGCGCTGGGTGCTTATGTAGCAGAATAGATGTAGAGCCTAGAAAAACCAGAAAAACCAGAGAAGTTTACTCTAGGGAGGGAATTTTCCTGTTGTGGCCTGTCAGGTATTCTAAACCTTAAATCAGTAAGGATCTAAGGTTAGAAAGTAAGATACGCTTTTAATTTTGATACTGTTTTTTATGGGGGGACAGTGCTGGACAGTATGGGAAACCATGAAAAATAAGTAGTATGAAATGAAAACAAATGTATCCTTCAAATTTAGTCTGAGGTAACTTCAGGGACCTAAAGCATGCGCTTAGCATCTGTTCTCACCATTGCCTAAAAATGCAGAAATTGATGCTGGTGCACGCCTGTAATCCTAGCACTTGGGAAGTGGATCTTCGTGGTTTCAAGGCCAGCCTGGGTTACAAAGCAAGTACAGAACAGCCAAGGCCACACAGAGAAACACTGTCTCCAAAACAACAACAAAGTACAGATTTGACCATGTTTCTAAACCCAAACTTCCCTCAGATACTGAAAAGTAGCCTTTTTGGTGTATGGTTTTTTTGTTTGTTTTAGCACCACCCCTGTAGGATCTCACTATGTAACTAACTCATGTTGGTCTTTAATTTGAGATCCTCCTGCTTCTGAACACTGGAATTAGATATGCACAGCACCACAGCTACCTGTCATCTAGTCGGTTTCTTTGTTGTTTCTGGAGTTTTGTTGGGATAGGGTTTTACCTTGTATTCTACACTAGCTTCAAATTCCAGGCTATTCTCTGTCCTCAGCATTCCAAATAAAACTATTCTTTTGTGTGTGTTTGTTTGTTTCAAGACAGAATCTCAACTGTGTACCTCTGGCTGTCTTGGAACTCACTATGTAGAGCTTGCTGGCCTCAAACTCACCTGCTCTGCCTTCTGAGTGAACGCCATGTTCACAATTTGGAAACAACAGATTATGAAAAGTATATACACTACACTATACAGAACCAGAATTTAAAAGGGAAAGAATTGTACATATTAACATATTCTTTAATCCCTGCACTAGGATTGTAGAGGCAGGTGAGTTCAAGGCTAGCCATAGCTATATAAGATGCTCTGTTTCCAGAGGGGTTGTATGTCTGTTAAATATGAAATATTGGAGAACATTTCCTTATAAACAACTGAATTTGCTATGACCCAAGAAATACTTAGAGAAAATTAATTTTGGGGAGGCAGAGACAAGCAGGTCTCTTTGAGTTCAAGGCTAGCCTGGTCTACAAAGCAAGTTCCAGGATAGCCAGGGATACACACAGGGAAATCCAGTCTTAAGAGGAAAAAAAATGAATTTTGTTCAAACAGCATTCAGATTGCTAAATATTTTAGTAATTATTTTGAGGTTTTATTTTCTCATTTATGTCCATTTTCTTTTTTTAGTACAATAAATAAAGAACAATTTTCCAAGAGAAAAAATGATACGCTGGATCCTGAACTGTAAGTATTTTCCATGAATTGTTAGTACATTCTGGGCCTAAATTTTTCCAAGACAACTTAATATTCTCTGGCTGATATCTGCATATCATAAATGTTAATAGCTATTAGAAATGTAAGAAACATTCAGGGGCTCAGGCTATCACCTTTACAGTTAGTTTATTTTAATGTTTCCTATCGAGCATCAGATTACTTCCAGTGCATACTTAAAATCTCTTATACTACCTGTCTGCTTGCTGAGCCCAGGGCACTGAAAAGTACAGGTTCCCTCTGTTTGCTCTGAAAATAGTAGGGTGACTCTAGGTTTTCAGTAGTTGCCATCTCTTGTTGCCTTTCTGGATTAAAATTTTAGTTCATTGGTTTAGTAACTGCTGAAATTTGCTTTCCCTATAACATTAATGCCAAACACAAAAAACACTCAGCTAAACAAATTTTTTAACTCTTTGGGCACGAGAGATCTTTTGAATTGTTAAAATTTACAGGAGCTACTGAACATTTTTGGTTGGTGTTGTTTCAAGGTCTGTCTTAGAATTTATATTTATATTTTTTATTTCCAGGTTTGTTGAGTGCACAGAATGTGGAAGAAAGATGCACCAGATCTGTGTCCTTCACCATGAGATCATCTGGCCAACTGGGTGAGGCTTAGGACATTGGCAGAAGTGTTTTGTTTTCTCTTCATGACTGTATTATGTGTTCAAAGTTACTGGTTTTGTTAGGGTCTCACTGTGTAGCTCTGGCTGGACAAAAACATGCTACATAGACCAGGCTGTTGCTGCTTCCTGGTGTGGCTCCCACCTATAATTCCAGCCTTTGGTAGTCAGATACCTTGTATGCATTAAAGAATCTTAAATCTGGACCACAGAATGAAAACCTCCAAAAAAGAAAGGAAGGAAATGTTGTACTGTTATTAAAGCCAGTGTTACCTATAACTAAATATAAATATACCAGAATTGAAAATGTTTGCTGATAATTACAATCTTTTTTTTTTTATTTTATTTTTTCATGTGCATTGGTGTTTTGCCTGCATATATGTTTGAGGGTACTGGACTCCCTGGAACTGGAGTTGCAGACAGTTGTGAGCTGCCATGTGGGTACTGGGAATTGAACTCCCGTTTCTCTGGAAGAGAATTCTTACAATTCAGAATTTAAGATCAGTAAGCTGGTTAAAGACAGTGGCTCAGAGGTTAAGAGCACTGGCTGCTCTTCCAGAGGTCCTGAGTTCCATTCCCAGCACCCACATGGTGGCTCACAACCACCTATGATGAGACCTGGTGCCCTCTTCTGGCCTGCAGGCATACATGCAGGCAGAACATGTTATACATAATAAAAGCTTAAAAAAAAAAAAAAAAAGACAATCATTGAGGCCAGAGTAGATCTCTTGCAGATACTATTTCAGTTCAGTTCTCAGCCCACAGGCTAGCAGATTACTACTACTTATAACTGTTTGTTATCACATACACAGTGTACTACCTGCATGCATGCGTGTCAGAAGAGGGCACCAGCTACCATTACAGATGGCTGTGAGCCGCCACGTGCTTGTGGGAATTGAGCTCTCAACCTCTGAGCCATCTCTCCAGCCCCCTACTTATAACTTTTTTTCCAAGGAATCCAATGCCCTCTTCTGGTCTCCATAAAGATGCACACATAAATGGCACATACCCAGAGATTCATGTACATAAAATCTTAGAGACAGGGTTCCTTTTGTTGACCATTAAACTCAGTATTGGGATTATAAAATCTTTTTTTTTTTTCTTTTCATCAAAACATGGTTTCTTTGTAGCCTTGGCTATCCTGGAACAATTAAAGACACTAAGCTTGCTTTTGTTCTTTGTTGCTCTTGTCTATTTTTATGCAGCATTCTGCCTGCCTATGTGCCTACAAACCAGAAGAGGGCACCAGATATCATTATAGTTATTTGCCACCATGTGGTTACTGGAAATTGAACTCAGAACCTTAGAAAGAACAACCAGTGTTCTTATCCTCTGAGCCATCTCCAGCCCCTTGCTTTGTTTTTTTAAGTCAGAAATTTTTTTATTGTAGAATTTAACTTCAGGACTCCTACTTCAGAGGCTGACACAGGAAGATTGAGAGTTGAAGGCCAGCCTGGGTATAATAACTAGGGACACAGTTCAGGAGTAGAGAACTTGCCTAGTGTATGTTTGCAGAAATCTGTGTGTGTATTTTGATGTGTGTTTGTGTGTGTGTCTGTCTATCTCTGTGTCTGTGTATACTTAATGAGAGGTAACTTTCATCTGGTCTCAGACTTGCTTTATAATGAAGAATAGCCTTGACAACCCTTCTTCTCACATTCTGGGATTACAAGCATGTAAGCACAGAAAGCAAAAAGCTCCTTTTTTGTTGGTATTTGTTTTTAGACGGTCTCACTGTAACCCAGGCCAGCCAGGAGCTCCTGATCTTCCTGTCTGCCACTAGCACTTAGTCGGGATTACAGTTGTTCTCTGTCTCTCAGCTAGAACTCCCAGGCCTGCTTTCTAAATGCAATGTGTACACTGTTTATATTAACTCTGTTATGTATGTAGGAACTCATGCCAGGTTTGTTTGGTTTTTTTTTTGTTTTGTTTTGTTTTTTAGTTTAACTGGATTTGAATGAAAAAAAGATTTTGTTACATGGTAGTTCAATGTTTATGCTATATAAGCAAAGTCCTGGTTTACATTTTAGGTTTGTCTGTGATGGCTGTTTGAAGAAAACTGCACGAACTAGGAAAGAAAATAAGTTTTCTGCTAAAAGTAAGTCTCATGCTTAGACATAAACCTTGGTTTAAAAAAATTATATGTAGGCGGGTGATGGTGGTGCACGCGTTTAATTTCAGCATTCAGGAGGAAGAGGTAGGCAGATCTCTTGAGTTCAAGGCCAGCCTGCCCTGTCTTGAAAAAATATATATCTATATAATGTGTAGGTATGTGTGTACACAGACATAAAAACACATGTTCAAGAGAAATTAAGCCAAAATCAATCAATTTTAACTGTTTATAACAAGCGTTGTGGTACACCTAATTCCCATATTCCAGGGCCAGACGGATCTTGAGTTTGAGACCAGCCTCATCTATGTAGTGAGACCCTATCTCAAAAAAGAAAAAGAAAATTCAGCTAAAATGAAATAATTCTATAGCATAGTGAACATTGAATTATATTTTTTAAAAATCGTTAAAAAAAAAAAAGGACTTGTCAATACAGGTTCGTGTCTCCCCCCCCCCCCCAATATTTCTTCCCTTTCTGGCACATGTCATAACGTGGGGCACATGTAAAAGTGATTGACTTGAATTATTGTCACAGGAGTGGTTTCCCTCCTTTGGCACTGTAAAATTAATTTAAGGAACCTTCTTGCTTTACCTAATCCTTTGTGATGCCTGATAGGATATCAGCGTTACTTTACTATAGTGAAAAACAAATATATCCGGTTAGTTGAACTTTAGAGGTTGACAGTAAAAATTGGAACCATGGTAACTTTCTTCCTACTCTGCTTAATATTAGGAATTAGCATAGGACCATACCTTGGTAACTTTTTACTTTTATATTCCTAGGGTTGCCATCTACCAGACTTGGTACCTTTCTGGAGAATCGAGTGAATGACTTTCTGAGGCGACAAAATCACCCTGAATCAGGAGAAGTCACTGTTAGGGTTGTTCACGCTTCTGACAAAACTGTAGAGGTGAAACCAGGCATGAAAGCAAGGTATCTTGTAATCTCGTAATAGATCCACAATTGTGCCTACTCAGTTATTGTTGATTTCAACCTGAATGATATGTGTTTTCCTTTCTGTCTGAATTGTGTAGGTTTGTAGATAGTGGAGAGATGGCAGAATCTTTTCCATACCGAACCAAGGCCCTGTTTGCTTTTGAAGAAATTGATGGTGTTGACTTGTGTTTCTTTGGCATGCATGTTCAAGAGTACGGCTCTGACTGTCCCCCACCCAACCAGAGGTAGGACTTGCTGTGACAAGCTTCTCATTGTGGGTGAGGGAATGGAAGGGAATTATTTTCATATTAAAACTAGAATAAAAGCACACTGGGCAGAAATGTGATAATGAATATAACATGATGGAAGCCAAGGCCAACTCGGGTCCCCACATAGTTACAGTCTATGAATTTCCTTTTATAGTTTACAAATAATAGTTTGCACAGAGCACAGGAAATCCATGTTAATAATAATTTAATATGTGATGGAACTTTTTTTTTTTTTTTTTTTATATAGGAGAGTATACATATCTTACCTCGATAGTGTTCATTTCTTCCGTCCTAAATGCTTGCGGACTGCAGTCTATCATGAAATTCTAATTGGATATTTAGAATATGTCAAGAAATTAGGGTAAGCATATTAGAATGTGTGAGAGAGTGCGTGTGTCTGTGTGTGTGTGTGTTAACAGGGTTTCTCTGTGTAACTGCCTTGGCTATCCTGAGACTCACTTTGTAGAACAGGCTGGCCTTGAATTCATAGAGATCCACCAACCTCTCTGTCCTGAGTGCTGGGATTAAAGGTGCCTGCCATCTGCTCGGCTTTATGATTACTATCTTTTTAAAGGTGATGTGTTGTCAAAAATGTGTATGTGTGTATTTCAGTTTTTCATGCTAGAGTGAAGCCAGGACTTTGTTACATCCTCTGATAATGAAGCTGATATCACTATGTGCTTCCTACTTCATTAATTGTTTAGTTCTGTTTTGTTTAAGCCATTGTGTTTACAGTTTGAATTAAAAGTTTTTGATATTACTCATTTGAAAATGAAAATTTTTTTCTTGATCCTGAATGTGGTGGTGTGTGCTTAACGTGGGAGGCCTGGGTTTGGAGAGTACATTTATTAAGATCTGAAGGTATTCCTGTAAGTACATCAATCCTGGAGAGTACATGCCACTTGACTTAATCCTAGCAGTTAACCTTGCATTTAATTTGTTAGGATGGGTTTCTATTCCTTTGCAATATAGTTGTCTTTTATTCTTATTTTTTTAAGATTTATTTATTTAATTATGTATATGAGTGCCGTGCTTTCATACATATGAGAAGATGGAATCAGATTCTGTTACAGGTGGTTATGAACACCATGTCATTGCTGGGAATGAACTCTGGAAGAGCAGCCAGTACTCTTATCCATTGAGCCATCTCTCCAGCCTGTCTTTTATTCTTGAAGTACAGGTTAGGGGTTTGGGGATTAAGAGCTAAGTGATGCCGATCTCTATAAATGAAATTCACAATACTCCTCCATGGCCTTTCAAAACAAGTAGGTAATAACAGAACTGTTAGTGCTTAGGGGGCCTAAGAATGTAGATGGGTTTTGGGAGTAAGCGTTTGTGTCCATGTTGTTTTACCTTGTAGTTTACAGTGGAGCACTGTGTGCAGTGATGTGTGCACGGGGCTTCGGCTACTCTAAGAGGACTACTGTAGCTTTCTTTAGCACAATTGATACCATGATGTCCTTCTATCTCTCTCTTATTTTTTTTTAGATACACAACAGGGCATATTTGGGCATGTCCACCAAGTGAAGGGGATGACTATATCTTCCATTGCCACCCACCTGATCAAAAGATACCAAAGCCCAAGCGCCTACAAGAATGGTACAAAAAGATGCTTGACAAGGCTGTGTCAGAACGGATTGTTCATGACTACAAGGTCAGTTGGAACATGGAAGTATACCAGTCTTCCTTTTTTTTTTGTTTTTTTTTGTTCTGCCTTACAATGTGTAAATTGCTATAATTATGCTAATTCCTTAAAGTTTATTTTTAATACAAAAAATTTCAAAGTATGGAAGGCTTGGGTGTTAGGTGATGTACAGATGAGCAAGGTCTGCTAGTATTGCCTATAATCTATCTCACTTTGGAAAACGGAGACAGTAGGCTTCAGAGTTTTCAGACTGTCATGGGGAGATGGATCAGCAGTTAGAGCACTTGTTGCTCTTTCAGAAGATGCAGCAGATTCGATTACCAGACCCCACATGGTGGCTCACATCCCTCCATGTCACTCATTCCAGATGATGTGACTCCCTTTGATCAGCTCTGTGCTCACCAGGCACACACATGGTTCACATGTGTACATACAGGCTAAATGCTCAGACCTATAAAATAAATAAAGTAAATATAAATTTTAATAGTTAAATTGAGTTGGTCATGTTGATGCCTTTACGCCCAGCACTTGGGAGGCAGAGTTAGGCAAATCTCTGTGGGTTCAAAGCTATCCTGATCTACAAAGAGAGTTCTAGGACAGTCAGGGCTCTGTTACACAGAAAAACCCTGCCTTAAAACAAAGTTAAATCTGTCATGGGTAAGGCATGGTGGTACATGCCTTTATCAGCACTGGGTAGGCAGACACAGGTAGATCTCTGAGTTTGAGGCCAGACTCATCTATGTAGAGACTTGCGTGCCATCCTATGCTACATAGGTAGACCTTGTCTTGGAAGAAAAAAGCGGGCATGCTGATGATAACATGCTTTTAATTCCTGCACTCTGGAAACTTGAAGCAGATGGATCTTTCTGAGTTCTGAAGCCAACCTGCCTGCTCTACATAGTGAGCTCCAGGGCAACCAAGGGAGACCCTATTTAAAAGAAAGAAGGAAATGCGTTGTTAAAAATTAAACATTTTCTGAATGTTTTTCTTGCACATGTGCTCTAGAGGACATTTTCATTTTTGCCATAGGATTAAAGCTTTTATTTATTTATTTACTTATTTATTATTTATTTACTTTTAAAAAAAGGAAAGCTTAAATTTTTCTACCTGTATTTACTTGAAAATTTTTTTTACAGGATATTTTAAAACAAGCTACTGAAGATCGATTAACAAGTGCAAAGGAGTTACCCTACTTTGAAGGTGATTTCTGGCCCAACGTTCTGGAAGAAAGCATCAAGGAACTTGAACAGGAAGAAGAAGAGAGAAAACGGGAAGAGAACACCAGCAATGAGAGTACTGACGTAAGGGCTTTCTTTCTCTGCAGCGTCTGATGTCTGTTCCTTAATACAGAAAGGAGTTTACACTTTCAACTCAGCATAAAAGCCATTTAAATTCCAAGGTGTAATGCTTTTGTGGATACAGGGTTTCTCTGTGTGGCCTTGGCTGTCCTAGACTCACTTTGTAGACTAGGCTGGCCTTGAACTCACAGAGATCCACCTACCTCCACCTCCCTAACTGCTGGGATTACAGGCCTGTGCCACTGGCCCATTTCTAATGCATATATCTTAATCTGAGCGCTTAGGGCCACATAATTCAAGGACAACCTTGGCTGCATAGCTGGCAAACCCTATCTCAGGACTAAAAGAGTTACTTTGATTCTAAATATTGTTCTGGACCATGAATAATAAAAGCTCCTGGAAAACTGTACAAAAATAAACATCTAATAGGCCAAATTATAACTGCTATAGGCTTTGTGGACTTATTCTTTGCTATATTTTTCCAGAAGTGGTAGGGATCATACCTGCTGCCACCAAGCAGGTTCTCTGCCAATGAGAGGCTGTATCCCGTAGTCTTTCCGTGCTTTTAAAGCAACTTTTTAAAATGTAAAATAGACGTAAGATGCCGGGCATGCTGGCACATGCCTGTAATCCCAGCACTCGGGGAGACAGAGGCATGTAGAGCTCTGTGAGTTAAATAATGATGTTAATTCTGAATTATCAGGAGTAACTTCAATAGTTTCTCTATGCAAAACAACTCTTTTCTGCATATTGAGAGTTAGTAATTATATTAAAAGGTTCAGGAAAATCTAATAAGAATTGCATACAACTCTGATTTTTGAACTGAAGCATATGGGCTTTGAATTACTTTGCGTATTTCTTCTGACTATAACCAGCCATTCCCAACCCATTTTTATCAGTATAAAATATCGGTACTTCAGGAATTGACGTTCCTTTTAAAATATGTGAGAGAATCCAGTTAGTTCTTTTTGTATACTAAAGATGCTTGCCTTTAGGATATTTGTTTCATGTTGGCCCCCAAAAGTAACTCTGGTTGTTTTGGATTTTCTCTCTCTCTCTTTGCTCCTTTGAGTAGGTTCTTGTCCTAGCTCAGCTGTTAGCAGAATTCTTCTCTTAATCCAATTCCTGCCGTACTTGTCTCTGACCCCACTCCAGTCCAGTCCTACTCAGTTTCCTTTCTTCTCTGTCCCTGCTTTTCTCTCTCAGCCTCTGTTACCTTTTTTAATTCTCCCAGAAGTCCAAGAGACAACCAACACTGAAGGTCACAGGGCCAGGCACAGGAATAAATCACACTGCATAGGCACGGTAACATACGCCTTTTTATTTCAGCACTCAATAGGCAGAGGTAGGCAGATATATTTTGAGTTCCAAGGCCAGACTTATACATAGTGAAACTTTGTCCAAAAAGAAATAAAGAGCTTGGACAGATGGCTCTCTAGGTAAAGACACTCAGCCACCAAACCCTGAGTTCACTCCATGGACCCACAGTTGAAGCAGAGAGCTGGCTCCCATAAGTTGTCCTCTGACCTTCGCAAGTGTGTGCTCACGTGAGGCCTCTACATTAAGTTTAGTCTCCAACTCCAAAACAAAAGCAAAAGCTTTGAAGGCAAGTGTCCACTTAAAATCTCATGCATAGTCTCACTTGCTCCCAAAACGCTTCATCTTTGGTTAAACTTATGACTGAATAGGTTGTAAGTGGAAGAGAAAACCAAAGTTGGCTTGCTGGTATCCCTATTCCTTGCCTTGTTTGCCAACCATAGCACCATTCATTCTTCAGTCCTGTCCCAAATCTGGACACACAAGTCAACAGCTTCTCCAAACTGGCACTGTTTTTCTTTCTCTCTTCTCTCCTCTCTCTCTCTCTCTCTCTCTCTCTCTTTCTCTCTTTCTCTTTTTTCCTTTCTCTCCCCTCCCTCCCTCGCTCCCTCCCTTTCCCCTCCCCCCAAGATAAGGTTCCTCTGTGTAGCGCTGGCTGTCCTGGAATCTAAAAAGCAGGCTGTCCTCAAACTCAGAGATCCACCTATCTCTGCCTCCTGAGAGCTGGGTTTAAATTCGTGTGCCACCACTGTCCCACAAATTGGGGCTTTTCTAGATATAAAAAGTTTTCTAAGTTTTCATTTCCTTAATGAAGCTTGGGGTCTTTATCAGGAGGCAATGGGTAAGTACTTGAGCACTTGCTGTTTTTCCAGAGGAACCCAGGTCCATTCTGTTTCCTGTACTTACAACAGGGCCCCATACTGTCTGTAACTCCAGTTTTAGAGTCAAAGAGCCTCTGAGCACCTGCATACCAGTGGCATACATAGAGCTGCACATACACATATAAAAGAATAGTTTCTTGTGGGTTTAAAAAAAAAAAAAACATTAAAAAGTGTGGGTGATAAGCGGCTATCAAAAAAGAGAGTCATTGACCTTCAGTCTTATTTTCAGGTCTGTCTTAACAAACTAACATTTTCATTTCTCTTTTGTACTGCCTTATAGGTAACAAAAGGAGATAGCAAAAATGCTAAGAAGAAAAATAACAAGAAAACCAGCAAAAATAAGAGCAGCTTGAGTAGGGGCAATAAGAAGAAGCCTGGTATGCCCAATGTGTCCAATGACCTATCTCAGAAACTGTATGCCACCATGGAGAAGCATAAAGAGGTGAGAGTCAGCTAAAGGGTGTGGATGTCTCAACTGCCCACCCAGCCTGGTAGTATGTTGAAAACTCCAGTTTCTTAGAAATTGGGAGGAAAGAAATGGTTTGAGGGGTGACTGGGATGAGAAGATTATGTGTATAGAGTTAGGTTAACCCAAGACAGAAAATGTTTTAACTATGTGGCTGTTAAGAATTTACATGGTGTTGCATTGTGTCTTAAAACGTAAACATAGTTTGTCTAGTCCTTTTGATAAATTTTCTTGGTTTGGTGACTTTTTTAAGACAAAGTCTTACTGTCTAGCTGTGTATGGCCTTGAATTCACTGAGATCAACCTGCATCCATCTTCCTAGCTCTGGGGTTGATGGCATATGCCAACGTTTCTTCATGTTATGTAGAGCCCCAGTGTCATTCCAGTTTATAATGGTACTTCAGGGAAAGACATGAATGAAGATACTCAGTAAATTAGGCTTGAAGGAAATGACTCAGGAAACTGACTGAGAGAAAACATTTATACTCATAGTCCTATATTTAAACCCTCTTCTAAATTAAAATTGAATTACAGTGTTCCTCACATGCCTTTATTTTTTAATTTTACATGTATGGGTGCTTGCATGTATGTCTGAAGCACCACATGCTGGTAAGAAAGGAATAATCTGTTGTTTTTGAGTTTGTCCTATGTAGCTCAGTTTGGCCTCCAACTATGTAGCTGAGGGACAGTCTTGAGCTCCTGATCCTACCCTCCACATCCACATTACTATTTATCAGGCTACCATGCTGAGCTATATCTCCAGCCCATGTATTTTTTCTTATCACAGTTCAACTGTCTTCTCAGTTGTAAGCATACCAATTTCATTTTATTTATACAAACAGCCCTGGCTGTCCTGAGACTCATTTTGTTGACTAGTATAACCTCAAACTCACCGAGATCCACCTGTCTCTGCTTCCCAGGTGCTGGGATTGCAGGCATGAGCCATCACACCCATTTTCCTTTATATGCTCCTTCCTCTGTCTACTAACAGATTGATACGATCAAAGCTAATACTGTCCCTTCAGCTATGCCACTAGCAAGGAAGGTCCTGCACTCTATTGGATACGAATATCAGAATACATTTCTAATAGCCTTGCCCAGTTTGAGGGGAGAGTACTACTTGAAAGGCTAATGGTAAATTATTTGAGTTAATAATTTATTTTTTATTTTTATATACATTTTATGTTTGTCCTACATGTATGTCTGTATTAGTGAGTTGGAGCCACTGAACCTTGAGTTACAGACAGGTGTAAGATGCCATGTTGGGGCTGGGAATTGAATTGGGATCTTCTGGAAGAGCCTTCCCAACTACTGAGCAATCTCTCCACACACTGGGATTTGGGGTGTGTGTGTGTGTGTTTGTGTGTCTGTTACCTACATATATATGTAAGTGCACCACATGCACATCCAGTGTTCATTATTGAGTCCAGAAGGAGTTGGAACCCTTAGAAGTACAATAACAGATGTGAGCTGTCATATGGTTCCTGGGACTCCAAATCCTGGTCCTATGGATCTTAAGTCCTGAGCCATCTCTCCATCCCCTAATTTGACCTAAAATTGTGGATATATTCCATGACTTTGTCTGATCTTAGGAGCTAGATTGTCAGACTGCACAGGTGCATTACGAAGTCTGTGTCACCACACCTAGCCCTAGACTGTTCTTTTTTTGGAGTTTTACTGACAGGAAATAACAAAAGTTTCAGGGTTTTGGTTTGGTTTGGTTTGGTTGGTTGGAGTTTGTTTGTTTGTTTGTTTGTTTGTTTGTTTGTTTGTTTTTTGAGGTGGGATATGCTAGAACTTTGTTGACCAGGTTGGCCTCAAACTCAGAGCCTCCTTGTCTTTGTCCCCAAGTGCTGTGAGCCACTATAGCTGCCCTGAATTTTTGGGTTTTTATACTCAAGTCTCAAACAAGGATGGAGAAGGATTGTCAGCTAACTCATCCTGCTGTGTCCTCTGGTGCCTTTCTGTTGTACTGGCATTATAGTTGGAGAGTCACAATGAGCTTGTCTGTTGGCAGGTCTTCTTTGTAATCCGCCTCATCGCTTGTCCTGCTCCCAACTCCCTGCCTCCCATTGTTGATCCTGACCCTCTCATCCCTTGTGACCTGATGGATGGTAGAGATGCATTCCTTACCCTTGCAAGGGATAAGCACCTGGAATTCTCTTCGCTCCGAAGAGCCCAGTGGTCTACCATGTGCATGCTGGTGGAGCTGCATACACAGAGTCAAGATCGCTTTGTCTACACCTGCAATGAGTGCAAGCACCATGTGGAGACACGCTGGCATTGCACTGTGTGTGAGGTAGGTATCCCATTGTAGGAAGGGCAGAACAGGCCCCAGTGGGCCCCAGTGTCTGAATTGTGATGTAGATGTGTTACAAATAACTGCTTTTCTAGCCACCAAAATATATAAAATGCTTTTTGAATTGTTACAGTTTTGCAGAGTTGACCCATTTTGTGTTCATTCCTCTCTAGGATTATGACCTGTGTATCACATGTTATAACACTAAAAACCATGACCACAAAATGGAGAAATTAGGCCTTGGCTTGGATGATGAGAGCAACAACCAGCAAGCTGCAGCCACACAGAGCCCGGGAGACTCTCGTCGCCTGAGCATCCAGCGCTGCATCCAGTCTCTGGTGCATGCCTGCCAGTGCCGCAACGCCAACTGCTCCCTGCCTTCCTGCCAGAAGATGAAGAGGGTTGTGCAGCACACCAAAGGCTGCAAACGGAAAACTAATGGTGGATGCCCCATCTGCAAACAGCTTATTGCCCTCTGCTGCTACCACGCTAAGCACTGCCAGGAAAACAAGTGTCCGGTGCCATTCTGCCTCAACATAAAGCAAAAGCTCCGGCAGCAACAGCTGCAGCACCGGCTCCAACAGGCTCAGATGCTCCGCAGGAGGATGGCCAGCATGCAACGGACTGGTGTGGCAGGGCAGCAGCAGGGCCTGCCGTCTCCAACTCCTGCTACGCCCACCACCCCAACTGGCCAACAGCCAGCCACCCCACAGACACCCCAACCCCAACCCACCTCTCAGCCTCAACCCACTCCTCCCAACAACATGACACCCTATTTACCCAGGACTCAAACTACTGGCCCTGTGTCCCAGGGTAAGGCAGCAGGCCAAGTGACCCCACCAACCCCACCTCAGACTGCTCAGCCCCAACTTCCAGGGCCTCCACCTGCAGCAGTAGAAATGGCAATGCAGATTCAGAGGGCAGCAGAGACACAGCGCCAGATGGCCCATGTACAGATTTTCCAAAGGCCCATCCAGCACCAGATGCCCCAGATGGCACCCATGGCCCCTATGGGCATGAACCCACCTCCCATGGCCAGAGGTCCTGGTGGGCATTTGGAGCCAGGAATGGGTCCCACAGGAATGCAACAGCAGCCACCTTGGGCCCAAGGAGGAATGCCTCAGCCCCAACAGATGCAGTCAGGGATGCCAAGGCCAGCCATGATGTCCGTGGCTCAGCATGGTCAGCCCTTGAACATGGCTCCACAACCAGGATTGGGCCAAGTAGGTGTGAGCCCTCTCAAACCAGGCACTGTGTCTCAACAAGCCTTACAAAACCTTTTGCGGACTCTCAGGTCTCCCAGTTCTCCCTTACAGCAGCAACAGGTGCTTAGTATCCTTCACGCCAACCCCCAGCTGTTGGCTGCATTCATCAAGCAGCGGGCTGCCAAGTATGCCAACTCTAATCCACAACCTCTCCCAGGACAGCCTGGCATGCCGCAGGGACAGCCAGGGTTACAGCCACCTACCATGCCTGGTCAGCAAGGTGTCCACTCCAACCCAGCCTTGCAGAACATGAGTCCTATGCAGGCAGGTGTTCAGAGAGCTGGCTTGCCCCAGCAGCAGCCCCAACCGCAGCTTCAACCACCCATGGGAGGAATGAGTCCCCAAGCTCAGCAAATGAACATAAATCACAATGCCATGCCTTCACAGTTCCGAGACATCTTAAGACGTCAGATGATGCAGCAGCAGGGAGCAGGGCCAGGAATTGGCCCTGGAATGGCCAACCACAACCAGTTCCAGCAGCCCCAAGGAATTGGCTACCCACCCCAGCAGCAGCAACAACAGCAGCAGCAGCAGCAACAGCGGATGCAGCATCACATGCAGCAGATGCAGCAAGGAAATATGGGACAGATGGGCCAGCTTCCCCAGGCTTTGGGGGCTGAAGCAGGAGCCAGTCTTCAGGCTTATCAGCAGCGACTTCTTCAGCAACAGATGGGGTCTCCTGCTCAGCCTAACCCTATGAGTCCACAACAGCATATGCTCCCAAGTCAGGCACAGTCCCCACATCTACAAGGTCAGCCAATCCCTAATTCTCTATCCAATCAAGTGCGCTCTCCCCAGCCTGTCCCTTCTCCGCGACCACAGTCTCAGCCTCCCCATTCCAGCCCATCTCCGAGAATGCAGCCTCAGCCTTCTCCACACCATGTTTCTCCACAGACCAGTTCCCCACATCCTGGACTGGTAGCTGCCCAGGCTGCCAACCCCATGGAACAAGGGCATTTTGCCAGCCCAGACCAGAATTCAATGCTTTCACAGCTTGCTAGCAATCCAGGCATGGCAAACCTCCACGGTGCAAGCGCCACGGACCTCGGACTGAGCACCGATAGTGCAGACTTGAATTCAAACCTCTCACAGAGTACACTAGACATACACTAGAGACACCTTGTAGTATTTTGGGAGCAAAAAGAAAAAAAAAAAAAAAAAAGGAAAAAAAGAAAAAGAAAAAAAATATTTTCTCTTAACAAGACTTTTTGTACTGAAAAATTTTTTGAATCTTTCTAGCCTAAAAGACAATTTTCCTTGGAACATTTAAGAACTGTGCAGTAGCAGTTTGTGGTTTAAAGCAAACATGCCAGATGAACCTGAGGGATAAATAGATTACAAAGAATATATTTTTGTTATGGCTGGTTACCCCAGCCCTCTTTTTCCCCTTGTGTGTGTGGTTCAAGTGTGCACTGGGAGGCGACTGAGGTCTGAAGCCAACCATATGCTCCTGCCTTGCACCTCCAATAGGTTTTATTATTTTTTTTAAATTAATGAAAATATGTAATATTAATAGTTATTATTTACTGGTGCAGATGGTTGACATTTTTCCCTATTTTCCTCACTTTATGGAAGAATTAAAGAACATTTCTAAAACCAGAGGACAAAAGGGGTTAATGTTACATAAAATTACATTATATATATAAATATATATAAATATATTAAAATACCAATTTTTTTCTCTGGGTGCAAAGATGTTCATTCTTTTAAAAACATTTAAAAGAAAAAAAAACTTCCTCTTTCCACCCCTACAAGTCAACTTTTGTGCTCCAGAAAATTTTCTATTCCGTAAGTCTGAGTGTAAAACTTAAAAGTATTAAGATAATTTGTACATGTAGAGAAAAAAATGACTTTTTCAAAATATACAGGGGCAGCTGCCAAATTGATGTATTATAATATTGTGGTTTCTGTTTCTTGAGAGAATTTTTTTTGTTATTTTTACAGCTAACAAAGGAAAAAAAAATTAAAAAGAGGGTAAGAAATGACTCCAGTGGGGTGATTTTAACATGCAGATGTCTGAGGTTTCTTCGCTTGCTTTCTTCCTTACTCTGCCCCCACACACACATACACTTTCTGTAAAACTTGAAAATAGAAAGCAAAAACCCTCAATTGTTGTAAATCATGCAATTAAGGTTGATTACTTATAAATATGAACTTTGGATCACTGTATAGACTGTTAAATTTGATTTCTTATTACCTATTGTTAAATAAACTGTGTGAGACAGACAACTGGGCTTTGTTTCATTTCTTTAGTGCTCTTTGTCTTACAGAACGCCAGGTTAGACTTGGAGATGAGGCTGACAGAGTGCTTGCCTGACAAGTTCACTTGTCAGTCCCCAGCCAGACATAAATGCCATGGTGGGCGTAAAGCTGCAGTCCCAGAATCAGAAGGTAAAGACAGGAAGAGAAAGCTAAGTCGTCAGCTGTGTCGCTAAATGAAGGACAGCTAAGGTACAGAGGACCCAGTTTATTCAATCTCAACACAATTGCAAAAGAAAATCTTAGCAAGCCTGCTGTTTAGGGCAAGAGGAATAGGGAAGTATTGGTGTGCCTTCTGACTTTTACATGTAATAGATTACTACATCTTGATGAATTTTTCCAAAGTTCAGGTGTTAAGTGTGAGTGAAAGTGCTGTTAGCTACCAGATGTGGAAGCCACACAGGAAAAGCATCTTGCGCTACCTCTCAAAACAAGTTACTAGCCTTGAGAGGCAGAGAGATAGGCAGATCTCTTGATTTTGAGGCCTGCCTGGTTTAGTTCACAGATAAGCACAAGCAACATGGAGACCCTATCTCCGCAAACAAAACCTTTGCTTCAGGACTTTTCCTGTAAAGAAGGCCCTTTTAAAAATTACATTTACTTTGTTGTGTCTACATGACGTGCGTAAGTCAGAACAAGTTAGCCAGAGTCCTTCCCTGACAAGTCATTCATGCAGTTCTCAGGCCCATGGCCTGAGGGGTTTTTGTTGTTTAGTTTTGTTGCAGGCTCTCATGTAGTCCCAACTTAGTAGCAATCCTGCCCCTTCATTTTGAATACTTGGATTGCAGACATGTGACACTACTCATGACTCAGATTAGTTCTTCATACAACTTTGCAGTCCTGAAGTAGAAAAGCATTATCTTCAGATGGGTCTGAACACACTGGTATTCACCAGGGACAACCTTGCCTTAGATCAAGTCACCCAGCAGACAACTTGGTGGGGCAGGTCTAACCAAGAATAAGAACATGGTTCCCTGCCCTTTAGGAGCTGCCTGTTCGCTCATGTTGGCTCCCTCTGGTGGTGGTGGTGGGAGTCGCTGGACAGGACTAGGGTCACAGAGGCTAAGGCCAAGGGTTTGTCCCCACTATCACTGTCCGTCTCCCAACAGTCTCCTTGTGAGACCCTATCAAGAAGGCAGAGTCAGGCAGTGGTGGCACATGCCTTTATTCCCAGCATTTGGAAGGCAGAGGCAGGTGGATCTCTCAGACCAGTCTGGTCTAGAGTAAGCTCCAGGGTAGCCAACACTACACTTGAGAAACCTTGTCCTGAAAAAAACAAAAGCAGATCATGATGGTGTTCAGCACTTGGGAGAGAGGCAGATAAGTCTCTTGAGTTAGAAGCTGGCCTGGCACACACAGTGAAACCCTGTCTCAACCAAAGAGAGGAGTGGGAACAAAAGGATGTCTAGGGACACAAGAATAATGGCCAGCCTCCGCTACATAGAGAGGCCTTATCTGAAAAAAAGAAAGTATTCAGCCAACAAGATGGTCCCGTAAAGAGGCTGAATAACCTGAATTCAATCTCCAGTCCCATAAGGTGGCAAGAGAGAACTGCATTGCAGAAGTCATCCCCAACCTCTACTCATGCATACTTATGTACAAATAAATGTCAAAAGTTTTGTACAGGGCTGGAGAGATGGCTCAGCAGTTAAGAGCACTGGCTGCTCTTCAGAGGTCCTGAGTGCAATTCCTAGCATCCATGTGGTGGCTCACAACCATCTGTAATGAGATCTAATGCGGCCTTCTGTCATGCAGCCATATATGCAAATAGAGTAGTCCTACATATAAAATGCACAAATAAGCATATTTTTCAAAGTCTCAACTGAATTCCTAATTCATTTAAAGTTAGGTAAGGGCTCCTATCACAGGGGACCCAGCTCTACCTTTCCAACCATAAAACTGGAAAGTTTGGGCTTCTGTTTTCATGAAGTGAGGGGTGATATACATTAAGGCTAGAAAGATAATAAAAACAGGATGATGGATCTTCTGACCCTTTCAGATTTGATGGGAAAATGTCCTAAGCTACAGGACTTCCACCTCCAGGTCTGGGTTCTCTAGTGCCAGCTGTCTTCTTAAGTTTGCTCTGCTGTATCTTAGGTGTCTCAGACTAAGCGCACTTCTTTTGTTGTTGTTTTAGACAGTGTCTCGTGTAGCCCAGGCTGACCTTGAACCTATCCATCCTCCAGGTCAGGGGTTACAGGCTGGGTAAGCACCACCAGCTGAGCTACATTCCAGCTCCGTGTTTGCTGCTTACTGTGGAAGTATGTGTGTGGGTGCATTCAGGCACATACGTGCCACACTGCACATAGGGTGGTCAGAGTACAACTTTCAGGTTACAAGAATCAAACTCAGGTTGTCAGGCTTGTTCTGAAAGTGATTTGACCCATCTTTCCAGCCCTTTCTATTTTACCTTCTTTCAAAAAAGGGGGGGGGGGTGTTATTATTATTATGTTATTGTTAATGTTATTATGAGACCGGATTTCACTTTGTAGCCTTCCTGGTCTGGAACTTGTTATGTAAACCAGGCTAGAATTCATAGAGGTCCTCCTGCCTTCCCAGTGTTGGGACTAAAGACAAACATCACCGTATCCATCTTTTTCTTTATTCAGTATTATGCCTGCATCTATGCCTACATGCCAGCAGAGGGCACCAGACTCATTATAAATGGTTATGAGCCACCATGTGGTTGCTGGAAATTGAACTCAGGACCTTTGGAAGAACAGCCAGTGCTCTTTGACCTCTGAGCCATCTCTCCAGCACCATCTCTTTTTTTTTTTTTTTTTTAAGATTTATTTATTTATTATTTATAGAGTATTCTGCCTGCATGTGGGCCTGCATGTACGCCAGAAGAGGGCACCAGATCTCATTATAGATGGTTGTGAGCCTCCATGTGGTTGCTGAGAATAGAACTCAGGAGGTTTGGAAGAACAGCCAGTGCTCTTAATCTCTGAGCCGTCTCTCCAGCCCCCCATCTTTTTATTTGTGTGTGTGTAAAAGTGTTACCTGTGCCTGCCATGGCCACATAAGAGTACTAGAGCCTGTGAAGATGGAGTTACAGGTAGATGTGAGCTGTCTGATACGAAAACAACGGAACTTGGGTTCTCTGGAAGAGCAGCAGTTCCTCTTAGCCACTGAACCATCTCTCCAGACTCACGTCCCTACCACCTTTCCTTTTTCTTTGTTTTAAAAGGTTTTACACTGTAGCTCAGAATGGCCTGAAAATCACTCTGTAGCCCAGGCTGATCTCAAACTCAGACAGCCCTCCTGAGTGCGGACATAGGCAACAGTTACAACACCTGGCTGTGCTGCCTGAGTTCATGTTTTAATTGTGATGTCCTTTTGTTGTCTTGTAGCTTGGCAGAACTCACAGTTCCCTCTGTTTCCCACCCAAGCGCATTCATTCTTCCTGAAGTTTTGTTTTTGAGATAAGAACTCACAGTGCCAGGCTTGCCTCACCTGCCTGTACTCCCATTGACATAGTGAACTCAAAGACAGCCTGAGACACATGAAATCCTGGCTCAAAAAATATTTTTTTTTTTATTCTAGATCCCTCCCTCTTACCACCCACCTGATACTATTCTCACACTCTCTGCCTCCGCCCCGATCTGGATGGCCATCATCTTTCATCTGAATTACTGCAGGAAGTTCCTAATTGGCCTTCCTGCTGTTTCTCTTGACCTGCCTTCAGTTTGTTCTGCACGAAGCAGCCAGAGAGTGGTCTTTAGATTTGAATGGTCTTATGTAAGGTAGGCTGAAACACACAACACAGCAGGATAAACTCTGGCCCCTCATCCTCCTGCCTCTGCCTCCCCAGTGCTAGGATTACAGGTGGATGGCCCTATGCCCTGCTGTTTTTTTCCAGATAGGGTTTCTCTGCTTAACAGAGCCCTGGCTGTCTTGGACTCAGTTTGTAGACCAGGCTGGCCTCGAATCCAGAGATCTGCTTGCCTCTGCCTCCCAAGGTCTGAGTTCTGGGATCAAAGGCGTGTGCCACTGCAGCCGGCTGATAGCAATGATAGTGACCTTTTAGGAAGAAGGACTTTGCTTTGTGGACATTATATGCTATCCAGTTTGTATCCCTGGCTCTCACTTTGCAAGTCACCTCAAGCTCAGCGCCCAACAACAGAAGAGAAGCACCCAGCAAAGCTGTGAAGGCTGGGACAGGGTCACAGACCAAGTCACCCAATCTTAAAGAATTTATTTGAAATCCAAAGTGGAGGCAGAAGGGGTTTTAGTTTTGCTTTGACTATCGAATTTATTATTATTTTATGTGTGGATGTTTTGTCTGCATGTATGTCTGTTCCAGAAGGCAGTGCAACTGGGGAGACATATGAATGGTAGGAATCGAACTCTGATTCTTTGCAAGAACAGCGCTCTTAACTGATGAGCCCTAGAAGGATTGTTGTTTTGTTTTGTTTTGTTTTGTTTTTTATTATATAGGGTGTGTGTGTGACCATGAGTGTGGGTGCCTGCAGAGTCCAGCGGGTTTGGATTCCCTAGAGCTGGAGTCCCAGGTGGTTTTGATCAGCCCAACATGGATGCTGAGAAGGAAACCTGGTTCCTCTGCAAGAGCAGCCAGTGCTCTTAACTGATGAGCCATCTCTCCAGCCCAGTTGCTAGGACTTTGAGGCAAGAGAATGACCACATCACTTCCTTAGGGTTTAGAATGTAACTCACAGTTTGAACTCTTGCCTCGCTTGCCTGAGGTCCTGTATTATCTCCCCAGCACCAGAAAAATAAATAAATAAATAAATCTTTTGTGTGGATTAAAGGTGAAGATTCCGGGCTGGGATGATAGTTCAGTCAATAAAAGCCTTTCCATGTAAACTTGAAAACGTGCGATAGATCTGCACTCCCTTAAAAGCTGTGTACTTTTACCACAGTGCTGGGGAGATAGAGACAGACAGTCCCTGGGACTTTCTGGTCGGTCTCATCAACTGGTGAACTCTAGGCTCAGTGAGAGACACTGTCTCAAAACTGGACAAACTCCCAGGCCAACCAGGGCTACGCAATGAGTCTCTGCTCATACCTCACTGCCCAACTGCCGCCCCCGAAAGAAAAGCCTCACTAAAATCCAATGCTGTTTGCAAAAACTCAGCAACTGTTGAAATCGCAGAAAATGGGTGTCCGTGGCGTGCTCAGCCACACACGGGACAATCCACAACCCCCCAGGTCTCAGGAACCCTCAGAGGCGTTGGTGAACCTGACAGGACCACTGCACTCGTGACTACACCAGCACGGCGCGGGAAGAGGTTTGTGGGCTCCTACTACTAACTGAGGCGCTGCGGACAGCGGACGGACTTTGGGGGACAGTCAGTTTTCTTTAAGGCGTGGTCCTGGTAGAGGAAGCACACTCCAGGGGGTGGCTCAAGATCTAGGAATATGAAGGGAAGCTCAGTTTCTGCCCGAGTTGAAAGAGGGACGAGGTATTTCTGCGAGGCATTCCGGTACAGGGGCACCTTTACTTCCTACCTGGGTACCCGGGCGCGTCCATCCTAGGTGCTCCGGAGGGTTGAAAATTGCCTTACAGAGGACAGCGTGAGAAGCACCCTCCGGGAGATTGCCCCGTCACTAAGGCAACGCCCCTTCGCGTGCGCCCCACAGAAAACTACAACTCCCATAACCGCCCGGGCTCCCCACCGCCTCCTTAGCGGGGGCGGGGCGCGGGCGAGCGCGGAACCGGCTTTTCCTCTCTCCTGCGGTGTGATTGGTCCGCAGCCCAGGCGCGGTGGCCAATGAGCACGCTCTCGGAGTGCGGGGAGGGCAATATGGCTTCCTGCACCTGGTGACGGTTGAGGAAATTGAATTTGTTATCATGGAGAAACCGCTGGGCACCGAGGTAAGAGGGAAAGCGTTCAGCCCTTCCGGGAAAGGGAGCCCCGAACCCCCCACTCGGCGGACGCACCATTTTAGCGACGCCTTGGAGGTGGAAGGTTGCAGGATTGGTAAACTGAGGTAGGGAGCTTAGTCCGGGGCGGAGGCCTCCAGGGTCCCTTTTGGTCTTGGGATGGATGGGATGGAGGAGGGGTGGAAACGCCTTCCTAAACAGGGGCAGAGAAACTGGTTCCTGAACTGTGGCTCCACTTCCTTGTCTTCTTGGTTTCGTGGTGGTCCCGAGCTTTAGGATTGTGCGGCCTGTCGCTTCCACGCGGGAAGTAAAGGGAGGTCAGAGGTGATTATTACTTCAGTCCTGGAGCGTTCCCGTGCTGATCTTCCAGAATACTCAAGGCCATCTTCTTTAGGGACGGGTCCAAACAGCCTGTTGGAATGACACAGCTGCAAACTGCAAGAGGTTGGCTCCAAGTGTGTCAGTTTCCAGACCGTGGAGAGTTTTGCCTTTTCCGTGGTACAGTAGCTGGTGACCCACCGCGCCTTGCATTTGGAGTCTCTTTCCTTTTTCAAGCAGTAATGATTGCCAGCGTTTATTGAGCACTGTTCTGGGTGTTTTGCTTTTTATCATCTCTTCTTCCCAAACTATTAAATAGTGGTATTGTCCTCACTTTATGAAAACTGAGGCAATGGTAATTGGCTTGCTGTGGATCATACAGCTAGGAAGCCCTGGAGATGGTATTTGAACCCTGGCCCAAAGCCTCATTCTCCTTATCTCTGTCTCGCTTCCCTCCTTTTCTCCTGTGTGCGGCTTAGGTTTTTATGTAATGTCTGCACCTCACATCCTGTGAGCCAACCCTTCCCTGTCATAGGTCGAGTCCCACAGAAGTTAGGTTGATTGGCCCTGAGATCAGTAGCTGATTTCGATCAGGGCTGAACTCACAGCTGTGGTACATACACTGTACACATACTCTCTGGGTGTCGTCTGACCCAAAGCCTCTTTGGATAGTCTAGGTCTCGGTTTTTCTCAGGATCCTCCCACCCCCCCTCTTAGGGATTTTGCTCTGTACCCAAGCTACCAGTATGAGAATGCCATCCAGTTTTTCTGGGGCTATTCAGGCCCATTGCTTCTTTTTCTTTTCCTTTTCTTTCTCTCTCTCTCTCTTTTTAAAGAGAGGGTCAACTAGCTGGGTGGTGGTGGAAATAGCTTTGTAGATGAGGCTGGCCTTGAAGTCGCAGAGATCCACATGCCTCTGCCTCCTGAGTGCTGGGATTAAAGGCTTGTGCCTGTAACACCCAGCATCTTATTTTTAAGATTTATTTATTTATTATGTATACAGTGTTCTGCCTGCATGTGTGCCTGCAGGCCAGTAGAGGACACCAGATGGTTGTGAGCCACCATGTGGTTTCTGGGAATTGAACTCAGGGCCTCTAGAAGAGCAGCCAGTGCTCTTAACCTCTGAGCCATCTCCCCAGCCCCGTTATTAATTTAAAAAAAAATTATTTAATTTTATTTTATGTGCATTGGTGTGAGGGTGTCAGATCCCCTGGAACTGGAGTTACAGGCAGCTGTGAGCTGACATGTGGATGCTGGGAATTGAACCCAGGTCCTCTGGGAGAGCAGCCAGCGCTCTTAACCACTAAGTCATCTTTCTAGCCCCTAGCATTTTAATTAAAAAAATAATGTAAACAAAACCAAAAAAATCATATAAACATTTTGCCGGCTGTGTATGTCTGCATCTTGCGTGTGCATGATGCCCAGGAGGTCAGAAGAGAGCATCAGAGGAGCCCCCGGGACTGGGAGTTGCAGGTGGTTGTAAGCCACCATGTGGTATTGGGAATCTAACCTGGGTCCTCTAGAAAAGCAACCAGAGGTCTTAACCACTGAGCCATCTCTCCAGCATCGCAGCTTCTATTTTTAACTTATGATAGGCTTGTTTATGCAGAAGTAACCCCATCTGTATTCGATCTCATTCACCCTGAGAAAACATCTTGTCAGGTGCTGAAGAGATGTCTCAGCCGTGAAGAGCTCTTTTGTTTGTTTGTTCTTTGTTTTCAAGACAGGGTTTCTCTGTGTAGCCCTGGCTGTTCTGGAACTCACTTTGTAGACCAGGCTGGCCTCGAACTCACAGATCCTCCCGATGCCTCTGCCTCCCAAGTGCTGGAGGTCATGCTGTGTGTCACCACTGCCTGGCTCAGTTAAGAGCTCCTACTGCCTATTTAGAGAACCAACATTCAAATCCCATGATCACATTGGGTGGATTGGCAGGTTTGCAAACTCTCTTCCTGAAGCAAGCACATATCATTCTTCCACAGGAGGCGCCATCTTCAGAGCCAATGGAAGAAGAGGAGGATGATGACTTGGAACTCTTTGGGGGCTACGACAGCTTCCGGAGTTACAACAGCAGTGCGGGCAGTGAGAGCAGCTCCTATCTAGGAGAGTCAAGTGAGACAGAAAATGAAGAGAGGGAAGCAGGAGAGCTACCCACCTCACCTCTGCCTTTGCTCAGCCCCGGGAATGCGCGCTCCTTGGAAGGAAGTGGTTCTGAGCCAGGTGCCTTCATACTGTCCCTGAAGATGGAGGAGTCAGGAAGTTGGGGAAGAAAAGGGGACGGACACAGGCGGTGTGGGAAGCTCTAAGGGACTGTCCTCAAGGGCCATTTCCTCTCCTGCAGTCTAGTTTTAAAGCATAATTCTCCTACACCTCTTGTGTTTATTCAGCACCTGTTAGATGGCATTACATTAGTGTGGGTAGGCTGAGCAGCCCCCACATCTGAGTGTGAGGTGAGAAGTGGTGTGAGTACTTTGGCACAAAAGGGCAACAGATAGCTTGTGGGCTGCAGGTTGGCAAGTTGTAAGGGGGCATACAGGTTAAAGTGACCTCCCTATCTCCTTCCAGCCCTTCTCTTAGAATCTGAGAATGGCGAGATTAGCAGGAATCATCAGGGGAGGAGCTGGCCCCGGGGCCTGGTTGGTTACCCTGGCTGCAGATTAGTCACCTGGGAAGCTGGTAAAGGCGTGTCACTGGGGCCCAGGGCGTGGCAGTCTCCCACCACAGCACTGCTTACACGCAGCTCCTTAAGTGAGCCAGCGTGAGGCCGGGCGAACACAGCTTGTCCACGTGCTCCTTGTGAGAGCAAAGGCCCGCAAGCCCTGAGTGACTTCAGCACCTTTCCTCTTGTCACCTTCCTCTCTCTAAAGTTTGTCTACCAGATTCTGCAGGTGTTCGCGTGGCTCTCCAGTCCCTTAGCCTGGGCCCTTGATACAGAGCCAAGGGACAAGCACGTGTCAACTGATGGAGTATCACACACTTGTAGTCGCAGCTGCTGGAGAGGCTGGTGGCTGAGGCTCAGCTGAGCATACAAGTTTAAGAGCAGCGCGTGGAACTTGGTCTTGGAAGAGACCTCCATACACTGTCCTCCTCACACCCTGTCAGCCTTAGTGCCTAACGCTGACATGCTTGGTGCAGCACTCTGGGGTTTGAGGAGCCCGGGGTTTTGTTTGACTTACAGTAATTATGTCAGGGAGTCACATGCCGAGTTCTCTTCCCAGCGGTCTGTGAGATGTGTGGCATCGTGGGCACGAGAGAAGCTTTCTTCTCAAAGACCAAGAGGTTCTGCAGCGTCTCATGTTCTAGGAGCTACTCCTCCAACTCCAAGAAGGCCAGCATCCTGGCCAGACTCCAGGTGAGAGCAGCTGCCTGCACCCTTCTTGGGGCCTGGATGCTGAGTTGGAACTATCCTGTGACTGGAGGCAAATGGCTTAGGCAGCTTTCTTTCTTTCTTTTTTTTTTTTTTTTTAGGGGGATCCATTCCTAGAGGTCATCTGAGGTGCATAAGGCCCTGCCTCAGGAAGTGATCCCCATTTAATTATGTATTTATTATTTTACTTATTTATTGAGATTTAATTTTATATGTATGAGTGTTTTGTCTGATTGTATGTCTATGCCCACATGCCTACAGTGTCTTGAGAAGACCAAAGAGGGTGTCAGGTCCCCTGGGACTAGAGTTGGAAGCAGTTGTGAGCCACCATGTGGGTGCTAGGAACTGAACCTGGGTTCTCTGGAAGTGTGGCCAGTGCTCTTAACCAGCGAGCCGCCTTACCAGAGCCCTTATTTTCCTTTTGAGACAGGGTCTCGGTATTTAGCTCTGGCTGGCCAGGCTGGTCTCAGAATCACAAAGTCTGCCTACTTCTGCCTCCCCATTGCTGGGATTAAAGGGTGCCTTCCCCATACTCCACAATTCCTATTTTAAAAGGCTCGAAAACTTTCGATTTCTTTAAGTCAGTGTTTCTCAGCCTTCCTAACACCGCAATACCTAACTCCATCAGTACGGTTCCTCATGCTTTGGTGACCCCCAATGATAAAATTATTATTGTTGTTTTGTTTTGTGACGGGGTTTCTCTGTGTAGCCCTAGCTGTCCTGGTACTTGCTCTGTAGACCAGGCTGGCCTGGAACTCAGAGATCCACCTGCTTCTGCCTCCTGAGAGCTAGGGTTAAAGGCATGTACCACCATCTCCTGGCTATAAAATTATTTTCATTTTTACTACGTAACTGTAATCTTGCTACTTTTATGAATTGTAATGTAAGTATCTGATATGCAGGCTATCTGATATGTGACCTCAGTGAAAGGGACATTCAACCCCAAGGGGTCATGACTCACAGGTTGCGAACCACTTCGTTAAGACCTGCAGGTGTGCCTCTGCTTAGCTGGTGTGTTGATTGGGTCCTGGCCTTTGTCATTGGTGCTTCATTATCTTAATTAAGTGATTAATTGTAAGTGAGCTTTTCCTGAGTCACCTGGTAAAAGCTGTCCAGAATGTTCTCTCCAGGTACAAAATATTGCCTGTGGGTTTGGTGAGAGTATCGGGCCCCTCTGCAGCCACTCAGCTGTAGCTCTCCGTGGGGCTGGGAGCATAGAGAGGACTTCAGTGACAATGTTAGAGAGGAGTCAAAGGCCTGAGCGACACTCTCTCCCTCATTGGTAGCTCTACTGGCTCCGTCCTTCTGTAACACTCTCCTGAGTGTTCTCACTCATCCTTAGTTTCACAGAAGAAACTCAGGCCCAAAAGGGGTTAGGTAGCCGGCAGGGCCCAACCAAGCTCTGCTTTCTCACTTGGTTACGGTAGCACATGCCTGGAATCCCAGCACTCAGGAGGCAGAACACAACAGGTGCAAATTCCAGGCCACCATATCTCAAAAAAAAAAAACAAAACAAGGCCCTATAGAAATAGATTCAGGTTCACAGCCGCCAGCCTGCGTAATTCCCTCCTTGCCTTCCAGGGAAAGCCACCCACCAAGAAAGCCAAAGTCCTGCACAAGGCAGCCTGGTCCGCCAAGATTGGAGCCTTCCTCCACTCCCAGGGCACAGGACAGCTAGCAGATGGGACACCAACAGGACAAGATGGTGAGGCAATCCTGGGACGGGGGACCAGGGTGGGGATGGCCTTGCCTAAAAGTAGCCTGCTGGAAAAGGTAGCCTGCTGGAAAGTTGGGGATCCAGGCCTATGGTAAACTGTCTCCACCTGCTGGCTTTTGTGGAAATGACCTTAGGCCCTGCAGCTGCCTGGGTCCTTCATCATCAAGAAAGGAGAAGTTAGCTGCTTTGTTTCTCTTTGTATCTGTGTCCATGGCTTCTCTCTCCCTGGTGCAGGGGAAGTCCAGGATGTGTGGAGCAGGTGGAAGGGGTCTCAGTTATTCAAGCATAGTGATTGCTGAGCACTATGAGGGCGAAACTGCCCCAGGTGGGCGGTCTGCCGATTAGGTGTGGCCAGTGACTGGGTACAGGAGGAGAAATGTAAGCCTACATCTGAATTTCCCTTTCTGTGCAGCAAGAAGGGACAGAAGTTTCTCTTTGGATGCCCCTCTGCTTCACAGCCCTGATGGCCATTGGTGATGATAAAGGGACTTGTTTCTAGAACCCTGTGGGGCCTCCAGGTTCTTTTTTCATTTTTATTTTTAAAAATTAATTTATTTAATGTATATGAGTGCTCGGTTTTCACGAACACCAGAAGAGGGAATTAGATTCCATTACAGATGGTTGTGGGCCACCATGTGGTTGCTGGGACTTGAACTCAGGAGCTCTGGAAGGGCAGCCAGTGCTCTTAACCGCTGAGCTGTCTCTCCAGTCCTGCCTCCGGGTTCTTGTTGTAACATGGTTGCTGTAGATACCCCGCCTCAACTCTTCCTTTGTGCTCCACAGCTCTGGTCTTAGGGTTTGACTGGGGGAAGTTCCTGAAGGATCACAGTTACAAGGCTGCTCCTGTCAGCTGCTTTAAACACGTGAGTGCCCGGGCAGAGGAGGAGGGGCACCCCAGACTGCCTGCCTCATTGCTCCCCACACACCTCAGCTGAGTTGCTGAGTTGCTCCCGCCTGGACAGGATCCTTGAGAGCAGTGGCCATTCCCCAGAAATCTCCCTTTGTTCTGGAGGCTGGAGAGATTGTTTAGTAGTTAGGAGCACTGGCTGCTCTTCCAGTGCTCCTGAGTTCAAGTCCCAGCACCCACATGGTGACTCACAACCATCCATACCTATATTCCCATGGGATCCTATGCTTTCTGGGGTGTAGACACAGATGCAGACATGTGTGTGTGTGTGTGTGTGTGTGTGTGTGTGTGTGTGTGTGTGTGTTATATTATACATATATAAAAATGCCAGGGATAGTGGTGCATGCACTTAATCTCAACACTTGAGAAGCAGAGACAAGTAAATCTCTTGGCTAGCCTGGTCTACATAGTGTCCAGAGCTAAATATTAAGATCCTATTTCAAAAACCAAAAAAATTTAAAAATAAGATCATCTTGCACCTTACACAACTGCCTCTGCTTTCTGAGGTTTCTTTTCTTTTTTTTTTTTTTCTTCTTTTTTTTTTTTTTCTTTATTAATTACACTTTTTTTTTTTTTTTTTCCCCCCCCCCCCCCCCCCGTGGTTCCTTCCCTCCTCCCATCTCAATCCCTCCCTTCCTCCACCCTCCCCAAGTCCACTGATAGGGGAGGACTTCTTTTCCTTCCTTCTGATCCTAGTCAATTAGGTCTCATCAGGAGTGGCTGCATTGTCTTCTTCTGTGGCCTGGTAATGCTGCTTCCCCCTCCGGGGGAGGAAATTAAAGAGCAGGCCAATCAGTTCATTTCAGAGACAGTCCCTGTTCTGAGGTTTATTTTCTATTTATTAATTAGAAATAGAATTTTTTTTTGGTCTGAGTTTAGAGGGTGTTCTTTTTTTTTTTTTTTTTTTTTCATTTTTGATGTTTTCTTTACCCCATTAAAAATTTTGTTTGGTTGTTTTCGAGACAGGGTTTCTCTGTGTAGCCTTGGCTGTCTTGAACTTGCTTTGTAAACTAGGCTGGCCTTGAACTCATAGAGATCTGCCTGCCTCTGTCTCCCTAAGTGCTTAAAATTGTTTTTGATATCAGGGTGGTAGTGGTGCACACCTTTAATCCCAGCCCTGGGGAGGCAGGGGCAGGAGGATATCTGAATTTGAGACCAGCCTGGTCTACAGAGTGAGTTCCAGAACAGTCAGGGCTACACAAAGAAACCCTGTCTCAGAAAACAAAAACAAGTTGTTTTTGTTTTGTTTGTGGCATTTGTTTGGTTCTTTGGTCTGTTTTTATTTTTTTTTAGATTGATTTATTTTACCTTACGTACATTGGTGTTTTGCTTGCATCACACGTGTGCCTAGTGTGTGTAGGGGGCAGAAGAGGGCATCAGGGCTGGGCAGTGGGCGCACACCTTTGATCCCAGCGCTCTGAGGCAGGAGCAGGTGGATCTCTGAGTTCAAGGTCTACAGAGCTATCTGGCAAAACACCCAGAAGGCATCAGATCCTCCAGAAGTGGAGTACTGTGGCTAGTTTTAAGCTGCCCTGTACGTGCTGGGAACCAAACCCTGGTCCTCTGAAGAGCATCGAGTGCTCGTAATCACTGGGCCATTTCTCCGGCCCTGGTATTGTTTTTTGGGGGTTGGGTGGAGGGGGGAGGGAACAGGTGGTTGGTTGGGTTTTGTTTGTTTGTTTGTTTTAAATTTTGGTATTTGGAGACAGGGCTTCTCTATGGCACTCACAAAGATCTGCCCGCCTCTGCCTCACAAGTGCTGGGATTAAAGGTGTGCACCCATCACACCTGACCTGTTGTTATTAAGACAGGGTTTCATGCAGCACAGGCTGGCCTCTAAATTGCTATATAGCTGCAGATAGCCTTTAACTTTTAGTCATCCTGTGTAAGCCCCCTCCCCCACACTTACTCCCCAAGTGCTGGAATCACAAGTATGTGCCACCATGCTCAGCTTTCTGCAAATTGACTCTTACGGCCTTCTTTTCCTGCCACTTTATACCACCAAGCTGCCCCCTTGGGCCTCTTCTAAGGATCTTTCTTTCTTTTTCTGGCCAATCCTTTTTTTTTTTGTTTTGTTTTGTTTTTAAGATTTATTTATTTATTTTATGTATATAAGTGCTCTATCTGCAGGTACACCTGCACACCAGAAGAGGGCATCAGATCTCATTATAGATGGTCGTAAGCCACCATCTGGTTGCTGGGGATTGAATTTAGGACCTGTGGAAGAGCAAACAGTGCTCTTAACCACTGAGCCATCTCTCCAGCTACATCTAAGGACCTTTCTACCACCCTCCAGTTCTTCCTGAAGAAGGAAGGGTTGGGGCCCTGTTTAGATGTTTGGATGAGCTTGATGTCAGGAACTTAACAGTGCTAGCTTAACTCAGCTGTACCTCCTGCTAGCTAGAGTAACACCTACAACAGGTCTAATTTTGTCTCTCTCTCTCTTTTTTTTAAGATTTATTTATTTATTTTGTATACAATGTTCTGTCTGCATGTATGCCTACATGCCAAAAGAGGGCACCAGAGCTCACTATAGATGGTTGTGAGCCACCATGTGGTTGCTGGGACTTAAACTCAGGACCTCTGAAAGAGCAGCCAGTGCTCTTAACCTCTGAGTCATCTCTTTTTAAATTTAAGACAAAGTCTCACAATATAGCTCAGGCTGGCCTGGAGCTCACTTTGTAAACCAGGCTAGCCTGAGAGCAGTTGCGCTGGCTCACAGGTATGAGCCATTAAGCCCATTCGTTCATTCTTTCTTTCGTTCGTTAGTTTATTCGTTTGTTTGTTTGCCTTTCAATCCCATTTGGTAAAGCCCAGGAGAAGGACTCCTGAGGCTGTCTTTTGACCTGAGGCCAGTTGCCTCGCCTTCCTGGATTGCCCTGCACAATTACATGTAGATGCTAAGTCCTACTGGCCCCTTGTCTGAGTTGCTAATGAATGTGTAACTTCCCTGCAGGGGAAGAAAGCAATCTTTTGACCCCCAAATTCTCCTAGTCCCAGAATTTTTATTGTAGGGAAATTAGATCATATTTAACACAAGATCCAGTATGCTCTGTAAAGTGTTGCGCTCGTTTTTAAACTATTTGATTTGTGGTTCCTTAAAGCCTCTCCCTTCCAACCATCATCCAACCTTAGGTAGGAGAGGTTAGTGGGGAGAGGGGCGCAGACCCCTTTACTTCTCCCAGCTGTTTAATGTCCATGATGGGTTTTGTTTTGTTTAGGGCTATACCAATTTTCTGTCAACAGCAAGAGTAATTTCCTTCGTTTCTCTCCTCTAAGCCAGTGTGCCATGAAGTGTCTCTGGTCTTTCCAAACTGCCACTCGCCACAGTTTCTTTCTCTGGGCTCTCCTGTTTATACCTCTCAGAGTCCTAGACCATGCCCCTCTCCATGCACAAGGCAGGCCGTTAACAGCTGGCAAAGGCCATTCCCATTGGAGGCAGTTACCAGCTGTGGACAAACTAAAGCCCAAACTAAAATTCCACACTTGGGATTAAAACAAAAACATTTATATAACATAAGTGAGGTTTTTTTAATTTTTATTTTTTGTATTAACTACAGTTTATTCACTCTGTATCCCAGCTGTAGCCCACTCCCTCATTCCCTCCCAATCACATCCTCCCTCCCTTACCTCCTCCCATTCCCCCTCCCCAAGTCCACTGATAAGGGAGGTCCTCCTCCCCTTCCATCTGACCCTAGCCTATCAGATCTCATCAGGGCTGGCTGCATTGTCTTCCTCTGTGGCCTGGCAAGGCTGCTCCCCCCTCAGGGGGTGGTGATTAAAGAACCAGCCACTGAGTTCATGTCAGAGATACTCCCTGTTCCTCTTACTAGGGAAGCCACTTGAATACTGAGCTGCCATGGGCTACATCTGAGCAGGGGTTCTAGATTATATCCATGAATGGTCCTTGGTTGGAGTATCAGTCTCAGAAAAGACCCCTCTGCCCAGAATTTTTGGTTCTGTTGCTCTCCTTGTGGAGCTCCTGTCCCTTCCAGGTCTTACTATCTCCCTCCCCCCCTTTTTTTTTTTAAAGATTCCCTGCACTCTGCCCAAAGTTTGGTTAGGAATCTCAGCATCTGTTTTGATCCACTGCTGGGTAGGTCTTTCAGAGTCCCTCTGTGGTAGGCTCCTGTCCTGTTCCCTGTTTTCTCCTCCTTCCAATGTCCATCTTGTTTGTCTTTCTGAGTGAGGATTGATCATCTTACCTAGGGTCTTCCTTCTTGCTTAGCTTCTTTAGGTGTGCAGATTTAGTATGTTTATCCTATATTATATGTCAACTATCTACTTATAAGTGAGTATATACTGTGTGTGTCTTTTTGCTTTTTCGATACCTCAGGATGATCTCTTCTAGATCCCACCATTTGCCTGTCAGTTTCATAATTTCCTTGTTTTTAATTGCTGAGTAGTATTCCATTGTGTAAATGTACCCATAACTGAGGTTTTAAAGAAACCAAAACTTGTAGTAAAGAGCTTTCCAAGTGTACCTGGGCCACTGCATGCTTTCCCAAGTAGATGTGAACCTGTCTGCCTAGGGAGATGGATTGTTGCTGGCTTAGCCCAGGTCTGATAGTGAAAGAGGATGCTTCTCCCAAAGGAGGATCAAGTTCCCATTGGCAGCAAATCAAGGATTAGGCATTGGGAAGGTGGCCAGAAATCACACAGTAGGAAGACACTGGGTAGAATGTGCATGTGTGAGCCCAGGTCACATGACATTAAGGAGTTGATCTCTATGCTGAGACACTGCTGTGCAACTGGCAGGGTGACAGGTATCCAGGTGCACCGAGGTGCCACACGGATAGAGCTGGCCCTGCATTGATGAGAATCCAGGCCTGTAGCCCTCCACCCATGTCGGTCTGATGGCACCCTGCCATTCTGTGTTTTGGGACAGTAAACACACCTTGTTTACCTCTTTATTCCTAATTTTCTGCACAGTGCATGACGTTAAGGTGTAGAGGTCAAGATGGCTCAGGCCTGAGGCAGCCAGCTCCTCTGAGCCCCTTCAATGCTCTCCTCACCACGCAGGTGCCCCTCTATGACCAGTGGGAAGACGTCCTGAAGGGGATGAAGGTGGAAGTCCTCAACGGCGATGCCGTGCTCCCTAGCCGGGTGTATTGGATCGCCTCTGTCATCCAGGCAGCTGGTGGGTGTTCCTCTGGCCAGGGCAGGGCCTACAATTTGTTTGCTAAGCGGCATATCCAGTCAGTGGGTAGTGTATCAGGGACCCCATGTGCCTGGAAAGAATTACTGAAATATGAAGTAGGGAATCTGACTGGGGTAGGGGAGGAAGAAAGCCTGAGGATGCACCGTCTCCATCTCCTCACAGGTGCCCTTGTCCTTCCTTTCAGGGTACCGCGTGCTGCTTCGATATGAAGGCTTTGAAAATGACTCCAGTCATGACTTCTGGTGCAACCTGGGGACGGTGGATGTCCACCCTATTGGTTGGTGTGCCATCAACAGCAAAATCCTGGTGCCTCCACGGAGTGAGTAATCAAGGAAGCTCCCATGCCAGTCCCTGTAGGGCTCTGAGTAGAAGTGGAACCTTCTGCCATACATTTATCCCAAGAACAAAATGTACTTGCCTTCTTGTTCCTTCCCCTATCCAGCCTAGAAGTCCCCAGGCAGTTTGGATTTATAGAGCCTGTTTGTTGTTTCTGTCGTGTGTGAGTGTGTGAGTGAGTGTGTGTGTGTGTGTGTTATATATATATATATATATATATATATATATATATATATATATATAT
>NW_026587215.1:3674921-3742421 GCF_907164565.1 Psammomys obesus
TATATATATATATATATATATATATATATATATATATATATATATATATATATATATATATGTACGTATACATATATATATACATATATATATGTATATATACATATATGTATATATATACATATATACATATATACATATATGTATATATATGTACGTATACATATATATGTATATATATGTATACGTACATATATATATGTATATATATGTATGTATGTATACATATATACATACAAATGTGTATGTATATATACATACACATTTGTTTTATTTTCTGTGTATGTGTGTGCCTGAGTGAATGTCTGTTTACCATGTGTGCAGGAGCCTGAGAAAGTCAGAAGAGATGTCGGGTCCTCTGGAACTGGGGTTAGAGATGCTGGTGAATCACCAAGTGGGTGCTGGGAATTGAACCCATGTCCTCTGGAAAAGCAGCCAGTGCTTTAAACCACTGAGCTCTTTCTCCAGCACCTAGAGGCTGATATTTTAAGATGAAGTTGTCGCTGTCTTGAAGTGGCAGGATTTAATAGTCCCTCCAGCTGGTCCCTGGGTTGGTGAGGTGCTGTCAGCTGTGTTACCAGCTTCTGCCGCTGTCTCTGCAGCCATCCACGTCAAGTTTACGGACTGGAAAAGCTACCTCATGAAGCGGCTGGTGGGCTCCAGGACGCTTCCTGCAGATTTCCACATCAAGGTCTGGCTGGGTTCCCTGCTCATTTTTCTCCTCTCTCCCATCCTTTCTCTCCTCTTTCCCCTTCTTGCCATCCCTCCCTTTTTCTCCTATTTTTCTGCATCCTTCATGTGATTCGTTTCAGGCGTTTTGTTTTGCTTTTGTGGCCCTGGGGGGTAGGACTGAGGGCTTTGCATAGACTAGCACTATGAACCATGCTTCTAGTCCCCCATCGCAGTACTCTCTGGCCTTTTGTTTGTCAGTCTTCAGCCCAGTCCTGCCTTCCTGGGTAGCCACCTGCCTCCCTGCCAAGACCCTCATCCACCGCCTTGATCATGTTGCTTTCTTGATCTTTTGGATTTTAAAATCTGCTAGGTTCTTGCCCTTGCTTTTTCAAGGCATTTTCAAGACTATCTTAGGTTTCTGTCGATGTGATAAGGCCCAGGACCCTGAAGCGGCTCGGTGAGGAAAGGGATGATTTTGCTTCCACCTCCACATCATAGTCCATCATCCTAGGAAGTGAGGGCAGGAACTCAGGGAAGGAACCTAGAGGCAGGAATTGAAGCAGAGGCCATGGAACTACGTACTAGCCTCACTCATGATTTGCTCAGTCTTCTTTCTTTTCTCTTTTTCTTTCTTTCCTTTTTTGGTTTTGTCCAGGCAGGCCTTCTCTTTATAGCCTTGGCTGTCTGGAACTCACTTTGTAGACCAGGCTGGCCTTGCATTCACAGAGATCTGCCTGCTTCCTGAGTGCTGGGATTAAAGTCATGCCACCACAGCATGACTTTAGCTTATTTTCTTATAGAATCCAGAATACCAGCTCAGGGGTGGCACTGCCCACAGTGGCCTGGTCCCTCCCACATCAATCATAAATATTAAAAAAAAAAAAAAAAAAAGCACCATAAGCTTGCCTATCTGGTGGGGCATTTTCCCAGTTGAGTTTCCCTCTTCCTAAATGACTCTGTCTAGCTTGTATTGAGTTGACATAAAACTTTCGAACACAGGGTATTCATGAAAAGAGATGTTACGTGCTGGTAAAAGATAGCAGTACGGATTGGTTGTGGTGTCACATGCCTTTAACCCCAGCACTTGAGAGGCCTTGGCAAGTGGATCTTATATTGACCAAGGCATGTGTACATTCAAAGGGGTTGACCCTGGGCTCCACTGAACACTGTGTCCCACCTTGGTGGGCCTCACCTCCCAGATAAGTGCCGGGGCCACCTTGAGGTATTCAGGGTATCCTTATGAGGGTGGTGGCGGCACACGCCTTTAATCCCAGCACTTGGGAGGCAGAGGCAGGCGGAGCTCTGAGTTTGAGGCCAGCCTGCTCTACAGAGTGAGTCCAGGACAGTCAGGGCTACACAGAGAGACCATGCCTCAAAAATAAAAACAAACAAACAAACAAACAAACAAACAAATAAATAGATAAATAAATGAGGTTGGGGTGGGTTTCCTGGTAGGATGCAGGGAGTGTGGGCACTTGCTGCCAGGAGACATTCTCAGGGGAGCAGGTATCAAACAGGCTTCTCAGAGACAAGGGCTTTTGGATTGTAGCTGCATGGGTGGGCCTTGGAGGTATAGATGCCAACTTTGAAACATAAAGATGGAGTGGAAATCAGGCCATCACAGGCAAGGCACTGGGTGCGGATAGAAAGCTGTGCCTGGCAGGTCTCCTGGAGAACTGGCCTCTTGGTTCAGTGCACCTCTTTTAAGCATTTTTTCTTTTTCACAGTAGAGGTTATTTTTCCTTTTAACTCACTGGTTCCTTGATGTTTGCCTCCTCTGTGAGCGTCTCCTAATACTCCATAGTCAGCAAAGCTCAGCTTTGTGTCTTGTCGGCAGATTTAGTTATGGGGACAGTTGCCAACTTGCTCAGGCAGTGGTGTGTGGCCCACCAGGGGCAGCAAAGAGGCCTCCCTTTCCTCACACACGGACAGCTCTGCAAGCCTGTGCTCCCTGCCCCATCCTGCTTTGCACTTGGGTGGGGACAACAGGTAGAACAAGGCTACTAGCCCCTGGTTGGAGCACGATGACTAGAGAGAATGAGATTTGGGGAGACAGTAGAGGGCTCTAGACAGGCTCGCTGGGAAGCCTTGGGAGGTCACTGCCTCAGAGAAACCTTGAAGCGTCGTCTGACGGTGACCGCTGGAGTTAAGAAGGTTGTGAGCTGCTGTATTGGCGCTGGGAACAAAATCTGGGTCCTCAGAAGAGCCGGTGTTGAGTGGTTTGCCTTTTTTTTTTTTTTTTCCAGTTTCTCTGTGTAGCCCTGGCTATCCTGGACTCACTTTGTAGACCAGGTTGGCCTCGAACTCAGAGCTCCTCCTGCCTCTGCCTCCTGAGTGCTGGGATTAAAGGTGTGCACCCCCCTGGGCGATTGCTGAGGCAAGAATGTGAGGGCTGAGTAACTGAATCGAATCGCCTCCTCACGTCCCCGCAGATGGTGGAGAGCATGAAGTACCCCTTTCGGCAGGGCATGCGCCTGGAGGTCGTGGATAAGACCCAGGTGTCTCGGACCCGCATGGCCGTGGTGGACACGGTGATTGGGGGTCGCCTCCGGCTCCTCTATGAGGATGGTGACAACGATGACGACTTCTGGTGCCACATGTGGAGTCCCCTGATCCACCCTGTGGGTTGGTCACGGCGGGTCGGCCATGGCATCAAGATGTCAGGTTAGTAGGGCCCCTGGCTGGTGGGACGCCAGGTCCAGCCCCCTAAAAATCAGTAGGACCGTGGCTGTGCTTCACAGTAGTGCAGTGAGGTGGACCGGCATTGCTGCCCTGCAATGACAGCACTGAGGGTCAGCAAGGCCAGTGACTCGGGTCACTCAGCTCAGGCTGTGAACAAAATCCAAAATGGAGCTCCGCTGCTACTGGCGCAGTGCCAGCATGAAGGAGCCCCGCACCTGTGTGTTGGGTAGTCCACATGACCGTTCCAGGGGGCTTCTGTTTGCCATCTGGAAAACAGCTGGGGCACAGCTGAGAACCAGGTGTCCTGCCCAGCCCCATACTTCTGGGGGAAGCATGTGATAACAGTGGCTGCCTTCAGCTCCCGTTTCTTCTTCTCTTCTCTGTCATCTCCCCAAGAGAGACGATGTGACATGTCCAATCACCCGACCTTCCGGAAGATCTACTGTGATGCTGTTCCTTACCTCTTCAAGAAGGTGAGGTGCAGCCTGCGGGCACTTTAACTTTTGCCAGAATCCTCCGTTGGCTTCTCTCTGGGCCTGTACCTCACTCTTCTGTAACAGATTGTTCCGCAGTCCTTAACATACTTGAGAACCTTTTTAGGGGAGTAGATTGAGGCAGGGTCTCACTGTAGCCCAGGTTGGCTTGTCACAGCCCCCTAAGTTCTGGGATATAGATGGGCGCTGCCACACCCATAGGGCTGTCCCCTGCCCTGTGTCCATCTCAGGCCCGAAGTGTCCGAAGGAGTCCTCTACCTTCCCCTGACTCCCCAATTGCCTCCTTCCTTAAGGTCCGAGCTGTCTACACGGAAGGTGGCTGGTTTGAGGAAGGAATGAAACTAGAGGCCATTGACCCTCTGAATCTTGGCAATATCTGTGTAGCAACCATCTGCAAGGTAAGCCTAGGCCACTCTTCCTACCTCCAGCAACGCTGTCTTGAGGGTCAGCTGGCAGGAGCTTTGCTTCCACTGCCAGGCTCTTGGGACTTTGACACTGGCTGCTTGTTTTGTACTTGTTTGTGGTAGACAGAGACCATCGCTGCTTTTTACCCAGAACCTACCTTCATGTTAGGACTTGTAACTAAATATCTAAGACTCGTCCTGTGTCAGGTGCAGGCTCCATACTGCCCCTTTGTGTAGGCCTTCCTGCCACTCGCATCTCTTTTGCATGCCCGAAGCTTCAGCCCAGCTCCTTACGCCTAATGGCCGTCATTGCTGCAGCCTGAGGACACTGCCCATGTAGCCTGTTCTCTGCCCAGCCACATGCTTCCTATTTACCGAGAGCCCGGAGGCAGCAAGGCAGATGCAGTCCTGGCTCACATAGGTTGGAGAGGGTACATTATCCCTCAGGTGCACACTCCTGAGAACTGGGTATTCTGCCAGACATCTTGGGCTGCTTTGGTGGAAGGCAGAATTCAACCCTGCCTCACGTCCGGTTGGATCCACCTGCCTCACGTCCGGTCATAAGGTCATAACCGCCGTACTCGGGAGAGTCTCCACTTAATGATGCAATGCTGTGTATTTCTCTCTACCCTCCCCTAGGGCTGTTTTGTTTTTAATTACATTCATTTATGTGCATGGAAGTCAGAGGACCATTTGTGGTCGTTGGTCTGTCCTTCCACTGTGTAGGTTCTAGGGATCAAACATAGGTCATGCCAGACAGCAGTGTTTTTACCCTCTCAGCCATTGTGCCGGCCCTTCCTGTAGGTTCTCTTGGATGGCTACCTGATGATCTGTGTGGATGGGGGCCCCTCCACAGACGGCTCAGATTGGTTCTGCTACCACGCCTCCTCCCATGCCATCTTCCCAGCCACCTTCTGCCAAAAGAATGACATTGAGCTCACACCCCCAAAAGGTAAGGCCACAGCCTAGATCCCTGTGGCGCCTTAGCATGAGAGAGAGGATGGGCATCGATAGCCACCACTGCCCTTGCACTGCCTGGGCTGTGTACAGAACTCCTGTGTCTGAGGGCAGCACATGACCTGAGCGACAGGACTGACCTGGAGCAGGTGTCATTCTGGGGAGAAGGGCAGCTACAGACTGGGCTGGTCTCAGCCAGCCTTGGTGGCTCCAGCAGCTCTGCCCTTGACCACTTACTACTGCTTCTCCCTTCTTCTCTCCATCTCAATGTCCTGCCCCCCCAGGGTATGAGACACAGCCTTTCGACTGGGAGACCTACTTGGAGAGAACCAAGTCGAAAGCAGCTCCAGCAAGACTCTTCAACATGGTGAGGGGACTCCAGCATTGGAGTCAGGTGGTCGGGGGCAGCCAGGGGCTCGCTCTGCCCACTGACAGCAGTGGTGGCAATTTCAATCCCTTCTTCAAGTCTTTACTGCTGGGGTCAGTGGCTTCTGGAACACTCTGCGGCATGGCTACGCACTGGGCCACAGCGTGGACTAGTCCCTTCTCCATAGAGGGGTTGGCACCTGAGAGCAATGGGGTCGCCCCTCTCTGTACCCCCAGTTCTGCCAGCAGCTCCTTGCCTACCTGGGCAAGCTGCTACAGCCTAGCATTGGCCGGTGGGGCAACTACCTTCTTCCCCCAACCAGGACTGCCCCAACCATGGCTTCAAGGTGGGCATGAAGCTGGAGGCTGTGGACCTGATGGAGCCCCGGCTCATCTGTGTGGCCACCGTGAAGCGAGTGGTGCATCGGCTCCTTAGCATCCACTTCGATGGCTGGGACAGCGAGTATGACCAGTGGGTGGACTGCGAATCCCCGGACATCTACCCCGTCGGCTGGTGCGAACTCACCGGCTACCAGCTCCAGCCGCCTGTGTCCACAGGTCAGGCGTTGGGGAGTGAAGACGGGAGAGAGAGCTCTTGAATGTTCTTCACCTGCCTTTTTCCTTCTTGCCAAATGCTCCTCCCGTGCCCAGCATAGTCCTCTGGTGTGAGGCCAAGGAGTCTCCAGGTTGCCCTAAGCAGATTGTGCTGAGCCTCGCTCTGCTCCTCACCTCTTTGTCTCCCTCTCCCCATGCCCTGTGGAGCACGCTCTTCATCTTGCCCACTCCTATGCCTGGGCCCTTGCACACCCAGAACCCCCAAGTAGGCCTGGTGACCCGGTGGATGGGAAAGCTGTTTCCAGCCCTCTCCCATCCTGATTTCAGTGTCCCGTCCAACTCTGGCTTTTCTCCTTGGAGTACTCCATATACGAGGGCAAAGGGTCTTTTAGGAAGTGCCCTATGCCCGTCCAGAACTCTCTTCTCATCTCTTGTTCTTTCAAACACTAGAACCAAACACACCTCAGAAGGGCAAAGAGTCTTCAAAGAAGAAAAAGAAACAGTTTGGGAAGAAAAGTAAGTGAAGCCCCAAAACACCAAGCATTGGCTTCTGGGGGGCCATTCATACATAGGTCTCTGAGGTCCCTCTTCCTGGAACTTGCCCCTGGGGTCCCTGTGCTTTGGGGAATCCATAACACAAATAGGAATGTAGTATGCACTGAGGAAATAGGCTGACATTTGAGAGAGAGAAAGAGAGAGAGAAAGAAAGGGGGTCAGGTCCCATCCTGCTCCTGCTTGCCCAAAGCAACCTATAGCTGCTGGGTTCTAAGGAAAAGGCAGACACAGGAACCCTGGTTCCCAAGGCTGCTCCTCCCTCAAGCCCTTCTGGAACTTCTGCTCACGGGGCTGCAAGAGGCAGGCCTGGAAGGGCAGGTGACAAAGCCATTCTCGAGTGTGTGGCGTAAAAGGCAGTTCCACGGCACGGTTCCCAGGGGAAGAAGTGGATGTGTGGGTTTTGTTTTTTTGTTTTGCAGTGAGAGAAAACTACAGCAGGAGCTAGTGCTCTGGGTAGGAGTGACATTTGTGTTGAGACTGTGTTGCTCAAAGTGGGGCCTGACTGGGCCATGTGACAATTAAAAATGTAATCCCAGCACTCAGGAGGCAAAGGCAGGCAGATCTCTGAGTGCGAGGCCAAGCTGGTCTACAGAGTGAGCTCCAGGACAGCCAGGGCTACACAGGGAAACCTTGGCTGGAAATGAAAGAAAGAAAAGTAGCAGCTATAATTGCTTTGACCTCAGGCAGCTGGCCAATAAGGAGTATTGAGACCTGGAGTCCAGGGCCACTGTACCCGGTGCCACACTGCGTGCTAGCACTAACAGTAGCTTTGTTTTGTTTTTATTCATAGGGAAAAGGATCCCATCAGCCAAGGCTCGGCCCCTCAGACAGGGCTCCAAGAAACCCTTTCTGGAGGAGAACCTGCAGGCCCTGGGGGTCTCAGAGCCGGTTCCTGATGACAGTAAGACTGGGTTGTCAGGGCCAGGCTGCTCCATTCTCAGAGGTGGACTCTTTGCTCCTCCACCTGGACACAAAAGAATAGAGTCACGTTTGAAGGGGATTTTCCAGGCACCAAACAGTTTTGAACAATTAGACTGGAAAGCCTCCTTTATACCCCACCCACTCTGAACTAAGCAGTCTCTCCAGCCAGGCGTCCTGGCTTCCTCCTCCTCTCATGCCTCCAACCCATGCTCTAAGGTGGATGCAGGTTGGCAGGTGCCAGGTTTCTGGCGTAGTCTTCCAAGCTAGGATATTCCTCGGGGTGGAGTGGGTGGGGTGGGGTGCCATAGCACACATGGAACCATCAGAGGACAAGCGGCAGGAGTTGGTTCTCTCCCACTGTAGGGTCCCAGAGATGAACCTCAGTTGTTGCCTTGGCTGCAAGCGCTGTTCTCTGTTGAGCCATCGCACTGGCTATGCCTGCAGTCTTGGGCCTTGGATGAAGCTGGCCATGTAGGCTCCGCACTATGCCCAAAGGCCCTCTCTGAAGGAACCCAACTTCCTTATGAACCTCTCATCCCACCCCCAGGCAGCCACACTGTCTCACACTCCCTCCTTCTCCCCAGTTATTGCTGTGTGTGTGAAGGAGGAGCACCAGGACATCCCATCGCCCAGCAGGTCACCCAGCCCACAGCTGTCCTTCCCTATTGAGAGCATCAAGAAGGAGAAGGACAGCTGAGACTTCCCTGGCATCAGCCTGGACCCTAGCTGAAGCTAAGCCTTGTCATGGAGCAGAGAGGAGGCCCGGCTTTACTGCTGTGCAGCGAATGGACAGCCTGGTCTTCCAGGCCCACTTCTGCCCTCTGGCCAGGCCTACTGGCTGCTCGGCTTGAGTTCTAGGCTGACATACTCATTGCACCCTCAGTACACTGGAAAACTAGACTGATCCGCATGTGTCTACCCAGACAAGTGATGGAAGTAAAGTTACAGAGCAGCTGTGAGTGGACAGCCTGACGTTCTGGTGAACAGAGCCACCTCTGCCTAAGCCAAATTAAGGGCCTCCGGTCTCCTGGGGGCGCCTTGTCCTACCTAGTGCCCTAGGGTCCCACTGTGGCAGGTGACTGTGAAGTGACCAGGGTGTCTTGTGAGTGGCCTTGACCTCATGGTTGGCAGGAACACCGACTTCCTTTCCTAAAACAAACAGTTGGGAAGACATTTGGGCCAGGCTACCTGCTGCTGGGCACAGGATCGGACAATAGTTTGGCTCATGCATTCTGGGTTCCTGTCTGAACCCATCCTTCTCTGAAGCCTTGCTTGGGGTGGACCTAACACTTCCATCCCCCTGCCTGGGTCATGGAACTGCTCAGCTTACATCTTTATGTCAAGTTTGAGCTTTTGTATTTCCCACTTAAGACTTTTTTTTTTTTTTTTTTGAGACAGTCTATTGTCGTCCTAACTGTTCTAGGCTTGAGCCTCGGACTCAGAGATCCACCTGCCTCTTTCTGTAGTGCTGGGTTTCCAGGTGTGCCCCTGACCCCAGTTAGATGCTTTTGAAACTGGTCATCCAGCCCTCCAGGAACATCCTGGACACCAGTGGGGTTCCTGCACATGGCTGTTGTTTCGCTGGTGTGGACAGCAGCAGGGAGGCCAGTGGCTCCTGTCATGCAGTGGCTGCAGCTATCCTGCATAGCGCTGCCCCCTTCTGGGCTTGCCCTGGCAGCCTGCTCCATCATCCAAAAATACGCTCAAGTGTTTTGCTCTGGACCAGGCTGGGTCATCCCTGAGGAGAAGTCTGAGTGGACCATTCACCACAGACTGGGCAGGTTCAGAGAGAATTTGGTCATGACTCATCTGTTAGACAGCCCACCCTGTGCAGAACCTAGGCCCTGAAAGATGACCATGTTGGCCTCATTTCCTCAGGGTAAATAGCTTTGGGAATAGATGGAAGACCACAGCAAAAGGCAGTTTCAATTCCTGGCACCCACTCATGGCCACCTGTAACTTGAGTCCTAGAGGGAGCCTGTGCCTGTTCTGTGGGTACAAGTGTATACATCCTCAACATGTAATTAAAAATAAAATCTATCAAGGAAAAAAAAAAAGATGAGGTATCAGTGAGTGGGCCTCAGGCCCCAGGAGTGGGTGTTGGGAGGATGATGGCCCAAGTGTTCCTATAGGTGTCTTGAACATGAGGTCCCGTGACAAAAGAGCTGGATAGTTGGCTTCATTCCAGCCCTGGCCTGGCCTCCCAGGACACCCTGTCTGTTTCACAGATGAGCAAGGGGAGGCTATGGGGCGCATTTGGTAAAACTTCAGAGCCTAGACTGACTAGAGCTTAGGCAGATTCTTGTCCTAGTAAAACAACTAAAAGGGTCTCATACGGCCTAGGCTGACTTCAGCTTGTGATCTCGCCTCTCCCAAGTGCTGGGTTACAGACGTGGGTCACCTCATCTGTATGTATGTCCCGGGTTACAGACGTGTGCTACCACACCTGTGTGGAGACAAGTCCCTTGCCGAAGTCAAACTTTCAGAGTATATTCTGACATACCAGTTCAGCATTAAGTGTGAAGACTGTTGGAGGCTGTCCTGACCCTTAAGATCTGGTCACACCTATCTTTTGTAAACCTGCCGAAGACATACTTAGGTTGAACAACCTATACCTGGACAGGGCAGAGTGGGGTAGGTGTGGCTAAGGTGCCCAGGCTTTAGAGGACAGAGAGGGTCACAGGAAACCCAGGGACAGGAAGAAGGGAGACGCCAGGATGGATTAGCCAGGAGGGGCGGGGGCTGGGGAGATGGCTCAGAGGTTAAGAGCACTGGCTGCTTCCAGAGGTCCTGAGTTCAATTCCCAGCAACCACATGGAGGCTCACAACCATCTATAGTGAGATCAGGTGCTCTCTTCTGGCCTGCAGGGATACATGCAGAAAGAACATTGTATATATAATAAATAAATCTTGAAAAGAAAATAAACCACGTGGCCTGGGAGGAAGGACTCCAAAGATCTCAGATGAAGAATATAAGCAAGTACCATGGGATTATGCATGAAAGATAGACCAGTTGAGGGGATTACGGTGGATGGCATTGGAAGGGGGCTGGGAGATGGGTGGTGAGGTTATTGAGACAGTGTGAGTGAAATATCTGCCTGGCCCAAGGTAAATAAGGCAATTGCAAATCTAACAGGTGTCTTATTTGTGAGAGCAGGTTAGATAATACTGCCATGATAATAATAGGGCTAATAATAAATACTCTGATTTTTTTATTTCCTACAAGAGTTACCACAAAAAGTGAAAAGCAGAAAAGACTGCTCTGGCTCCATAACAACCACAGCTATATTATCATTGGTGTTTTTTGGAGCTCGCCTATCCCTAGTTCCGACCTGGTACAAAGCTGGATCATTACTGCTAGTGAAATGAAGAAAGGCACCCGACCTGCAGTGTTGTCGCTAACGGGTCAGATCTGTGGTCTCACGCCGTCTCTCAGGCTGGCCTTGAACTCAACTGTGCCTCAGTTCCCAGAGTTGTGGGACAAGGTCTCATGATAAGAGTTCTCTGGGTTCTAAGAACCAAACCTGTACCCTCTAGAAGTCAGTGCTCCTAACTGCTGAGCTGCCACGTTGGGCCCTGTTAGAATGTGGACTTTTGCCTCGGCGTGCCCGTGGGTGGGGACCAAAGGTCTTGCGTTCTTAGCAGTTGAGTTGCTGGCTAGCATCATCCTAAAGTACCTTCTACACACTCCCTGTCCTTCACTGGAGGCTTTGCAGTGACCGTCTGACCAGATCCCAACACTTCAGGAGGCCACCCTCTGCTTCTTAACCTTTCTGGGGCGGGGGGGCCTGCTCTGCTAGGCGCCAGCTTACACATTAGGGCAGCTCATTCATTTCTGTGGGTGCCCTTGTGAGGTGTATCTTGGCGTCATGGGGAAAAGGCAGGCCCGTGATATAAACTGGTCCCTTAAATATACAGGATAAGTGACAGCATTGGGAGTGAGCCTGAGGTAGTCCACAAAGATATCACTGTCACTGGGACATTCCCTAATGTGCTTTTCACGTGCCACACGCCAAGCTTGATGGGTTCATGCAGAGTACGAGAGCACAGCAATCGTGCCAGCCTTCTTCCCGGCACTGGCACTGGCAAGCATCCCCGGGACACCATCCTTTTCCACCACCACCCCAGGGAGGGTGTGGACAGTTCGTGCGAGCTCTCAAGAGTCCACCTCCAGCTAGCATGCCCTTGGAAGGGGTGTGGTATGGGCTGCAGGACCGTTTAGCCGACAAAGACACTTGCCACAAAGCTGAGGACCCGAGGTTGATCCCTGGGACCCACAAAGTAGGTGCAGAAAATGACTTCCTTGGGTTCAGACCTCATGCATACCGTGACACACGTGCCCGCACAGGCAAAAATATGTGTAAAAACTGTCAATAAGAAGGGTATGGTGGCTTCAAGAGGACTGTGGGCGCCTCTTAGGCCGTTTGATCCGTTTTAGTTTTATGGAGATAATCTCACGCAGCCCAGGCTGACCTTGGATTTGTGCTCCTGGAAGGTACTAGGATTACTATCGCTTGTCACCCTCTCCCTCCCTTTCATTTATTCCTAGTGCTGCCACCTGGTTTCTGGCTACTCTGGTGTGACCTGACTAGCACAAGCCTGGAGGACGCCAAGCAGCGTCAACTGTGTAACTTTGCTGCTGTCCCTAGGGTTAGCTCCAAGTCTGGCTTTGAAGGAGGATCTGTATCCTGAAGCTCGAGATCTTGCCTTTGTGCGCGCACATGCTCGCATCCATGTGTGTGAACATTCAGGTGTGGGAATCAGAGAACAGCCTCAGGTGCCATGTCTGCCTCTCACACACACCCCCCACACACCTCTTGTGTGAATGCTGATGGAAGCCCCCCTGGTTAGGCCCCCCTGGAGCTCAGGTTACAAGCATTTTCAAACCACCTTCGATGGGTAATGGGACTCAGACTCAGGTTCTCGGCAGCCAGCCATCCCACCCCGCCATCTCTGTCGTTTGCTGTTCCCTGTGAGCCCAGGCTGGCAGGCCCATGAACTGCCAGGACTTTACTGTCTTCCTGTAGGAATGCTGGGATTGTAGATGTTTCGTGCTGTGTGCCTGGCTTTTATGGGGTCTCTGGGAATTGAAGCTCAGGCCTTCGTGCTTGTGTGGTAAGTGCTTTACCCCCTGAGCTAGATGGGAGCTCCAAGCCCATCACCAGGTGTTCCTTCCTCAAGGGAAACCTGCCTCCACAGGGACTGCTCCTCCACAAGGGACAGTTTGTGGTTTCAATTGTGTTTCCCTAGAAGATAACTGAACTCCAATAACTCAGAATGTGACCTCTTGGAATTAGGATCTTCAGAGAGGTAATAAATTTAAAGGTCACTGGATGTGGAGCTGCTATCTTTACAAAACGGGAGGTGTGTGAAAACCGAGGGAAGGTATGAAGAGATGGAGAGTAGCACATTGAAAGGCATCCTGGGACTGGGAAATGTCACAGGCCACTGCTGGCCAAAGCAGCAAGGTAGGATCCATCTACTCCCAGGCTCCAGTTGGAAATCAAAGTCCAGCCTCAAAACTCCAAAAGTCAGGCACATTCCTATTGTTTCTCTTTTTGTGGTCCAATCTCATGGCAACCACCGGAGCTAATAGAAACACCGTTTGATTGCCTCATGCCTTCAAACCCAGAGATGGGCCGGGCACAGCCTTCTCCCCACCTTCCCAGCTTTCTCTATGCTCGCTTCCCCCTCTGACAGTCTCCTCCCTGTGGATTCCACACTTGGCCTTGCCCTCATCAGGGCCTCATGAAGGGGCTCACCCTGTAGCAGCAACCTGCAGCTCAGCTTGATACATCAGAACTCTTTGCCACAACTGAGATTTCAAGCTGGGTCAGGACCTGAATATCACATCAAGTAAGCAAGAGTGAGGTTAAGATGCATCCAAACCCCAAAAATTCTCCTCCTGAGACCAGCAGGAGTAGGGACTGCTTCCTCCATGCTCTGGGCCTGCCCCACCCAGGGCACATATCCTTTCGACCCCCACCTCTGCCATCCTTGAGTTAGTCACATAGCCTGGTGGCCTGGTTTTAGGTTAAACTTCCTCTCCTTACAAGGATGTGTCCAGCACCTGGAATTCCTCTTCATGCACACGAATGGCAACCTCCGGAGCTAGCAGAAACGTTTGATCGCCTCAAGTCTTCAAACTCCTTGTAAGGACGGGTCCAGCACCTGGAATTCCTCTTCACGCACACGAATTATCCCTAGCACCTCGGCCCCAGACGATGATGTACAGTCACACCAAAAATCCCTACCCACTCGGTTTTTCGAGACAGCGTTTCTGGGTTCTCTGTGCAGCCTTGGCCGTCCTAGACACGATTTGTAGGCGTCAGGGCTGGCCTCAGTCACAGAGGTCCGCCTGCCTCTGGCCCCCGAGTGCTGGGATTCCAGGCGATGCCACCGTGCCTGTCTCCCCAAGGTTTATATAGTGCTTATTCACCTCTAATAAAGAGACCTGTTTCAGTGAAAACCCCCTTGGAGAAGGCTGTTTCTCCTGCACAGCCCACCTGCCTGAGCTAAACTTTATCCCCCTACAGCCCAGGCTGGTGCACGACGGCACCTTGGTACCCTAAGGAGAAAGGCAGAACTGGGGTGGCGACAACCTGTGAAGGGGAGATGGTGGACAGCAGAGCCAATGTACCTCAACTTCCATTCTGCTCCCCTAGAAGAGCTAGGCCTACAAGGTCAGGATGGCAGAGGGTGGGGTCAACAAAGACACAGAAAAAACAGGAGTGGGATAAATAAGTTGTGGCGTCCAGGAAAGTATGAAGTCACTTTCTTAAGACATGAGGAGAGGGGACATTACTACATCATGCAACAAGATCATGGGTCATTGTCCAGCTCAGGGGTCACAGGTCAGGACCAAGAAGAGTCAGGGCACGGTGGTGCACGTCTGTAATCCCAGCACTCAGGAAGCAGAGGCAGTCAGCTCTCCATGAGTTCAAGGCCAGCCTGGTCTGCAAAGGGCGTCCAGGACAGCCAAGGCTACACAGAGAAACCCTGTCTCAATAAAAATTAAAATAAAGAAGGAAAAGTCAGGGCTTGGCTTCCCAGCAGCTTTGCATCCCAAACCTCCAGCCTAAGGGCCAACCTTGTCTGCTCCTCGAGGTCTTCTGTGGATGGGGGTTCTTCTGGCACTGACTCTGGAGGTTTTCTTGGCCTTCCTGGCGGTCCAGCCTGGGCAGGCTTCAAAGACAGTAGCTGCAGCCTTCACCTTCTGGCCACGTACACTGGGAGGGGTGGCACAGGTGGCCCCCACCCGCAGGTTCAGCCCAGTGAGCCACCTGAAGAGGAAAGGGAGATATGGAGCGGGCTACGGGCAAACATGGATGAGGGATTTCCTGAGGAGCGTGAGGAGCGGTCAGGAACTTGGAGGCAGAATAGGAAGGAGGAACAGCCTACGGAGTTCTGGCCAGGTGGCTCACCTCTGAGTCACTTTAAATCTCTGATCCCTTCTGCATAAAGGGGGGATAAAAATGGCGACAGTGCTGACCATGTACCAGACCCCACCGTCGTTATATCTGCTAAGTCCACTCAATTCTCCAGCAGCCATGATGATGTGGATTGGATTGCTCTCAGCCCTTTCACAGATGAGCAAAGGAAGGCTACGGGGCTCATGGGATAAAACTCCAGAGCCTACATTGACTAGACCTTAGGCTTGTTTGACTCCAGGGTTTCTCTGTGTAGCCTTGGCTGTCCTGGACTCAGTTTGTAGACCAGGCTGGCCTTGAACTCACAGAGGTCCTCCTGCTTTGGTCTCCCTGAGTGCTGGGTTATGGACGTGTGCCATCACACCTGTACGTATGTCCCAGGTGCTGGGTTCCACCTCACCTGGTAGTTTGAAGCCCTGGAAACGGAACCTGGGGCTTCACTCGTAGTAGACAAGCCTCTACCGACTGAGCTACCTCTCCAGCCTTTGTCTGGTTGTTTTGGTTTTTTGAGGCTCAAACTGAGCTCAAACTCCTGAGTCCTGCCTCCACTTCCCAAGTGCTGGGATGACAGGCATGGTCACCCCACCCAGCTTCTTGTCCGTGCATGGTGCCTTTCTTAGGTCCCAGCGCACTCAGCAAGGGAAACAACATCCCGACCTCATGAAAGAATCAAGGCTTAGTCCACCTGTGCCACTTGGTTTTCGTCAGCTTGACTCAAACTGGGTTCATGTGGGAAGAAGGAACCTCTATTGGGAACTGCCTCCACCAGTCTGGCCTGCAGGGCATTCTCTTGATTCATGATGGATGTGGGAGGGTCCAGCTCACTGTAGGCCGTGCCAGCCCAAGTAGGTGGTCCTGGGTTGTATAGGAAAGCAAGCCAAGCAGCAAGCCAATAAGCAGCATTTGCTCCTCCCTCATCTGCCTCAGTGCAGTCCCCGCCTTGAGCTCCTGCCCGGGGTTTTCTTGAACTATATAACCTATAAGCTAAACACCACCCCAAGCTGTTTGTTTGTGTGTGTTTTGGGATAGGGTTTCACTACGATGTTAGCCGTGGCTGGCCTGGCCTACATAAACCAGGCTGGTGTCCATCTCACAGAGGTCTGCGCGATCCTGCTTCTCAAGGGCTGGGATCAAGGCTCGCGATGCTTTTTGGTTATCGTGTTTATCACGGCAACAGAGACGCCACCAGACACCATCCACCATTCAGGTGGCAATGAGCTGGCAAGTGTGCGTTCGTTCTTGTCTGCAGATCCTCACAGCCACCCTAAGCTGCCTAGTGGGGCACGCCGCCATGGTCCCTCTAGGGAGACGGTGGGCTTGGCAGCAGCTGGTACGCCTCTGGCAGGGGTCCTGGGGGTGTGACTACCTGTGCAGCGGGAGCAGCTGGCAGTCGCAGTGGAAGGGATTGCCGCTGAGGTCAATGAGCTCCAGCCCGTTGAGCCCCAGAGGTGCCGGCAGGGACTGCAGCTGGTTATTCTGCAGGTACAGGTTCCGGAGCCCTGTTCCCAGGCCTGAGAAGGCCCTGGGAGAAATCTGCAAGGAAGTGTCAAGCCCTTTTGTGAGCCCCTACCCGGTGGGCTGCCCCGGGTCTATCCTCCCTCCATCAGAGAGATGGAAGGCCCAAGGTGGTCCACGTTGGAGGATAATGGCCAAGCCTCTTGGGGACTCTCAGCAGCTCAGACTCAAATTTTTCCATGCCCTTGATAGGCCTCTAGCTGCGCCTGAACTCCCTAAGGGATAAGGGGAAGGTTTGGTTTATCTTGGTGTCTCATGCCCTGCCTCAAATGCTTGCCGAAGGAATGCACTCCCATGGACTTGGGCTTCCCGCCTGCGCCTCCCCCAGCGCCCACCTGCTCCAGGCCGCTGCTGTTCAGGAAGAGGTGCTGCAGCGACCGCCCCACAGGCTGAAAGGCTCCATCTTGCAGAGCCCTGAACGGGTTGCCCGAGAGCTGCAGCTCCTTGAGCGCAGGCAGCCCCTCCAAAGCACCGGTGGGCACCTCCCGCAGCTGGTTCCTGTCAAGGTGCAGCTTCTCCAGCTCCCGAGCCGCACCCAGCGCCCCAGGTGAAACCTGGGCGATGTGATTGCCGCTCAGATAAAGGCCGCGCAAAGCCCGCGCTCCCGTCAGATCCCCGGCCGCCAGGCGCTCCACCGCGTTGTCCTGGAGGTGGAGAGAGAAGAGGCTGGGTAGGGCACGCAGAGCGGCCCCCGGGACCCTCAGGAAGCGGTTGTGCTCCAGGTAGAGATAGCTGAGGCGGGGGGCCCCTTCGAGGGCCGCGGCGCTCAGGCCCGACAGCTGGTTGTCGGAGAGGTACAGGTAGACCAGTTGGTCCAGGCCCGCCAAGGCGCCGGGCTCCAGCTCGGCGACGCCGCAGTGCTGCAGGTGCAGCGACAGCAGCCGGCGCAGGCCCGGGAAGGCCGCGCGGGGCACGGAGGGGAAGTGGTTGCGCCTCAGGTCCAGGAGCTGCGTGTCGTTGGGGAAGGCCCGGGGCACGGCCTGCAGGCCGCGGCCGTCGCAGGCGCTGTGGCGCGTCTCGGCGACGCACAGGCAGGCGGGAGGGCAGGGCGCGGCCCCCGGGGCCTCTCCGCCCGGGGGCCGGGGCGGGGCGCGGGGGGCGGCCGGCCGCTCCTCCTCGTCCTCCTCGTCCGCCCCCGCCGCGGCCCCCGGGCAGCGCAGGTCCGAAGGCCGCAGCGCGTCCAGGGCCTCGCCCCGCAGCCGCCGCGGGCCCCGGCACGCGCCGTCCGAGCGCACCCGAGCGCGCGCCAGCCACTCGAGCAGGGGCCGCGCGCGGCAGGCGCACCACAGCGGGTTGCCGTGCAGCCGCAGCCGGCGCAGCTGGCCCGGGCCCTGCAGCGGGGGCAGGGTGCTGAGCTGGTTCCCGCGGAGGTCGAGGGTGTGCAGGCGCGGGCAGTGGGCGAAGGCCCGCGGGCCCAGGGCCTGCAGGGAGCCGTGGTCCAGGGCCAGCTCCCGCAGGCCGGGCAGCGTCAGGCCGTCCTCCTCGCCCGCGTAGGTGAGCGGGTTGTGGCCCAGCTCCAGACGCGCCAGGCTGCGGGCCTGGGACAGGGCGGCCCCGGGCAGGGCCTGCAGCTCGTTGTGGTGCAGGCTGAGGCGGCGCAGCGCGGGCAGGCCGGCCAGGGCCTCGGGGGCCAGCACGCTGAGCGCGTTGTGGGACAGTTGCAGCCAGCGAGCCTGCAGCAGCCCCTGGAAGGCCATGGCGGGCAGGTAGACCAAGGCGTTGTGGGCCAGGTTGAGCGTGGCCAGCGAGCCCAGAGCGCCGAACGTCCCCGGCCGCAGCTCCTCCAGCATGTTCCCCTCCAGCTCCAGCCGTCTCAGCGAGTGCAGCCCGTCCAGCGCCTCCTGGGGCAGCGAGCTCAGGCGGTTGGAAGCCAGGCTGAGGAACAGCAGGCGGCCCAGGCCTCGGAAGGCCCCCTCGGCCACCACCTCCACTTGACAGTGCTGCAGGTCCAGGTGCGTGAGGTAAGGCAGGTCCTGGAAGGCGGCTGGAGGGATGACCTTCAGCATGTTGCCCTGGAGGTCCAACCTCTGGGTCAGCTGTGGACAGGAGCGGCAAAAGGAGGGTGAGCTGCGAAGGGACCCTAGCCTTGGCCTCTTGTCCTCGCCTCTCCAATTCTCCTCAGCCACCGAGCAGCCCTCACTGTGCCCTTTCCGTGCTTGTCACCGCTCTTGGCTTCCTATCACATTAATTCCTAACTCCCTAGGGAGTTAGCACACCCCCAGTTCACCCCAGGACCTGCCACCAACGCAATGTTTGTAGGTCATCTAGATGCCTCAGTTAACACGAAAGAGAATCCTTAAATAAATTATCTTGTTCTTGATTTCTTTGGTTTGGGTTTTGAGACATGGTTCTGGCTGGTCTAGAACTCGGAGATCTGCCCGCCTCTGCCTCCTGAACGCTGTGTGTGCCTTTGGACTTGGCTCTTACTGCTTACTCTTCTTCCTATTTTGGACCTGGACACCCAGGCTCCAGGAGCAGGAACTTGACAACCCCGACGGTGGCAGAACCGCCGGTGTGCATGCGCCTTGGCCCCTGCCACCTTTCCCCTCTTGCCACACTGCCAACCCCTGCCATGTCCCCCCTCCTCTGACCTCGGGAATGGTGCTTGGCACCTCGGTGAGGTTCTGCTGCCGGCAGGTAGTGTGCCACCTGGAGTTGTCACAGACACAGCTCTGTGGGCACCGCCGGGCATCGACGAGCCAAGCTGGACCCAGGGGCGACAGCAGAGGCAGCAGGAGCACGAAGATCCGGGTGGTGACCTGGGGCCTGGGAGAGAAGAGGGAGAGCTGCCGGCCATGGGGGTCCCAACACTTGCGGGCACGGAACCCCAATATAGGACAACTGCCTCAGAAACCCTCCAGGCCTTCATTCTCTGGGCACTTGGCTTGGCCCCCTTTCCTTATGGGGGTTGCCAGCCCTGGTTTACTGAGGGGGAAAGTAAGATGCAGAAAATCCACCCACTAAGTCCCACCTCTGCCCAGTGGCTCTGGTTTTAAGACAGTTTGGCAGCAGGAGGGAAGGCCCGACCTGGCCCAGGTCTTAGGCTCAAGATTGGGATGTTCAGGTGTTGAAGGGCCTGAGATCCCTGAGTGAGTCTTCTGGTCAGAGACATGCTATCACGGTAGGCACACAGCTCAGGTCTCTGTGCTTGCTTTATCTTTTGTCCTCTTGTTGCCTGAGTACACACACAGCCTGACAGGCCCAGGACAGGGGAACAGAGGACCCGGATTTTGGACTGCACTGGGCAAGATGTATCTCACTTATCCACTCATTTACTGATGCTCCCACCCACCTTTCCATCCCTCCACCTCAACAACTACAGCCACTGCCCATCTCTTCGTGTGTGTGTGTGTGGGGGGGGTCACCGTGGCTTGCCTGGTCTCCCCTGTGCTCCCCCCCCAGCAGCCAAAGGGAATTTTCCAGACTACAGAGTGGACCCCGATACTCCCAATGGAAACCTTCCTACTGTCCAGGTGTCTCCTTTAGTGGAAAGTTCCCATTCCTGGCGCCTCCAGAGGAATGTACAAGTTCTCTGTCACACTTCAAGTGCCCCTGGCCCCGCTGCACAGGACCAGCAACAGCTAATTGACTCGGCTCCTGCTGCATGCTTGAGTCGCAGGTAAACTCCCAGCGGGCTTTCCTGACGTCCACCCCCGCACCTCCCCATGATTGCTCCCAGGATTGTTACTGTCTGGCTTTATCTCCTTTTAGTTTTCTCAGCGCCTTGGCTTTCTCTAGACTCTGGCTTGGGAGGCAGGGTAGGAAGTGAGCCAATTAGGCTGATTCCTGAAGAGACAAAGGTCCAGGGCATAGAGGGCTGCCATGGATCCCTCCCCGTGCAGGGGAGCGTGGGGCAGCTGCGTCCCCCCTTCTTTAGGGCCCACCTCTGGAGACCCTCAGGTACGGGAAGATCCCGTGGCTCTGCAGCCCCCTTCTCAGAGGCACAGAAAGGTCTATGGCTACCTAGTTCGTCTGTGCACCCCTAGGGCCCCCAAACTCACCCCTCCATGCCGACTGGAGCTGCCAGTCCTGTCTGGAGGCCCGCACAAGGGAAAGACCAGGGACAGTCCCCGCCTGGACACCGGGCGCACACCCCCCCACCCTGTGCCCATGGGCTTGGCAAGCCGTCCCCGAGCTGAATGGGGAGCATTGTCGGCAGCCCAGCTGAGCTGGGGCTTCCCCAGGCTGTGGGCAGGGGGTGGGAGCAGCGGCTGCAGTTACAGGCTGCCTGGCCAGCACAGGCTGGGCAACACGGCCCAGGCCCGAGTCCGTGGACGCGCGGATGGCGGGGGAGGGGTGTCTGGGGGAGCCTGCGGGTGGGTCAGCGTCTCCGCAGGATCTGAGGGACCCTAGGAAGAACCCGGTGCACCGGGTGCTGCGGGAGTTCAGGAGCCTGGAACCCAGGCGCTCAGGAACCCCGAACGCCTTCCTTTCTGCTCGAGCTTACGTGCTCACTCGCTGAAGCTGCACACGCAGTATCTTGCGGCGTTTTTTCCTTTTCACTTTAACGTCAGATTGAGGAGTATCCAAATTGGTGTGGTGCCTAGAGTCCTGTTTTTTTAAGCTGTTACTTGTTATTCCATTTTATAAACAGACCTAGCGCATGAACCCGTTGGTGGTGTACACCGGGCACCCCAGCGCTCAGGAGGCTGAACCAGAACTGCACTGAAAGCCAGACTCTGTCTCGGCAACAGAGAAGCAGCAGACTTGCTGGTTCATGGGACATAGTTTTTTACTTGACACGTGAGTGCTTAGCCTGCATGTGTGCGTGCCCTGGAGCGTGCCTGGTGCCCACAGAGGCCAGAAGAGGGCGCCAGATCCCCTGAAAGTGGAATTAGAGCCTTGTCAAACTCCATGTTTGTTGGGAACTGAACCCAGGACCTCTACAAGATGGCCCAAGACCCGTCCAAGCCCGCCTTAGATATTTTTACTGCTCCTCTGCCTTTTTTTCCGTTAAGATGGAATCAGCAGGCTGGACGCAGTGGCGAAGGCCTTTAATCCCAGCACTCGAGAAGGCAGAGGCAGGCGGGTCTCTGTAAATTCAAGGCCAGTCTGTTTTACAAAGTGAGCTCCAGGACAGCCAAGGCTACACAGAGAAACCCTGTCTTGAAAAACTAAAACCAAACAAAGGTCCATTAAAATACCCTCTCCGGCATGTGTACATTTCAAAACTCCAAGGTTGGGCACGGTAGTACACCTTTAATCCCAAGAAAGGCAGGACTTCTGAGTTCAAGGTCAGCCAAAGATACAGAGTAGAACACTAAAAACACACAAGCCAACCCACAAACGGCATCCTGCATCAACAGCACATTTGGATAATAGCAAACACTCAGGTAGCCGAGGATCTCTCAGACGCATGCTTCTGATGTAGTTTTCACTTTTGTTTGCTTGGCTTTTTGGCACAGGGTATTGCGTAATCCTGGCTGGATTCGAAGCTGCTATGCACCCGAGACTGCTCTTGTCTTCTGGCTCCTGTTCCAAAGCGCTGGGATAACAGGTGTGTGCCGTCACCATCGTTTGGCTAACTTACACACTTAGGTTGGTTATGCCGAGACAAGGTTTCTCTGTGTAGACCTGGCTGTCCTGGAACTTGCTGTGTAGACCAGGCTGGCCTCGAACTCAGAGTTGCCTCCCGACTGCTGGAATTAAAGGTGTGTAACCACCACTGCCTGGCTTCCTAGAGCTGTTTAATTTTTTGTTTATGGGTGTTTTGCTCGCCTGCATGTGTGTCTGTGTACCACATATGTGCAATGTACAAGGTGGCCAGAAGAGTGTTGGGTTCCCTAGACGTGTACTCAGGTGGATGTGAGCCGCTTACCTGGGTGCTGGGAATCAAACCCAGGTCCTCTAGAAGAGCAGCCTAGTTGGAGGTTTTATTATTTATGCAGTATTCTGTCTGCATGTGTACTTGCATGCCAGAAGGGGACACCAGATCTCACTGTAGATGGCTGTGAGCCTCCATGTTGTTGCTGGGAATTGAACTCAGGACCTTTGGAAGAACAGCCAGCACCCTTAACCTCCGAGCCCTCTCTCTAGCACCTTAGTTGTAGTTTTAGAGTTAGTTTATATATGGATGTAAGTGCTACAGTGAGTGAAGGTCAAAGGAGGGCTTGCCAGAGGCAGGACTTTCCCCATGTGGGTGCTAGGATCCAACTCAGGGAGGCCCTGGCTGGTTGTGTTTTGAGAATGTCTCACATAGTCTAGGATAGCCCTAAATACACTATAGCTTGCCAGGCATGGTCACCCTTGTCTACCAAGTGAGTCCAGGATAAGCCAGGGTTGTTTTTCTGCGTAACCAAGACCAAAAACAAACATAGCTAAGGAAGACCCTAAACGATCCTCTTCCTTTCATCGCCAACTACTGGCATTAAAGGATTATGCCATTCTATCTCCTTTTTTAAGACTGATTTCTTTTTTTATGTAGATGAGCACTCTATCTGCATATACACTGCAGGCCAGAACTGGGCGTCCAATCACATTATAGATGGTTGTGAGCCACCATGTGGTTGCTGAAAACTGAACTCAGGACCTCTGGAAGGACAGACGGTGTCTTCTCTCCATGCACCCCCCCCCCCCCCCCCGTTTCTGTGTGTAGCCTTGGCTGTCCTGGACTCGCTTTGTAGACATTTTTAAGGATATTTTATGTGTGCACTCAGGAACCCATGGCGGTCAGAGAGAGATTTTATGTGTGCACTCAGGAACCCATGGCGGTCAGAGAGAGTGTTGAATCTCCCGGAGCTGGAATTACAGGTTATTGTGAGACCCTTGCAAGAGCAGTATATATTCTTAACCGACAAGCCGTCTCTCTAGTCCCACATCATGACTTTATGGTGGTTGTTTAGTTTTTGAGCTGTAGGAATCACGGAAATTTCAGGCTCACAGATTAGCACTAGGGGAACCTGGAATGTCAAGCACACTTGGTTAGTGACCTTTACACTTATCTGTGTGGCCAAGATCACACAGCGTTTCCCCAGATCCTTAGCTTGTCCTCCCCCACCCACCCTATCAATCTCTAGAACCTTTTTTTTTTTTTTCTAAAGATTTATCGGGGGCTGGAGAGATGGCTCAGCAGTTAATAGCACTGGCTGTCCTTCCAAAGGACCCAGGTTCAATTCCCAGCACCCACATGGCAGCTCACAACTGTCTATAATTCCAGCATCCTCACACAGACATACAGGGTCTCAGAACACTATTGCACCTAAAAAAAACTTAAAAAATATTTATTATGTAGACAGTGTCCTGCCTGCATATGTGCCTGGTGCCAGAAGAGGGCACCAGATCTCATTATAGATGGTTGTGAGCCACCATGTAGGTGCTGGGAATTGACCTAGGGACCTTTGAAAGAGCAGCCAGTGCTCTTAACCTCTGAGCCACCCTCCAGCCCTCTCTGGCTCTTCATTATGGTTTTTAGAGACAGGGTTTCTCTGTGTAGCACTGGCCTGGCACACTCTATAGACCAGGCTGGCCTAGAGCTTGATCACCTGGCCCTGCCTCCCAAGTGTTTTCTTTATTCATTTTGTATGTGTTGGTGTAGAAATGTCAGATCACCTAAAACCGGAGTTACAGTTTTGAGCTACCATGTGGGTGCTGGGATTTGAACATGAATCCTTTGGAAGAGCAGCCAGTGCTCTTAACCACCGAGCCATCTCTCCAGGGCCCTCCTCCATGTTCTTACTATGTAGCCTATGACCTTTTCACTTGAAATTATGTGTGCATCTATGGTATATATACATGAATGCTGACTCCCTCAGAGGCGAGAGGCATTAGAGCCTCTGGAGCTGGAGTTACAGGCAGTTTTGAGTGATTACACCCAGTGTGGGTGCTGGGAACAGAACTCAGGACCTCTGCAAAAACAGTACACACTTAACCCCTGAACCATCTTCCAGTCCTCGTTTTCTCTTGAGATGAACTTCAAATGTAGCCTTGGCTGTCCCGGAGCTCGGAGCGGCCTTGAACTCAGGTAATCTTGATGCCCCTGCCTTCTATGTGTTTTTAAGACAAAGTCTCACTATGTAGCTTGGTGTCAATTTTTTCTTCTTATAGACTTAGGTACTTTTATTAGTTTTATGTGTATGAATGTTTTGCCTACATGTGTATCTGTGTACCATCTGTGTGCTTGGTTCCTGTAGAGGTCAAAGAGGGCACCAGATCCCCTAGGACCGGAGTTAGATGGTTATGAACTGCCCTGTAGGTACTGAGAAATGAACCAAGTCCTTTGCAAGAAGAGCAAGAACTCTTAACCACTGAGCCATCATTCCAACCCTGGTTTCACATTTTCAATCTTTCTGCATCTCAGTGAAAAAAACTTTGGCTGTGCTGTATGTTCCTTTCAGCTCTTATTTTTGTTGGAGCTTTTTGAGATAGGGTAGCCCAGGCTTGCAACTCAATATGCAACTGTGAGAAGCCTTAAAGTTCTGATCCTCTTGCCTCCACCTGTGTGCTAAAATACTCAACTATAAGCATGTGGCAATATGCCTGTTTGATGCCCAGGCTTCAGGCACGTCAGGCAAGTAAATGACATTCTTGTTCCCCTTTGGGCTTTTGTCTCTTCTCTTTTTTTTTTTTGCCTCTGTACTACCACCGCCTGGCTCATCTTTTAACTGAGAACAAGAAAACAAATCATTGGGTGTGTATGTAACACCCCAGCGTCTGCATAGATGAGAGGGTAATGCAGGGACAGGTTTTGTCTTCCCACCGTGTGGGCCTCAGGGATTGAATTCAGGATGGAGATCAGTGTGTAACTGCTAACCCACCTCACCAACCCTTTAGTTTTATGCGTGTATAAATCACTGATGTGGGCATTTTTTCGGGGTGGGAGTGGAAGGGGGTGTTTTAAGACAGGGTTTCCCTGTGTAGCCTTGGCTGTCCTGGAATTGGCTTTGTAGACCTGGCTGACCTTGAACTCAGAGAGATCCATTTACTTATGCCTCCTGAGTGCTGGGATGAAAAGCATGCGCTACCACACCTGGCTTTTTTCTTTTCTTACTAATTTATTTAATTTTTAAATATTATGTGCATTAGTGTGAAGGTATCAGATCCCTTGGAACTGGAGTTACAGACAGTTGTGAGCTGCCATGTGGGTGCTGGAAACTGAATCTGGGTCCTTTGGAAGAGCAGCCTGTGTTCTTAACCACTGAGCCGTCTCTCCAGCCCCCATTTCTTTTTCAAAGAGATTTACCCTCATGGCAGCTCAAATGCCATGATCTAGGGGACTTCCTGATCTAGGGGACCTGGCACTCAGACACACACACACACAGGCAAAAACACCAATGCACATAAAATAACTTTAAAAAAAATTTTTTAAATTTTATTTTGGGAGCTAGAGAGATGGCTCAGAGGTTAAGTGCACTGACTGGACCTGGGTTTTAATTTCCAGCACCACATGACAGCTCTGAAACTGTCTGAAACTCCAGATCCAGACCCTTACACACACATTAGCAGGCAAAACTACTAATGCACATAAAATAAAAATTTTAAAAATTGTTTAAGAATTTTTTTAAATTTTATTTTATGAGCATCTTATCAGCATATTACCCTGTATATCAGAAGATGACATCAACATGGCACTGTGTACTGCTGTTTAAGAACACAAATGGCGAGTGCAGATTCAGTAGTTAGGAATGCTTATTGCTCTTGCAGAGGATCGCAGTTCAGCTCCCAGCACCCACCGGGCCACTTCCAATAGCTGTAACTCCAGGGCCAGGGGATTTAACTCCCCAGAACGGGCGCTCTGGAAAACTGTATGCCACCACGTGGGTGCTGGGACATGCTGGAGCAGCAGTGAGTTCAGCTGCTAAGTAGTTTCTCCATCCCCAGGCACAAGGCTGCAGCTGAGCACCCCGCAGCGCAGAGGCGGGCACTGGTGGCCTGCTTGGAGGTAAGATGAGCTCTTGTCTGAGGTATACAGCCGTGTGTACATTACTTAGGAGAACCAGCCTCACGTCACCTACTGGAAAGTAAGCAGGCCCCTCTGTCACATGGCACCTGCTAGCTTCCATCTGAACCTCAAGACTGTTTTCTAGAATCCTCAGTACTTAAAGGTTTCCTCCCTCACGGCCCACTGTCCACACACTGGGCCATTTTGTCAAGTCTCAAGGCTGGACTGAGAGCTGCTCAAGCACAGGCTTGTAGAACTGGATCCATGAGCAGCATAGCTCATAGAGAGGCCCAGCCATACACCAGCCAGAGCAGGTTATCTTAACCCCTGAACCAGAGTCCTGAAATGTCCCTGGTGTTTTTGAGACAGGGTTTCTCTGTGTAGCCTTGGCTGTTCTGGAACTCACTTTGTAGACCAGGCTGGCCTCACGCTCACAGAGATCCACCTGCCTCCGCCTCCCTGAGTGCTGAGATTAAAGACCTGTGCCACCACACCCAGCTTGAGATGTCCCCACTTTTGATGCAAGAAGCCTCTGGGTCTCTGCAGCTACCACAGGTGACTTTTATTTGTGAAGCTCCCAGGCACAGCCCAGACACACAACACAAAGGAAAGCAGGAGGTGGCCACGCAGCCACTATGGAAAGTCACAGGGCATCTCCTACCCAGCTCAATCCCCACTACTTCCTTGTCTCGGAAAACAGCCCCAACATGTAGTTTAGGCATTAGGGGATGACCTACCTGCCCTTCCCTCCCCAGGATGAAGAACAGGTCTGGGCCAGCCAAGCTGCTTACACTGGGTACAAGAGCCAGGGCACCCCAGGCAATCCCCACTCCTGGACTATTTGAGGTTGGCCCTTGGCTCTTCCTCTGGGCCACATGGTTGAGGCCAGAGTTTCACTTTCTGATGACAGCGCATCTCTGACAGTCTCTGTTCCTTAGGCACAATGGAGACACATAGTAACTCCCTAGGCTTTGGTGGGACAGAAAGGCGGGGTAGGCAGGTCGGCCAATAGCGCCTATGGCTAAGTTGGCATAATTTAATAACAGCAGCTTTTAGCCCCTCCCCCTGGGCATCAATATCCCACAGTGGACCGGGTTAGTCCAGCAGGTAGAGATGATTATCTGTAATCCAGACAGGAAGTACATACCTACACACATACCAACACAGTATCAAGGGACCAATATGACATGTGAGACAAAGACCCTCCCCTGCCTCTGGCCAAAGTCCTTTCTAATGGAGACGTAGGCTGAGCTCAGTCCATCCAAGGCCCCTAATCACTGGTGCAGGGTGAGGGACAAGCTGGTTTTAAATCTAGACATTGTATAGCGTCTGCAGCAGACTGTGGCGGGCAAAGGAGCAGGATTCCAGGGCTCCATTGGGCCTGTGGAGAAGACAGCTCAATGAGTGTCATGGACATCTCAGGGTCCCAGGAGCTCCATGTCCAGAAAGGTCTGTCTCCCAACTGCTAGGACAATGTTAGCAACTCTGGCCTTTGCACGGGGCCTGGACAGGGGCTATCGGGACTGGCGGGCCCCGACCCAGTCAACAAAGACGAAGCAGGCAACACTCACTTGGTCACAAATGCCAACAGTAGGGGTGCAAGGGCCTTGGGGAAATAGTCCTGCTGCACCACGTGGTTCAGCACCATCAGGGGGCCATGCAGGCTAGGGATGGCCTTGATCTTGTCTTCACTCTGCAATAAAGGTGGGTGAGCTCCAAGGTTAGCCGTGAGCCCTGCTTCCCACTTCAGTGACCTGCTGGGGTGCAGGGTGCCTCACCTTGAGCAAACCCATGTGGATGAGCAGCCTGGTGAGGAAGGTGTTAGAATTGAAAGATGAAGAGCTGAAGGCCTTCTTCATGAGGGCATCTAGAAAAGCAAAAATGGAGTGGCAGGATGCAGGCAGCAGGAGAGGTTTCGGTGTAAGTCAAGGGTATCCAGAGCCCCTGACTTCTGCCCTGTCAGGAGGAAGACGTGGGAGGGATCACAGGCACAGCTGACTGGGGCTGGAGGGACTGTGCTGGAATGCCACCTCCCCTGGCCCCTTATAAGATGGGTGTGGTGACAGTGCCCATTTCGTCCACCTTGCACAAGGGGCCACAGTGGTGGAAACCATTAGGGAAGGTATGGATATTAGGTAATAAAAGGAGACCTGGCAGCCATGCAAAAGAATTGAGGCCTCTAGCGTCCATAAATGTTGACAGTTCTGGAGAGCGGCCGCAGAAATGCTTTTGCTTCAGCCACCCTCCCCGTGGCACAGTTCCCAACCCAGAGCAGCACAGCCTACAGAGACGCACCTGTGTCTCTGCTCCTTGTCTCTTGTCATTAGTAGCCTGTCCCTGCCTTTCTCTCATGAATGAAGGTCAGAGAAGGTACAGTGACGATATGGCTCATGGGGTTGTGAGGATTTTTGACTATCTGGGCTTTTCAAGACTGGCAGGGCCCTGACCCTACTTGGCTAAAGTTCTTCTAAATTCAACCATATGATGGTGGGGAGCTCCCCAGACTCAGGACCAAGGAAGCATGCAGGTCCACCCGCCCCACCCAGCTCACATTACCTATGGTATCCAGCACGGCTGTCTTCACTGAGGCTTCGTCCCTGAACACAGATGCTACCTTCAGGAAGGCTGAGACAACCTTCTCAGGGTCAGAGGTATCAGTCTGAGGACAAGAGATAGTAGCTGGTTTGAGGCCAGAGGCCTGTGGCTCTGACTTTGTGGAAAGTAGCCGCAAAAGGCCCTTGCTTGTCCCAGATTACTCCCCAGAGTCTGGTGAAAATCTGGCCCACAAAAGGTATGAGCAGCAAGTGAGAAAATGGGTTAAATACCATTATTCCCAGGGCAATGGCCAGCATCTTAATCTAACACTAGAAATCAGAGGGATCCAAAATTTGCACACAGGAAGGCTGGCTTCTCTTTCATTAACAACAAAGAAATGAAAAAGCCAACTTCCAAAAACAGTGGCTCAGTTTCAAGTGTTACAGCCACTCACTGGTAGCTCTTTAGAACTCCACTCAGAAAGAAAATGCAGAATATAGCATGAAATAAAGATGTTTATGCTACATAATCTCATTTATCACGAAAATAACAGATCACAGATCAAATTTTTTTGGCTGCTGTCAACTGATCTCCAGTTTTCTCATGTCTAGAACAAGAGTAAACCTACAGGACAACTCTGCAGACACAGGGACCTGACACCACGCCAAGAGCTGAGCTGGTCCTTGGTAGGGGACCCAACTTCTGGAAGTTGTCCTCTGACCGCCAGACTTTTTTTTTAACTTGCTGAGACAGGGTCTCATATACCCCCTAGCTGGCCTGGAAATCTTCATATAGGCCAGGCTGGCCTTGGTCTTAAAGAAACCCACCTGCCTCTGCCTCCCTAAGGCTGAATTTATAGGTATGTGTAACTATGCCTGGCAAAATGTAGTGCTCTTTTATTTGGCCTCCATCACAGATTGCTAGGTTGACAGAAACCATACCCCAGTACAATGTTAAGGCTGATCTCCCCGAATGAGGTATCACATGAGACTGGTTGGCACTTGAGCTACGCAGGTGACCCAGAAAGGGGTTTTGCTCTAGAAACAGCTAGACAAGAAGAAGCCCATGGAATGTGCATTGTGGGCATGCACAAAAAACTCAAATTCTCTTACTCAGTTCTTGCTGGGACACAGCAGCGACCTTCATGACAGATACACTACAGCTCATAATTCTAACTTGAAGGAGTGGGAGGCTGGCAGTGCTCTTACCTGCTGGACTATCAGCACGGAGACCTTGGGACCAAGACGCAGCAGCTTCTCTGGGGAGGGGAATGATAGGAAGGTGGAGAGGTCTGTAGGAGGCGGGGAGGACAGCACGGGAGCTGGCTCCTGAGAAACAGGTGACACAGGGGGACTGTAGATTCCACACCCAGATTCCTGCACCTGGCTTTGCCCATTCCTACTCCAGCCAGTTTACAACCTAGGTCCAGAATTTGCTCTCACCCAGTTGTCAGGGTCCCCAAGAGGACAGATTCTCTGGGTGCCAACCCCAGGTGTTCCTGAAGCCTTTGGGCTAAGGGCACAATAGTGCCTTAGTGCTTCAAGTGGAGAGCTTTGCCACATAAACAAGACAGGTGCCTGGGTCAGTGCTGGCTACCAGCAAGCACCAAGTGCCAGGGAACCCTAACCCTGAGAGGTACTTTCTCAGTCAGCTGCTCCCAGAGCTCAGAAAAGCAGCCCTGCTCTACAGGTGTGTGGGCAGTCTGATGGTTCTCTCCAGACTCTTTGGGAGCTGCAGTTCAGAACCTGTGAGATGCAGATGAACAAGCGGCCAGCAGGGTCAGGCAAGCAACCCACGCCTACCCTAGTCACAGCTCTAGCCCGCCCCAAGGAGCCACCAAGGTAACCAAACCGCTGGGGAGGAGAACAGAGTTTGCTTTTTGGTGACGGGTTAGCCATGCCAGCTTAGGGTGGCCTCAACTTTTTGGCATTCATCCTGCATCATTCCTCTAAGAGCTGGAGTTACAGGCATGAGCATGTTCAACTATGCTTAATTTTTGCTAGTTTTATTTAAAATGATTTTATAGTGCTGTGTGTTACTCATTTCTAACTGGAATAAACAAGCATACGAGTACATTCACAATCCGGAAAAACACTCAAAGACATAGAATGATGGCCTGGAATGATTTTCTGAGAGCCATCCTACCCATGTGGCCTGCGTTGCTACTGGACTCAGGTAGATGCCAGCTTTTGGTCCCCATCAGGCTTTCAGGGGATCAGGACTCTGATCCCAGCAAATGACAACAAACTCACCCCACTGTTAGGGTCCAGAATCTTCCGTGAGGGTGTAGCTGACTCCTCTCCTGGCCCTCCCTGCTGTGTCTCTTCCTCCTCATCTTCCTCTTCCTCTTCATCCTCATCATCCTCTTCTCCTTCCTCCTCATCTTCCTCTTCATCGTCCTCTCCCTCATCATCACTGCAGAGAGAGGCCAGCTAAAGCCTGGCCACCCATGCTGACTCAGAGGCCCAACTCTGAGCTTATGGACTCTGGCCAGGCCAAGGAACTCTGCTCACAGGATGGAACACAAGGGTCACCAGGGAGCCTGTTATTTGTTTTTCATTCCCCAGGGATGCTAACCATGCTACCGACACAGAAGAATCAGAAATGGTCTCTGTCCTGAAGGAGCCTCAAGTCTCCCATGGAAACGGATAGAGGAGCCTGTCAGGATCTGCCCAGGCTGGGATGCCTGGGGTACTGCAATCTATATCTCATGTGACCACAGAAAGCTTGAGTGTGGAAGGCTGATGTTACTCTAGTTGCCCTGAGAACATATACACAAGTGTCAGCATGTGAAGAAGCCTCCCTAGGGATGACTGAGGCAGGGGGATGGTGCAAAAATAACTTCCCACTGCTGCCCACCTCAACATCTCCCTCCTGCCTGAACCTCTTCCATTCCTATTAGCCACTGAGAGCTGGCCCTGTCAGGTGCCTGCACCTCCCACACCATCCTCCATTTGCCACTTCTGCCAAAGACCTGCTAGGAGGGATGGCATAGGCCTTTAATCCCAGCAATTGGAAGGCAGAGACAGGGAATCTCTATGAGTTCCAGGCTAGCTAGGTCATATATTAAAACCCCGACTCAGGAGAAAAAAAAAAAAAAAAGGTAGAGGGAACAGTAGCCCTTCAAGGGGCCTCCCCACACGCAGTTCCTAAGGGTGGTCCTTTGCTAAACACACAAAAGCGCTCTATTCTTCTCTCCAACACCTAGCACAAGGTGCCAGCTACCACACTGGCAGGTAGAGGAGATAAACCAAGTGGAACTAAGAGAAACCAAGTGGAACTAAGAGAACAGGTTTGATCCTGGCCTCTGGCACCACCTTCCCAGAATTCCCTACCTGAGGGATGCCAGCACCTTGGCCATATTGAAGCTGTCCAGCACCTCCTGAAGCTGCTCACAGCCCTCTTCTCCCAGGGTGTTGCCTGTCCAGGAAGGAAGGGACGGTCAGGGAGGACAGTGCAGGGCCAACTGGTCAGGGCCAAGGCTAACCTGCAGCCTACCATTGAGGTCCAGCTTCTCCAGCTCAGCTTTGTCAGCCACAGCCTCGGCAACAACCAGGGCAGCATCTCTCTTGATCTCACAGAATGACAGGTTTAGCTCCTAAAAGCAAGAGGGGAGGGTAGAGAGGCATGCCAAACCTGGACCCAAACCTGGACCAGGAGACAAGCTCTGCTCTCCTCAGCTTCCCCATGAGCAGGCTTGGGCTTTGGCATAGGAGAAAGAGGAAAAAACAATGTCATGAACCCAATGCTAAGTACTTGACACATTTATACCAAAGTGAGAAGGCTGAGACCTGGCCCAGGCAGATCCCCTGTGAGCCATACCCCACCACCACAGGCAGGACCCCTGATCATGGGACAGTCTAGACTCTCAAGAGGGCGGGGTAGTACCTTCAGCTTGGGCAGGCCCCCACGGACAGCATCTGCGATGGCAATGGCCCCCTTAGAGCGCACTAAACAGTCTCCAAAATTGATCGCCTCCACTTGCCTCAAGGTCTTCAGGGTCTGCGAGGAGGAAGCAGGCATGTAAGGTGATGCTATCATTTTTATACACTGGCCTGACCTTACCACCTCATCAGTTCTTGTGATCACTGCCCACCATCACTGCCTCTGAGGCCCTGGATAAGCTTCAACCAAACTACTTCTCCTGTTACAGATTCCTGCCTAAAGCATGAATCTAATCTAATCATATCCCATCACATAGGGCATAAAACCTTCCCCAGCTCCCTCTCATTTACAGGTAGACTCAGAAAGCTGGCAATACTACAGGGTCTCGAATCCTTCTTTTCCCTTCGTTATTCCCTCCAACATCCCTTGAACCTCAGTCATTTAAATAAGGACCAACTCAGGACGGTACCCTCATTAATCTGTAGACTTCTCACATTCTATTGATCACTGTGTCTGAAATACCTATCCCCACTTGTCAGAGCTGACTAGTCTTTTATCCTTAAAAAAAAAAAAAAAAAAGCAAGCTACCATAGAAGCCAGCCTGGAGTCTAAGGTCCAGTCTGACCTTTCATTGGATGCTAATACCTGCATTTGTGAGACAGCTCACTTTCCATGGGCCCTCCTCACCTCGAGGCCAGAGCTCTGGGCTATCACAGTACAGTACTCAGAGCCTGTTCAAACTGGTCAGCTGTCTCCTTCCCTCCTTGTACAAGTTTCTCCTGAAGCAGGGATTCAGCTTAACCTCCCCCTGGGACAAACTGGGTGTGGACAAAGAGCTCAATATGCAAGCACTGAATGCACTAATGAGGAAACAGAGCCACAGCAGCCTCTTCCTTGACCAGCACCAGCTACTGAGGACCCAGAGATCACTCAGCAGCAGGCAGCAGGGACCTTGTGACATAGAACCCTGCTCTGTGGGGCCATATGGTATTCAAGATGGAAGGGTGGAATGGTAGGGGCAGGGCGACGCTTGCCAACAAGCCTCCTGAGCCCACATGGACAATCCCTCACCTCAGCCATGGCGACCGCACCCTTCTCAGTGAAAGTGTTGTCATTTAGGTTGATGGTTCGCAACAGGGGGTTGATGGCGAATGCCTGGGCCAGGGCAGTGACACCAGGGTGATTAATTCCATTCTGTGGCATATGGACCTCTTCCAGAGTCCCGATGACCTATGGGGCAGAAGAGAGTTGAGCAGTGTGGCCTGGTGCGACAGTGACATGCAGTGGGTAGTACAACAGACACAGAAAGGGACTGCCACCAGCATGAGACGAGGGATCTCATCTCCAAGCAAGCTTTTGGACATGGCTACATCAGATCCAGGGAGAATACAAGGGGTCAGAGATGCCAAAGACTGGCCAGGTTCACACAGCTCTGAAGTAGAAGACCTGCAGCCAGTATGGCGGTTCCTTAGTCTGCGATCCTTTGCAGCGGCGGTAGCAGGGGTGGTGGGCACCCTGGCTTTGAGCGGCAGGCGGCGGCCATCTCTGGATGGGCACCATCACTCCCCCTTGCTTTCTGAGGACCTTCTATCCAGCTACAGTCTCACTCCCATGCCACATCCCTTCCAGGCCTTGATCCTTATCCCCTCTGCTTTGAGTACTACTATTTCCCCATTTGTTGATATTTTTATTTGTCTCAGAGACTCCAACCTAGGGCCAGCCTGATCTAGTTAGCTCTTCATTAGAACTCTTCCCTGGGGCTGGCTCCCAGCATCCACATTCCGGCCTCCCTGAGCACCAGGGGCGCATGCAGACTCACTCATGGTGAAACCCCTACACACAAAATAAAAATAAAGACCCTCAAGGACTGGAGAAACGGCTCAGTGATTAAGAAAACACTGCTTTTGTACAGGAAATGACTTCAGTTCCTAGCGTCCACGCTGGGCAGCTCACAACGCCAGGGTGATCAGGGGCACCGCAAACAGGCGTGTGCACACCCACCTCTCTTCCCATGTAATTCTTCTAGGCGGAGTCATTCTGACAAAAACTAGCTGCCTTCACGCCTGGGAAGGCTTTCTGGATGTCTCCTCCTAGCCGGGAAGCCTGCGCCTCAGCGCCACGGTCGTTCCTGCACTAGGGCTGGACCTCATTACCCTCAAACTTTCAAGGACAGGCCCCGGCTGCTTACAGAGTAGAGAACTTCACACAGAGACGGCTCAGCACTGACTAAAAAGTATGAGGCCTGGGTTTAAGACCCAGCACTCACCAAACCCAAACAGTGGGTGCAGTCAAGTGCTTGCCTTGAAAATCTGAGGACCTGAGTTCCGACAGTAGGAGCCACATGAAGATGTGGGTGTGGTGTTAAGCACCTGTAATCCCAGCACTGGAGAGGCAGAGCCAGGAGGACCCCAGGGGCTCACTGGTCAGCCACTCTAGCCTAATTCCTGAGCTTCAGCCAAATGAGATGCTGCCCCAAAGGAGGTGGACTTCATAACTAAGGACGCTACCTGAGTTTGTTCTCTGACACATGCGTGCGCGCGCACACACACACACATAACAAAAGAAAAACCAAACCAAACCAAAGTGTATGGGTTTGAAACTACCCATGCTAAGTACCCCTAAGCCCCACAGTCCGAAGATAACATTTCGTTAACAGTTTTTCCATCTATACTGAGAGAACACCTACGGACTCGGGGTGGGAAACCATGGAGGGAACAAGAACCTGATTCTAAGCAGATCAGAGGACTGAGGGCTGCAGGCCACAGGAGGGGTCTATCTGAAGACAGCCTGGAGAACTCTCTGTAAGGACCATCCCACCAAGCGTGGGTGAGGAGTCCTTACAGGCAGCTCCGGGGCCAGACTACAGGGCTGCTGCTGTGGCGGTTTGGTTACTGCTGGTGAAATTTCGTTGGGAACAGAAACCCACGGCTCCGCTCCTGGCGAGGGTGGTCTCAGCCCTCACAGGTAGAGTAGCACCCACACCTACAGTATCCTGAACATGGGGACAGGAAAGGGAACGGGACAAAGCTGGCAAAGAGTGCTGCAGTGGGCACAGACACTTGCTGTGTGAGCCTGAAGACCCAAGTCCAGTCTCTGGAACTCACGTCAAGTGGAAGGAGAGAACCAACTGCACCAAGCTACCTCTGACCCACAAGTGCACAATAGCATGGGCACCTACACACACCTACAATAAACAAGCAGCCAGGCAGTGGTGGCACACCTTTAACCCCAGCACTTGGGAAGCAGAGGCAGGCAGAACCCTGAGTTCAAGGCCAGCCCAGTCTACAAAGCAAGCTGTAGGACAGCCAGGGCTACACAGAGAAACCCTTTCTCTAAAAAAAAAAAAAAGAAGAAGAAAAAGAAAAAAAGAAAGAAAATAAGCCAGGTATTTAATCCCAGCACTCAAGAGACAGAGATAGAGGCAGGTATGAAACCAGCCTAGTCTACATAGAGTTCCAGGCCAGCCACGGCTACAGAGACACACCCTGTCTCAACCCAACAAAACTAAGACACTGAATCCCACCAACTGGCTACAAAACTAAGACACTGAATCCCACCAACTGGCTAGGACCCACCCCCTTCTGTGTCTGGCGTAGCAGGGTAAAAAGAAAGGACTTACCCCAAAAGCTTCTGCCAAGGCAGTGGCCCCATCATTCTCCAGGCGGTTTCTGCCAGCTACAAAGACCTTCAGGGCCAGTGGCTTTCCCTGGGCACTGGACTTGCGATGACACTCGGTCAGGGCTGCAGCTAGAATCTGTAGGGAAAGGCACGATGTGTGCAGAACCTAAGACAGGCCCTCGTTCCACCTGCGTCCTTCTCCAGCCAACGCCTCCTCCAGTGGTGGATCAGGGACACTGCTAAAGCCTAACGGTCACGGCACTTCACAGTTTATGCAGAACTCCTCCCCACTTCCCCCAGACAGGGTTCCTCTGTGCAGCCCTGCCTGCCCTGGAACTCATAAGCCCACCTGCCATTAAAGGTGTGTGCCACCGTGCCTGGCTTATACGAAACTTTTTATACTTCCTGGTGTTTGTGTACCTACTGGGGTTATTACTTGCAGGGGTCTAAGGCAAATGTAGTAGAGGCAAATGGAGCAGCTGGATTTTAGGCCAAGTGTAGTGTGGATTCCCAATTATTGAAGGGTTCTGCTAGGTTAGAACTGTTGTGATTTCAACCTTTCAGATGAAGAAACTAAGCTGTAAGAGGCCAGAATCTTGCCCTGAGACAGGCTCTCATTATGTAGCTGAGGCTGGCCTTGAACTTACACTGCTGTAACCCAGCCTTCTAAGCACCTCCAGTCTTAGCATGATGTCCAGGCTGGTGATCATCCTGCCTCAATCTCTAGAGTAATTAGATAAGCAATGTGCCACAGCAACCAGCTTAGAAACTTTCTCATGGTCACTAAGTCAGCAGACTCTGAACCAGAATGCGAAGCCTTGAGCCTTTCCCCCACACTCGACACCCGGGGAGGCTTGCTAGACCGCGGCGCACCCGCACCATCTGACAGTACTTGTGCCTATGCAACTTCTATTTTACTTAAAGAACAGCCCCAAGTGCACAATGGACGGTGTGAGCCATGTAGGTATGCCAAACAGAAGCTATGAACTGTCTTCTGGTTACAGATGTAGCTTGGCATTGTGTGGCATGCCTGTAATCCCAGCACTTAGGAGGCAGAAGTAGAAGGATAGACGTTCAAAGTCTTGGTCAGCTAGATACTGAGTCTGAGGCAAGACTGTGCTACAACATGACCTGTCTCTCAGACAAAACCCAGTCAGGCACCTTTTATCCCAGCACTCAGGAAGCAGAGGCAGTGGGGCTCTGTGAGTTCAAGACCAGCCTAGGCTACATAGAGAAACCAGGACAGCCAGGGCTACATAGAGAAACCCATCTTGTAAAGCCAAAAACAAAACACAAATACAAAAAAAGGTCCCTTTAAGCGAAAGGGTGTTAGATTCGGGAGGGGGCACCTGGGGAAGCCCTGGACCCTGCCCACTGTCCCTTTATATCATAGCGCAACCTCTACAGGTGGTCACTGTCTCCTTAGCCTGGGACGATTCAAGGCTCACTCTAGTTTCTTCTAATCTGAATGGAGCCTGTGAGGGGGAGACATGGCTCCACGGTAGAGCCCTTGCAAAGATGTGTTTAATCCTCCCTGCCACAAGGGGAGGAAGAAAGAAAGAAAAAAAGAATGGAACCCGTGGTGACGGCTCCAACTCTACTCCCTCCACCCCTCCAAACCTTTATTCACTCGTACAGGAGAATGGAGGTAGAGCCGGCAAAGTACACAGACGAGGCTTTACAAACACCCCATCCCTATTAGTGTGCGGGGTCCCATCTCTGGGTCTGAAGGAGGCTCGGAAAAAGAGGGGAACAGGAGGGCCAGTCTCCCTCCCTGCATGGCCAGTAGCCATAGGGTGGACCTGAGGTGCAGCCCTGTCCAGGAACAAAGGTCAGTGATGACCGGGGCTGTCCCGCTGTTCTGAGCAGCAAGAGGTCTGGCACAGGGATGGCCCAGCCCTGCCTTCTGCACAGCAAGCAGGTCAGAGCAGGTTACGCAGCAGCACTGCCTCAGTGTTGCCAAGGCAACTCAAGAACGTGGAACGGTTGCTTGGCAACCCAACCCTCTGGACTCCTTTCCTCCCTGGCTGCAGGCTGCCGTCTTTGAGGCATTGCTTTTCTCCTCTGAAGGGACAGACAACAGCCCCTGACGGTGATGAACACACAGCCCGATGCAGATGCAGTAGAGACCACCGGGCCTGCCAACCCACCTTGCCACCACCGATGCCCATGCCACAGTTGTTAAGCTTGAGTTCCTGCAGGGTGAAGCAGGCTGAGCTCTTGAGGAGGGCCTCAAAGCCCCGCACTCCATCAGGCCCAAATGCGTTGTCACTGAGGTCCAGTTCCACCAGCTGTGCTCCAGCAGTGATAAGTCCTTCCCCTAGAGAGATCTGGACAGAGAGGTCAGTCACTCTCCCGGTCACCTCCAGGTGCCACTGCTGTGCCAGGCATAGCCCTGTCCACAGACCATACGCAAGTCAGGAGGAACGGGGCACAGACACTGGCTTCAAAGTTCTATAGTGCTGTCATCGTCACCATTTTTACCTTATTATTATTGTGTTTGAGTATAGGCACATGAGTACTACAATGCAAGTATAGAGTCAGACAACAACCTGGGGTGAGCTCGCTCTCTCCACCAGGGCACTTACTGCCTGAACGCAGCCTGAACTGAGGTGTGCACAGCAAGCACCTTTACTGGCCCAGACACCAGCTTTGACAGCAGATTTTCCTTACTATGTTCCCACACTGGAATGAGAGTGAGTGGGGCTTGGGGGGTAGAAGATCTGGGAAGGCTCTCCATGGGAGGTGGCGCTGAGCTCCCTGAGGATGAGCGCCAGCCGGTCAACACAGAAGGATTCCAGACAGCAGGGCAGAGTTGCAGAAAGATGGGAGCCTGCCTTAAGCAGGCTCCTGGATATGCAGGGATGCTTCATCAACACCTCAAGTTTCAGGACTATCTGAGCAGAATGCTGCTGAAAATAGGAGGGTTGAGCAAGAGACACTCCCAGCTCTTCCAGGAGAAATGACCAGAGGCAGTTTGCCTGAGACAGGATGGGGAAAGAGGCGCAGCCATCAGAGTGGGCAAGTAGCCCACAATGGCAGGAATTCAAGAGGACACCTTGCCTTTGCCCATACCATGCACAAAGTTTCCTGTTATCCTTCCAGAGACAATGGCTGTCCCGCCAGCTGAAGGTCTGGCCCCAGCTGCCCTCTGCCCTCTGGTGGCCACAGCTGTGCACTGTATCTACTCTTCCCTGGACCAGTACTGTTCCAGGTTCTTACTTTCTGCTCAGGAGAAACCACAAGAAAGCTGCTCGACTTTCTGTTCCACCCTGATAGTTCACTCAGTCCACACTGATCCCTGTTTATCCTTCCAGGGTGGGAATAACTCCACCATCTCTCAGGAGCTGGTTCCACGTAGCTAGCCTATTTGAGAGTCCCGAACCCCCTGCTGTGCTTCTTTGGGAGGGAGGGTGGTGAGGAGCTTTTCTGAAATCCACTGTGTGTATTGTACTGAAGGCCTGAGGAGGCATGACAATTACCACCCAAAATTCATTCTTTCTGATGCCCTGTGCTAGGCAGAGAGACCTAGAGCAGCCCAACTGCCAGCCGGCGCTAAGACCCAACTAATTCTCTCTCTCCCTCTCTCTACGGCTCAAAGGCTGGGAACTGGAGCCCTACTGAGCATCACAGCAAAAGAATGACAAAGAAAGGTGGAATGGCCACATGAGATTGTCCGTGGCCTGGAGCAGGAGGAAGGTCCCTGGGGCACCAGGAGAGGGTGGTCACAGCAAGGGAGATGCAGTGTGGGAACTGGGACCTTGGGAATGCTTGCCCTTAGCAGCACCTCCTCCCATCCAGGGCTTGGGTTCTGCGGCCTCCCTCAGTGTCTCACCTGCCTCTCACCTGTCAGACACAAGGCAGGTGTTGGGCTAGCCTGGTTTTGACCTGTGGGGTTGAACTCTCTGGAGAAAACTGCTGTGAGGGTGTGTCTGTGCCTGCAGGAAAGCACAGCCTGGCCCTTACCAGAGCTGGTGGGATCTCGGACCGAAGCCTTCCGGTGAACATGTCACTCCAGTGGCATCTCTGTGCAGGAAGAAGGGAAGAATTAGCTGGAGAACCCCGGAGAGAACCCAGGAGCAGCCTCACGGGAAGCCGCACACCGGCCACGGCTCTCTGAGAGCTTGGGCACCAAGAAGACTACTAGTCTGTTTTCTCAGCAGGCAATTAGATGTATTCTGGCCACAGCTAGAGGGACATGGAAGGGAAGGGAATTCTCTCTGACCTGTCCAACCCTTTGGTGAAAACATGACAATTCTGGGTGACAGAAGAACACAGAAGTAAAAAGACGCCTGAACACGGAGAAGCACCTCTTTTCAACCCCTCTGACCACCTCCATCTGGGGCTTGTGGGTCCTACCCATCTCCATTGCTTGCTATTTTTGTTGTTTTCTATACAAGGGTCTCACGCGGCCTAAGCCAGCCTCAAACTATGTAACTGAGGTTGGCCTTAAACTCCTAATATTTACCCAAGCTCCCAAGTCCCGGGATTTCAGATCTGCACCTCCATGCCCGCCAAACGGAGAACAAGGGCCAGGCTTAGAGTCTTTAAGTGGCAATAGTGTCCAGCTAAAAATCCACACTTAATTATTTTATTTTGTATTAGGCGCTATTTAGAGAAATGGTGCGTGCTGTGCCTTCAATTACTTTAAAAGCTAGTTCAGGAGCTGGAGAGATGGCTCGGCGTTTAGGAGTACGGGCTGCTCTTCTAGAGGATCCTGGTTTAGTTCTCAGCACCCATATGGCAGCTCACAATCACCTAAGGCTTCATCTCTAGGAGACACCATGTCCTCTTCTGGCCTCCGCCAACTAGCAGGCACATATACACTGCACACACACACACACACAAACATGTAAGGCAAAATATCCACACACCTAAAACAAACTGTTTCCTAAAATACATAAAAATCCAGCCTACTCAACACCATCAGATGAACGTCACAAAGGCAGGAGCATTTAGAATGTGTCTGCAGAAGCCACATCCCTAGTTCTGGCTGCTATGAGTGGGTGTGTTACAATGGCCCCTGGTGGCAGTACTGGCTAATTTTCATGCTTCTTGGTGGAATGAGATATGCACTGCGAGCGAAAGACTCCCCGAGTTTGTCCCTCTAGGGTGCCACCTCCAATTAAGACTCCTGTTCTCCTAGGTTACCTCAAGATGGCCTCATTTCAGGAACCAGGTAGCTGGTGTAGCAACATGAGGGGACAAAGCTCCTTGGCCTGTGCTCTCACCTTCAGCTCTGACTTCTTCTCCAAGGCCTTGGCGATGACTCTGGCCGCTTCCACGCCCACCGTGTTGCCTTCCAATCGTAGTGCCTCCAGGCCATCAAAGTCTTCGATCTCCTTGATCACATCCTTAGCTGTGTGAAGAGAAGACACCTCAGGCTTCGGCTGCCATGAACTAGCAGCAGGGTACTCAGGAAGCACCTGTAATTCATTTATTCTGAGGGCTGAGACCCATGCCACTCCAAAGACGGGAGAACTAGAGAGGCCACAGCCTTCTTAGAAGCAGAGCTGTGCAGACAACTCCATGTTCAAGCAAGCACAGGCCTACTCACTGTGGTGTTGTTAATCAGTTAACACGAGTGACATTATGAGACAAGAGCCTCCTTTCCAGCTGCCCTGAGGACAATGGCTGGGGTGATCGTTTTGCCTTTTGCCAAGTCTTGCTCCAAACAGGCAGACCCTCTAATGTCAAGAGACTGGACTTTCCAGATGGCTGCCTGCTCAAGGAAACACATGAGCCTTAAAAGTAAGAAGGGCAGGGCCAGGCCTCGGGGGAACAAGCAATTAATCCCAACACTCAGGAGGCAGGGTCCAGAGAATTTCTGTGAGTTTGAGGCCAGCCTGGTCTACAGAGCAAATTTCAGAACAGCCAAAATTACAGAGAGAGACTCTGTCTCACCAAATTAAAAAAAAAAATTAAAAACTAATTAAAGATAGATAAACAAAGTGGCCTTCACTTCTCAGGTCCTTCTTTTGCTGGAGTGATGCTTTTGTGCACTGTGTTTTCAGATGCTGATCTCTGTGCCTGAGATCTGGGTATAGTCCCCGGTGGCACGGTCATGATTATTGAAGAATTTCCTGTACCAGTGTTACATATAAACATTGTTATCTCTGATTGCTTAATAAAGAAGCTTGTGAGCGAATGACTGGGCGGAGGAGAGAGCAGGCAGGACTTTGTTCCCAGTCTGAGGGTCCCAGAGGGAGGATGAGAGAAAAAGAAGTCACTAAGAAAAGGAGGAGCTCACTATGGGGAGAGTTACAGAGAAGGCCACGGTGAGACTGAGATGGAAAGTAAGAGGTAGCCAGACCAGCATAACTAAGTTAGAACAGATGAATTCTAGTTATAGAGCTTAAGGCTTGTTAAACAAATATAAAAGGTCTCCGTGTCATTATTTGGGGAGCTGACGGTCCCAAAGGAAGTCCTGTTTCACCTTTCGTTCAAATCTCTCAGAGATGCTCACATTCTGCCTCCCAAGTACGTCATTCCCACTCAAAGTCAGGAGCTCCTCAGAGGTTGGGGTAAGCTGGGCGTTCCTAGTGACCTACTATAATGCTGGTGATGTGGAGAGATTAGGCACCTGAATTTCAAAGACAAACTTTGTCTGCTTTCTACAGTGCTGGCCATCAAATCCAGGGCTTGTCTACAAGCACTAAATCAGAGCCGCAGTCTCAACTCAGAGCCCGAGTTTCCACCCTTCCTCCACCAGTGGTGACAGTGTCGTTAAGGGGGCACCTTGACCTCAGCCAGTTTTCAAGTTGGTGAAATGGGAATAAAGCCTTCGAAAGGAAACAAGCTATACACTTACAGTGCTTGTGGGGTGCCCATAAATGAGGAGACAGAACTTGCAAGGGTCAGCTCCTGACTACCACATGGGTTCCAGTGATTGAACTCAGGTCAACAGGCCAACCAGAAAGTGCCTTAAGCCACGGAGCCATAATCTCTCTGGCCCAACAAGCAATGTGTTATGAAATTTGTATTTACTGAATTAAGCTCAGTGTCTATTCAGAAGCATGGGAGCAGGGAATTCAGCTGGACCTCATTAATCTTGGTATTTGTGAAATCAGTGACCTTGAATGAATTGCTTGGTCTCATTTCTACCCACTTCTCGGTGATGATAACACAAATACCAGCACACGGGAGTTTAGAGGCAGGAGACAGTAGTTCAAGGCCATTCTCTGCTACACAGCCAGTTTGAGCCTGCTGGACAGAGTTAGTCCCCAAATTGCTATGGTGATGGAAAAAACCCTGCCTTGAAAAACAAAACAAAACACCAACAAAACCAAAACAAGTCAGGTAGAGTTGTGTGCCTTTAATCTCAACACTCAGGAAGCAGAGAGGCAGGAGGATCTTTATGAATTCAACTAGCCTCATCTATATACTGAGACCCTGTCTCAAAACAAAATAAAACAAAAACCCAATACAACAAATAAGGAACCAAAAAAAAAAACAAAGCAGATGAAGTTGAGGGGTTGAGTATCCACCGAGGAATCTGTAATTTCAAAGTACTATGAAGCTGTTTGGGAAGGACATCCTGATCACCCCAAGGTTCAAAGAGTTCCCTGGGGGAGGGGAGTAGTTAGCTGGTGTACGAGATAATCTGGCAAATCCAAACCAGTTTCTCTGGTTAAGCCAGAACCCCAAGTGGCCTCACAAGGTCTGAAGACAGATACTTTTATTTCTAGGCAGCAAAGGCTTCAGGTTGGTCCTGAATGGGCAGACAGGAACCCCATTCCCTCTCCCAAGGATGCCTGGTTGCAAGGACTGGAACTTCCCATGAGGGCCCAACACTTTTAAACGAAGCTTCCTCAAGGCCTCTGCCATAAAGAAGGCAGTTGCCCTGGGCCAGTGAGGATAAAAGTAGGTGTGGGAAGAACCCAGCCTGTAGTCAAGAGGTTGAGCTAGATGGAAAAGTGTGAGGCTAGTTTGGGCTATACACCAATGGCTGGTTACCTGTTGTTGCTCACAGTTTAAGTAGTCATTCGCAAAGAAACAAGGAGAAATCAGATATCCCCAGAGCGATAATCTAACTGACCCAGTGAACCAGATGCCCCTAATCAGCAGGAAGTATCCTAATGAGAAAGTCACCCCTTCTGGCCCCTGACATTCTTATCTCTCTCTTTTCCCTTTTCTCTCATATCTAGTGTTAGGGGGTTAAAGGGTAAAAGAAAAGGGGTGGAGAAGGGTGGAAGGAAGAAGAACCCACAAATTAGCTAGTACCAGTTACAAGCAGCACCCAGATGTAGGGCTGGGCAGAATGGGGAAGTTGATTTCAAATGCCTCAGAGAAAACAGCGTGGTGGGGGAGATGGATAGTTTGTGTGGAAGGAATGGATAGTTTGTTTCAAGACACCAGCAAAAAAATTTTGAGGCTATTACAGCTGGGATATCCCCTGCTCTGCTCCCAGAGATTTTGTTTTTTAAAAGATCGGGAGAATAGCTGAACAGATGGAAAAATTGGAGAGGCAAGAGAATGGCTGAAATGGGAAAACAAAAGAGGTTTTTCTGAAAGGGTTGCAGAACTGGTAGGGCAACTGGAAAAACTGTGGGTGGAAGTGGAAGCACTTGGGAATCGAGGAGCACCGGAAAAGGGAGAACAAAAGGTCGCAGTCCCTGTGACTGAGGAGGAAAGCAAGAGAGAGGGAAAGAAGCTGCGCTGGAAGGCAGTCAGGTCAGAGAAAAGCTGACATGGTGGGAGGACAGTTTGATGAAAAATCCTGTTTCAAGGGAAAGGGTTAATCTCAAACCAACCTACCCAGAGTGAGAGGAGAGGTGAGCCAGGCTTATAGACCACCACCATCAGCTCTCCCAGTTTAGTCAGACAGCACATGCCTGCTAATGGTGTGGAACAAGGTGATGACAAGATAGAATGGTGTCCTATAGAAATGATAGATAGCTCTAAAGCATTTTAAAGAGACCATGATTTCATATGGGATGCACTTGCCTTATGTGAAACAAATTCTAAATAACTGGGCTACTCGAAATAGAATTATTACTAGAGGTTTGTTTGTAATTACAATGATTAATGTGGTGGAAAGAGGAAGCCATGAATATTGATCAAAATAGAGGAGAATGAATATAGTAAAAGGTCATTTGCTTGGTGAAGAGCAGTACTCTGATATACAAGAACAGATTCAATTTGATGACACTACTACAGAACAAGGTCACTCAGCAGCTCTAAGAGCTTAGACAAAGTTAGAAGCTGGGAAAGGGTTCACCTTGTCTACAAAGATTATACAAGACTGAGGAAGGCTTCACTGATTTTTTACAAAGACTAGTCTCAGCTGTGAACAAAGCCTTATCAGACTCTGATGCAAGGCAGGTGTTGATAGAGACCTTGGCATATGAAAATAGGAACACCAAATGTAAAAAAAGTTATTAGACCATTAAAGGCTCAGTCATCGCCCATGGACGAATGGATAAGGAATACAACCAATTTTCGGTTCTAATGTGTACCATGCTAATACCATAGGTCAAGCCATAGCTAGAGGTCTCTGGTATTAAAATGCCAGCACTTCAACTGCAGGAAATATGATCACTTGCAAATATGTTTTCGTTTTAACCCCAGGTGTGGGGATATGAGGCTGCTTTGCAGCAGCTAACTGTAATTTGCACCATGCTCTGTTGGGGACATGGTTTGGCCAGCTGCAGTTAGTTTTTGCAACTGTATGACATTTGGAATTGCAGGGACTTTTCAGAGGATATATAAATGCTAGGGCCTGCAGAGGCAGTGGGGTTGTTGGTTGTTGGTTTGTTCTGTGCAAAGTAGAAACAAGAAGAAACCAGATATCCTGACATCAAAGATCAAACTTCCCCCAAGGAACCAGACATCCCAATCAGCAGGAAGTAGCCCAACAGTAACATAGCCTCCTTTCCAACCTCTGACTTTATTCGAGGATCTCTTTTCCTCTCTATCCTCTTTTTCTCTCTTATCTAGTGTTGGGGGTTAAAAAAGTTGAAAGAGATGGAGAAGGGTGGAAGAAAGAAGAACCCAAACGCCAGCCACAAGCCTCACTGTTATAATGGACCCATGGCGCTGACTTCAGCTCACAGGGCTGCCAGAACAAATGATAACGATAAAGATGAAGAGGCTCAGAAAGCCTGAGGTCTCCACCTCCCACCCTCACTCCCGGCCAGTCCAGGAACTCACCATCTTCTGCAGTGTTCAGTTTGAGACTCTTGCCCTTAAAACTCAGCTGTCCTCCAGCCACCTGGGTTTTGGCCAGGGTCTCTGCCAGTTTGGCAATGTCTTCAGAGGCCATGACTACAATGGTGGGCTCTCCTGGAGATCTGTAAACTGATGATGAAACTACATTAAAAAAGAATCTTGGAGCCAGGCACAGCGGTTTGTGCCTGTAATCCCAGTACTCCGGGAGGCAGAGGATCTCTGTGAGTTCGAGGCCAGCCTGGTTTACAAAGCAAGTCCAGGACAACCATGGCTACACAACCCTTTCATGAAACAAAACCAAAAAACCAACCAAACAAACAAAAACCAGTCTTGGGAGGGAGGACTGGAGAGATGGCTCATCAGTTTTGAGTACTTGCTTCTCTTAAAGAGAACTCATATTTGATTCCCATCACTCACACTGGGCAGTTCACAACCACCTGTTAAGTTCAGCTCCAGATCAGACACCTCTGACCTCTAAGGGGACCTGAATTCACATGCATATACTCACACTCACACATACATATTAAACACACACACACACACATTACAGTGAATTTAAATTTTTAGCATTTTTTTTTAAAGGGTCAAGAGAGATGGCTCAATGGTTAAGAGGCTGCTCTTCCAGAGAACTGGAGTTCAATTCCTAGATCTGTACTGTAGCTAGGGCCTCTACCTAGGGCCTCTGTGGGTGCTGTAGGTAAATGTTGCACATATATGCAGGCAATGTACCCAACACTTCAAAACCCCAAAACCAAGCTGGGCACAGTGGTGGATGCCTTTCATGCCAGCACACAGGAGGCAGAGGCAGGTCGCTTTCTTTGAGTTTGACGCCAGCCTGGTCTACATAGCGAGTTCCAGGACACCCCAGACGACATGTTCAACCCTGTCTCAAACAAAACAAACACCCACAACATTGTGAAAAGGATTCTTCTGGGAAACTTAAGACCCTAGGTATGATCCCAAGCATAACCCCAAAGTGTAAGGGGAGGTCCCTTGAAATCTCTAGTCAGAGGGGGTATAAAAGCCCACTTCCTGCCATGGAGAATTCACAAGCTAAGCCACCAAGAGAAATGAATACAGCATTAGAAAAATAACAGTCTGGAAAGGCAGAAGAGAGATAGACTCCCAAAGCCCCTCTCCAAACTGCCCCAGCAAAGACACCCAGTGTAGGGCAGTCAAACCGGAAAGCAACAACTGCTTCAGGAATCACACACCTGCCTGATCATCATGGCAGCACTGTGTCTGAGGATCCCACTCCTCAAACAGGACATAGATAGCTATGGGATCCAGCTCATCCATTCCAGGGAATGTCCCACTGCCCATGCTGGCATGACTTTGTGATGGCACACAAGGCTAAGGCCACTGCATGTCTGGTTTCTGCCCTGGCCAGGAGACTGTACATGCCACAGTAGACCCTGAGGTTCCTAGGAGACCAGAGGTATCTACATCACAAGGGCTGCCATCACAATAGATCAGTGTGTGGAAAACAATCTCAGCCTCCTCATTCTGCTTCATGACACATTTCTAATACTGAACACATCAAACAAGCAGCCACCCAGGGCGCTAGCTGCAGGCTGTCCTCTGATTCAGTCCCAGCACGCTCAGATCCCAAGAGATGAAAGCTCAGTCTACAAGGCTGCGCTACACATGATGCTGTCATGAACCTCAGTGCTTACCTATCTCATCTACTGGCTGTGAACGAGGGTTGCCATGACCCTTCCCTTGGGGTCAATTTGCTAGAACAGCTTGCAGAACTTACGGAAAACACGTATCTACTGGTTGATTATAAAAGGTGGGTGTGTGAGGTCTGGGGGATGGTACCTCAGACCTCCCCCCTCAACAAATGACTTATTCATTCATTCATTCATTTACATTTCTTTAGAGAGAGGGTCTCAATGTGCATCTCTGGCTGGTTTGAACTCAACCCATAGACCAAGAAGGCCTCAAAGTCAAGATACCTGCCTGTGTCTGCCTCCCCAGTGCTGGGGTTAAAGGTGTGCACCATCATGCCAGCAAACAAAGGTTTTTTTTTTTTTTTTTAAAGAACACAAATGAGCAGCCAGATAAAGAATGCATAGAAAAAGAATGAGAAAAGAAGCCAGAGCATCCATGCACAAGAAGTCCCACCATCCTCCCAAGAATCTCCTGTGTTCAGACACTTGGAAGCCTTCCAAGCCCTATCCTCTTGGAGATGTATACTGTTACATAAGCATGATTGGTGAAATCGCAGGTGCTGATAAATCTGTTCTAATGACTACCTCCACCTATCCCAGTGCCACCTAAGGGATTGTGCGCCAGCAGTCGGCACTAGGAGTTTTCTTTCTTTCTTTTTTTTTTTTTTTTTTTTTTGGTTTTTCCAGACAGGGCTTCTGTTTTGGCTCTGGCTGTCCTGGAACTCATTCTGTAGACCAGGCTGTCCAGGAACTCACAAACCCACAAAGATCTTCCTGCCTCTGCCGACCGAGTACTGAGATTAAGGGTGTGTGCCACCACTGCTTAGACCAGGAGCTTTCTATGCCAGAAAGCAGGTCTGTAGCCAAATACGTATTTAATAACCTTACCACCGGAGACAAAGTTACCCACAGCTGGAAGCTTAACCGATTGGAATAGTTGGGCTGGGGTATAGCTAAGAGGAACTGTCTAGCATGCAGGAAGCTGTATGCCCAGCATTACTACAGAGAAGAGAGAATGGATAACTCCATGATCCCAACGAGAATGGCCCCCAGAGGCTCGATGTTTGAATTCTCTCTCTCTCTGCTTTCAGATTGGGTTGTAGCTCTCTGCTACTGCTCCAGTGCCATGCATGCCACCATGCTTCCTGACAAATAAACCTGAGAAACTATAAGCAAGCCCCCCCTTAAATACTTTCTTTTATAATAGAGGCCTTGGTCATGGTGCCTCTGTACAGCAACAGAACACTGACTAAAACCCAGGGAACTGTCAAGTCATTCTTTGAGCACCTTCTGAATGCCAGGCCATCTGCAGATAGTGACCCTACTAAAGGTCAGAAGGTCAGAGCCTGATTCCTCTGCAAAAAACTAGGAGGTGTTAACCAAAAGCCCCTAAAACCCCTGTCCCATACCAGGCTTCCCTCTGGGCTCAGGCCGCCTCCCATCACTTTTCCTTAATTTACACAACTACCCAAATTAGTTTATCAATAAGCATAAATTACTACTCAGGACAATGTCGAGAAACATTGAGAAAACACTGTGTACTGGATTCTGTTCTGAATGCCAGGTGAGCTGCAGTAAATCACATACCCCTTGAAGCTTATATTCAACAAAATATCCTATATTCTTATATTCTATATTTTACATGTTAATGAAAAAGTTTATGGAAGGGGCAGTTCTGTGGTAGAACTCTTGCCTAGTATTTGTGAGGACCTGGTTTCAATCTCTATCACCACAAAAAAGTAAAATAATAAAAAAAGGCCGGTGGTGGGGCACACCAATGCTCTAATATTTGAGAAGTGAAGCAGGAGGATCAAGAGTTCAAGGCTATTCTCAGCTACTAAGAGAGTTGAGGCCAGCCTGGACTACATGATACCTAGTCTGGATAATACAAAGCCACACAAATCAACCAGGAAAGGCAAGGAAGAAGGTGGTTTGTGTTTTTGTTGGATTTCTTTTTTATTTGGGGGGGGGGTGCAGTTTATTGTAGAATGACTAAAAGTGTTATCTGTAAAGAAACTAAAGATATCACAGATTGAGCCATGGGGGTGGGGGAGACGACGAATGGAAGAGCATTCTTATGAAGGGAATAGAATATGCAAAGGCTTGTGCGAGAAGAGGAGGAATTGGGACTATGGCTAGAGCAGAGAGATGAAAAAAATGGAACTGTTAGAGAAGAAAAGATAGTTAACAAGAGACTCAAGACACAAAGAACATTTGAAACACTGTGTATCAGTATGAGGGACCAGGAAGGTTCCTGTAGGGTTTCTAGCAGATAAACGTGCATGAAGCTGAACTGATAGGAACAGTGTCCTGGTATTAAGGTCTCATACTGAGGGGCTCAAAGAATGACAACACGAAGATGACTAAAAAAATCTATCTGGAACTCAGCCGCCTCTTACAGTTCTAAGATGGGACAATGTGGTGGGGGTGGTAGGGCTCCAGGTGGAAAGGAGGCACATTCTCAGTCCACGGGACTGAGGACACACAGATACACACAGGCCCTCCACCACTCACTTTAAAGAAGGACTAACCAAAGCACAGAGGGATGGAATTGCTCTATCCAAGGTCAACAGATGGCCTGCGAGGGAGCACACACAATCAATCAATACACAAACGCCCTCTGCTCCTGGGCGGCCGCGTGGGAGACGTCCTCAGGTGCACATCCATCTATCGACCCCGCAAGGCGTCAGCAGTGACTCATGCCAGGCTTCCCGCGCGGGCGTGGGCTGACAAGGGTAGGCGGCGATGGACAGCGGGGCCCCACCCGGAATGCCAGGCGGCCTCGCACCGCCTCCAGGTGAGATGGATGCCAACATGAGACGCCACCGCGGGCAGAAGCGCCGAGGGAGGCAGCTGGGGCTAGTGTCCATTCTAGGCCTCAGTTTCCCCAAATGGGAAAGGAACAGCGCAGCCCAGCGCCCCACCCCCAACGCCCCGGCCGCGATAGGCAAGAGGCGATCGCTTCGCCCCACCCAGGCCCTGGTGGCCCAGGCAGGTGACAGGAACAACGTGAGGGCCTCGACTCACCGCTTTCAGGCGGCGCCGCCGCGTGGGACCACGCAACGCGCGCGTCGGTGACTGCTTGAAAGAGAGCCCGCGTGAGAACCGATCCGGTCGCCGCGCCTCGGTACGGTCCCAGGAACCAGTCCGCTAGCCTGTCCTCGCTGCAGCGATTGCTCGTGTAGCTTGTGCACACCACCTGCTCCACGATCCCCAGCGATTATGGCGGCGGAGGAGGATTTTTGAAAGCCGGCAGTTTCTTTCCTTCGATTTGATTTGTTCAAGCCGGAGCAGGGTTTTGCCGGGCCCGCGCGCGGAGCCTACTGGGAAGGGAAGTCCTGCCCTCCCTCGCGGGCCTGACTGGACGCACATGAAGAACTACAATTCCCATGAAGCACCACGCTCAGCGTTTGCTACCCTCTTCTCCGCCCGCCCTCTCGGCTTCTGATGTTTAATGGGAGCGCCCGCAGACTACAAATTCCGGTAGACCATGCGGCAAAGCAGCCTCACCCTCACGTAGAGCTTTGCGCTCTCATTTATGCAACTTTATTGATAAAGTCGCTGCTGTCAAAGGCATGTTCCTGGATCTCTGTCTCTCTCTTTTTTTTCTTTTAATTCCCACGAAATTAAAAGGAAACTCCAAGGATTCATCGATAATTTTAAAAATTGGAAAACGGTCATTTTTGTAGGAGGGATAACCTGCAGGCATCACCTTAGCCAACTGGTTCATATTAACATCAATAACAGAACAAACACCCATCATCATAGCCTCATATGGTGGCATATCGAAGACACAGCATCGCTGCCCATTCTTTACATAAAATTAACAAAATCATGAAAAAAAATAAAAATAAATAAAACCAAGGCCATCTTCTAGAATAACTGGTTTATATTGTTCCAAAATGTTGTGTGCCATGCAGATTGAAGAATGTTACTGACTTAAGGACAGAGAAGGTGGTTGCTCTGTGGGCATAGCTCAGTGATAAGTGTATGCACAAGGCTCTGGGTTCATTCCTAGCACTGAAAAATAAATACACAAATATGAAAAAGCCATATTTGCCACGTGAAATACCTGGGCCTTGATTTCATCTTTCACTGGACAACAAGAGATTTGCTATAAAGGACAATACTAAAATAATTAGCAAAACTTGCCTGTATACTAAATGCTAGTATCAGACATTAAGTTTATTCTTTTGATGGTTCTGTAGGGTAGGTATGATGTGAAAGAAAAATAACAATAGCAATCTTTTTACCCTCTTCATGGCATAAGTCCTAAGAGGACACCTAACCACTGCTACGAATAAGTAACTGTATGTTGGGTGTGTCGGGAAAAACTCTGAACAGAACCCCATCAGTAGCCTGTGCTAACTTTTGAACGAGAGATTGGAGGGAACTGTATTTTCAGGATAAGACAGTTTTCTTGAAGAAAACTGCTGAAGTGATTAGAGATAAAGGAGCATGATGTCTACTCAGAGTATAAACAAAAAAATGTGTGTGTGTGGTGGGGTTGGGGGTAGGGCTGGAGAGATGATTCAGCAGATAATCACTCCAGATGCCCATCCGGAAGACTCAGGTTCAATTCCCAGCACCCGCATGGTGTCTCAGAGTAGATGGTAACTACAGTTCCAAGGGATCCAAAGCCACCTTCTGGCCTCTGTATGCATTGCACATATGTGCTACACAAACATACTTACAGGCAAAAACATCTATATACCTTTTTTTAAAAAAAACTAGTAAATTTTGTTTGGTTGGTTTTGGTTTTTGGAGGCAAGGTTTCCCTTTGTAGCCCTGGCTCTTCTGGAAAGCACTCTGTAGATCACGCTGGTTTTGAACTCAGAGGTACACCTGCCTGCGATCCTCCCTACCATACTGGGATTAAAGGTGTGTACCACCACTGCCAGGCCACCTTTCTTACCATTATGTAAATAATATGTTTGATATCAATGCTTCAGGTCCTCTCTAGGAGCAGTGCCTGCTCTTGACCTCAGAGCTGTCTCTCCAGCCCTGTATGAGTTTGTTTTTTTTTTTTTTTTTTTTTTTTTTTGGTTTGGGTTTTTTTGATGTAACTTTTGCATTTATTTATTTACTTTTAGATAGGGTCAGACTTATCAAATAACCCAAGCTGGCCTAGAACTTATGACCTCTTGACTCAGGTTCCCAAGTGCAGGGATGATCATAATAAAACATTGAGAACAACTGAAACCATGGTTAATGCCTGCATTTTATTTATTTGCTTATTGTCTGTCACTAGTTGACCTTATGCTTGAGGCTCATGATCCTCTCTTTTAAAAAGGTTGTTATTCCATGTGTGTGGGTGTTTTGGCTGCTCGTATGTCTGTGTACCGTAGTGCACCTAGAGGTGTCAGATCCTCTGGAGCTAGAGTTACAGATTGCTGTGAGCTGCCATGTGGGTGCTGGGAATTGAACCCTGGTCTCTCCGGAGGAGCAGCAAGTTCCCTCAACTGCTGAGCAATATATTCAGCCCCTTCAAGAATTTTTAATTGTATTGTTTTATGTATATTAGTGCTTTGCTCGCATGTACATCTATGCACTTCTTGTGTACCTTGTACCTGTGGAGACCAGAGAGGGTGTCAGCGCCCCTGGAGGCTACAGACAGTTGTAGACCACCACATGGGTGCTAGAAATTGAACCCAGGTCCTCTGGAGGAGCATCCAGTGCTCTGAATCTCTGAGCCTTCTCTCCTCCATCCCCCACTACCTCAAATGAGGAAAACCATTTTACATTTGTTTATTTGTGTGTGTGGACGTGCCACAGGGTGTATATGAACTTCAGGCATGGCAGCAGGGACCTTTTCTCAGTGACCCATCTCGATGGCCTTTAGTGTTGGGGTTTTGTTTGTTTGTTTCTGTTTTTGTTTTTTAGTATCACTCTCACACTTGAGAATCTGAATTCAAGGATGCCTTCTGCGTTAGCAGGGGTTTTTTTTTGTTTCTTTTGTTTTTTTGCTGTGAAGAGACACAGGAGTTGACCAAGGCAACTCCTATAAAAGAAAGTACTTAATTGAGCCAGGCTTACAGTTTCAGAGGTTGAGTCCATTATCACTATGGTAGGAAGCATGGCAGCGTGCAGGCAGACATGGTGCTGAGAGTTCAACGTTTTGATCTAAGGAAGCAGGAGACTGTGTACCGCTCTGGGCGGAGCTTGGGCATAGAAGACCTCAAAGCCCGCCCCCACAGTGACACACTTCCTCCAACAAGACCACACCTAATAGTGACACTACTATGGGCCAAGCATTCAAATACATGAGTCTATGGGGGGGCCTTACCCATTCACACCACCACAGCTTTGAACTACTAAACCTCCTGCCCCCCATTCTCAAGTATTGGAATTACGGACGTGCCCCATCATGCCTGATATAGTAATTCATTTATTTGAGATAAGGTCTCCCTGTATTAGTTATTTTCCTGTTGCTGTGATTTAAAAAAAAATGCCCAAGGCAACTTAGAGAAGAACCAGTTCTTTCGGGTTTATGGTTCCAGATAAGGGTGCAGGAATTAAAGGCGTGCATACCCCAACACTACCACTTGGTTTTACATCACCATTTCAAAAGGCAGGAAAGGGAGCACAGTGAGGAATTACTGGACCAAAGCAAGACTGAAAACCAGCAGGGCAAGGTCCAAACTTATAGCTCCATTCTTTTATTTTTTTTTTAATTTATTTAATTTTATTTTATGTGTATTAGTGTGAAGGTGTCAGATTCCTTGGAATTGGTGGTACAGACAGTTGTGAGCTGCCATATGGGTGCTGGGAATTGAACCCAGACAGTGCTCTTAACCACTGAGCCATCTCTCCAGCCCTATAGCTCCATTCTTCATGTGTAGGGCTTTTTTTTTTTTTATAGTTTTCTAATTTATTTATTTTTATTTTATATGTAGGAGTATTTTGCCTGAATGTTTGTATGCATACCATGTGCATGCCTGGTGCCAACAGGGTCCAGGACAGGTTTTACAGATCCCCTGGAACTGAAGTCAACGATGGTTGTGAGTGACTATGTGGTTGCTGGGAATTGAACCAGGTCCTCTGCAAGAGCAGCAAGTGCTCTTAACTGCTGAGCCATCTCTCCAGCTCTGATATCTGAAACCTCAGTTCCAAAGGTTTTAGATAACTCTGTCCTTCTAGCTTTGACACTTGCAACATAACTCTCTCTCTCTTTCTTTCTCTCTCTCTCTCAGCGAGTTCTACTTCCTGTGTGCATGTCTTCTTGACAGATATCCCATGGCTGTAGCCTCTGCAACATCTTGGGGTCTCCAAGGCAACCCAGGCTTCACTCTCACAGCTTCATTCAATGGCCTTCGGGGACTTCCTGCCTTCTCAGGGTCAGGAACTCCTCTGTCACATGCTGCTTGGCTTTGGTGGCTCTCTGAAACCACAAAGGAAGATCTATAACACCTCTTTTTTTTGTATCCTTCCTGTGTCTGAAGGCAGTACCATGTGGGCGTCATTGCCAAGATCTGCCAACAGCTTGGAATGAACCCGTTGAACTACATTAGCGGCAGCTTTTATTTGCAGTTGCTTTCTAGGATCAAAAAACCTTCAGGTCTTTTCCTTTCACAAACTGGAAACTTAGCAGGGTGAGGTACCCCTGAGGGCACCCTTCCATTTAGTCCATTTTAGAGCAGCCGGCCTCTCCGTTAACAGTGCTGATCTCATGTCTTTCAGCACCAGCCTTGGCTGCAACATCCTATTTAGCGGTGCTCTTTTTCTTCTTCAATTGTGAATTTTGTGTTCTTTCTGCTGAGTATGTTCTTTTTCATCGTAGACCTGTATAACAGTCTTGAAATCGTCTCGGCCCAAAGAATTAATCCATCCTTTTAAAGCAAATTCTCAGGTCAATGGCAAAAAGCCATTCCGAAACTCAGGAATGGCCTCCAGCCCCATTGCTAGCTAGTAATTTTTTCTGAAAGCTCTTGAGCCTGCCCCCACAGTCCACACTGCTCTCGACACTAGACCTCCAGGTTCTACTACCGCACACCGCTAAAGCTCTGCTTACAACATTCAAACACTTCTCTAGTCCAGTGTTCCAAAGTCTTCCATGCTCATTCAAGAAGCAATCTGGCCAGGTTTTCTAGAGCAATAGCCCACTCTCTGGTACCAACCCCCTGTAGTAACGACTTTTCTGTTGTGGTGATAAAGCACCGTGACCAAAGAAACTTAAAGAGTTTATTTGGGCTTATAGTTTGACAGGTATGTGTAGCGCTGGTCTTGAACCCTATTTTATTTTGGATTCTTTTGCCCCTACCTCCCTTCTCCACCCTAATCCCTTCCAACACCAGGTAGGGGAGAAAGAAGGTTAGTAGGGAGAGGGACCAGAGTTCTCTTTTGCTACTTCCTGCTGTTTAGGCTGGTTGCTTGGGGCAAGTCCGATCTTTGTTTCAGGATATCTCAAGCTTCTTCTCATCAGACTGCAACCACAGCGAGGAGGAGCAGCTGGGAGGAGGAGCAGCAGCCTTCTTCTTCCATGGAGCCTGAGCACTCTCTGGGCTCTGGCACTTATTCCCTCTCAGTGTCCTCCTATCTGCAGCTGGCAAAGGGCCCCTCTCAGACCCCCCATACCCCATACCTGGGATTAAAACAAAAACGTGTTTACAATAACCTAACTGAGTTTTTAAAGACACCAAAAGTTGCCGGGCGTGGTGGTGCACACCTGTGATCCCAGCACTCTGGGAGGCAGAGGCAGGTGGACCCCTGTGAGTTCCAGGCCAGCCTGGGCTACAAAGCAAGTCTAGGACAGCCAACGCTACACTGAGGAACCAAATAAATTAATTAATTAATAAAGGCATGTGCCACCAGGCCCAGCCCCAATGATGTATTTCCTTCAGCAAGACCACACCCCCAACACATCCCCGGGAAGCACAGTGCCACCACCAATAGGGGACTAAGGATTCAAATACCATCACATTCACTGCACAGTGTTCTGCCTGTCTCTGCCTCTCTAGTGCTGGGGCCGCTATGTCTCCATTCTCTTCTTGTTTTATTCTAATTTTAATTTTATGTGCGTTTGTGTTTTCCCTACAAGTATGGCTGTGTGAGGGTGTCAAATCTTGGAGTTACAGACAGTTGTGAGCTGCCATGTGGGTGCTGGGAATTGAACCTGGGTCCTCTGGAAGAGCAGTCAGCGTTCTTAACCGCTGAGGCATCTCTCCAGCCCCCCCCCATCCTCTTATTTTTAAATTAACAATTACACAGATGCAGCTGGGCATGGCGGCGCACAATCCCAGCACTCAAGGAGACAGAGGCAGGCAGATCTCTGTGAGTTCGAGGCCAGCCTGTTCTACAAAGTGAGTCCAGGACAGCCATAAATGTTTTATTTTATATATATATATATATACTTGTTCTCAAGGAGCTGGTTCACACGAGAGTGGCGACTGACAGTCCCCACACCGCCCTCCATGCTCTGATCGGGAGCAAGCCCCGGGGCCCTCCAAGGGTTCTACTTTAAGCTCTATGCCCAACCCTGTGACAAGTCCTAAGATTTGTATTTACCAAGTTGGAGACTCAAGAAAGTTGATGATGTTATTTCCAGCCTGGTGGGTTAGCTCAGGGAAGAAGTAATGTTTCAAATGGAAGTCAAAGGCACAAAGTGAAACCTACTGTCCCAGCCTGAAGGCAGAGGATGCGTGCCTCCCACTGACCAGCTGAGGCCCCTCTCCCTTACACATGGTGGTCTATTTTACTCCGCTTGCCAATTTAAATGCTAAACGTCCTCACTGAGATGCCCGGAACAACGTTTGGCATTATTTGTAGTCTAGACACCCTCATGTTACATGTAAAATCCACCATCAGTGGTAGAGTGCGCTTTACCGTGTTTTGTTTTGAAACAGCAATAAAATATATAAATAATGAAAGTAATCAGGCCAGGGGTGGAGGTATGTGCTTTAATTTGCAGCCCTTAGGGGTAGAGGCAACCAGATCTCTGAGTTCAAGGCTAGCCAGGGTTATATAAGTGTGACCCTGTCTCAAAAAAAAAAAAAAAAAAAAAATTAATCATCACAAACCCTGTAGGATAAGAACAATCACCACAATGAGGTTTCCAATAACAAAGAACAACATATATGACAGCATGCATGTAGCCCAGGTATGCATGTAGCCCAGGTAGGGTCTCTCACCCAGGTTTGTGCACGTACACTCTACAATGTTTGCACAGTGATAAAAATCACCTAGGGACGTATTTTTCAAAGCTCGTCCCCATTGCCAGTCAGCGTGTGGACTGCATCATCTTGCGATTTCCTCCGTGTCACCCCAGCTTGGATTAACAAGTACCACAGGCTGGGGGACTTTAGTGACACAGAGCGTTTAGTCAGGTCTGGAACGTCTGGAGTCCAGGATCCCAGCACAGTCAGGCTGCATACAGACAGCCCTCTTCCTGGTTTGCAGATGGCCGCCCCTTGACGTACCTTCACCTGCAACCCTCTCTGGTGTCTCTTCTTACAAGGGCACTAGTCCTAGTCACGTGAACCCCACCCACGTGGTCTGACTATCACCAGAAGGTCTCACATCATACGACCATTACACTGAGGATTGAGGATTTACAGATGAGGAAGAAGGAATTTAAGACTAGAGTTATGAATGCATCCTGGGTCCTTCTCTGAGCGTTACCAAGTTAAATCTTTTGTCACAGACTTGGGACTGTGCGAGAGCTGTGAGAACTTGGGACTGGGCAATGAATGCAATGAATGCTTCTGGAATGAGAAGATGAACCCAAACGTGACTTCAACTAAGGTTGCCACGTGCTCAGGCTCTCCTTGGAGATAACAGTCTATGCCTGGTGCGGAAGGTGCACACAGAAAGGATACATCCATGATATCCTTATCAATTCCTCAAGGTCCAGAGCATGTGCCCCGGATTCCCTTCTCTAGTGGCTCACCCACGTGACAAGTCCTTGGGGGTAATGAATGACAGATCCAGAACTGAGATGTTTCCATTGTGGAACAGTGGTTATGGTTTGTGGGATAACTAACAAGTCTGAGACTGAATCATGCCCCTGTCTCTTCCTTAGATGTGTGACCTTGACCTAGTCACTGACTGCTTGGGTCTATTCTTCACCTGAAAGTAGATAAAAAAAAAAATGACCCCTACCTTTTGAGGGCTTTTAAGATGGTAAAAAACTTACTATATTGGGGCTGGAGAGATGGCTCAGCGGTTAAGAGGACTGGCTATTCTTCCAAAGGATCAGGATTCAATCCCAGCACCCACATGACAACTCATAACTGTCTGTAACTCCTGTTCCAGGGGATCACACACACCACCACCACCACCACCACCACCACCACCACCACCACCACCAATGCATATTAGATAAATAAATTTTAAAAAGAGACTTAATAAAAAAAAAAAAAGAGCATACCTTTGCTCAGGATAAATAGGTAGGGGCTGTTAATGCTCTTTCAGCTTTGCTGTGAGGACATAGGAGCTCGCAGCTGAATATCAGGACTCCTCCGAAAACAGTCTACTGGTATGAGATTCTTGGTACTCATCTCCAACAAAGCACCTCACCTCTGGCTGGGACGTCTCTGACAGTCCAGCTTAACAAACTGATGCCATATTGAAAACCTTAGACGCCAGCATCCTGCCAAATCTCCCTTAATTAGCAGACATTCCTCTTGGAAGGATATTTGTATTTCACCAGCAGCTCGGGACGGCAGAATCTTGGGGCCTCTTGCCTGCTAATTCATCTGAGGCGGGGTGTAATCACACAGCTGCCTTCAGTAGCCTGATCCCCGAAATGAACGCTACTAACAGCGATGCCTGATGTGGTAGGCTGCCAGGGACACTTCAGCAGAGATTGCACATGATTGGGCACTGGTATTGCTCAGTCTTCACTGTGGGCTAGAATTTGGGCTAGCTGAGGCTGGCCTTAAATGTCTGATTCTCTTGCTTCCTGCCTCCATAACAGGTGTATGCCCCAGTGCCTAGCTGGCTCAGTGGTTGGTTCGTTTTACTCTTGATTTGAGGTAGGAGGTAACCGGCACTCTAAGATTGCTTGGTTTGCTTTAGGGGGGGTGTGTGTCAGATAGTCAACAAATGCCAAAGCAAGAAATCTTAAGTATTCCTAGTGTTAGCCTACGGATTCTCACCATATTACCCAGAAGCCCTCGCCCAACATGCCCACACTTAAGTCGCCATGCTCAGACTGTCTCCACCCTGAGCCCATCATCTTGAGTCCATCCCAAGTCACCCAAGGCTTGTTTCCACATAAACACCAGTGACATCTGAGAGCCACTGCATTCTGCTTTTGCTTCTGAGATTGTCCCCTCTCATCATCCCAGGGCCTGGCTTTGTGCTTGCTAATCTCAGGGTAGTGAAGAGGAAGGAGGCAGCCACATCCCGGAAAGAGCTGAAGAACTTTTGCAAGGGCAGGAGCAGGCAGGGCCTGGTTACACACCTTTAGTCCCAGCACCAGGAGGCAGAGGCAGGCCGATCTCTGTGAGTTTGAGGTCAGCCTAGTCTACAGAGTGAGTTTCAGGACAGCCAGGGCTACACAGAGAAACCCTGTCTCAAAAAACAGCAACAGCAGCAACAACAAGGTAAAAAGAGAGAGAGAGAGAGAGAGAAGCATATGAGCATTTGCTCCCTTTCCAATGTGCCCTGAAAAAAAAGAGTTACTAGAAACTACCAGAGGTCATGTAAGACACAGAGACTCTGGAGTCAAAGCTGCCCCTTGGACAGCTTAATCTCTGAGCATCAGTTATCCACCTATGAAATGGGCATGCTAAAACCCGTTTTCCAGGATTCTTTTGTGAATAAGCCAACAGAGCCCTAGATTCTTGTTCTTTCTAGGCACCTGCCATAGCATATTTAACTGTTTAAAATTCGTCTCCGTGTTATAGCCCTAACTCCCAAGGGTATGTCTGGCACAAGTGTTTGTCAAAGAGATAACATTTGTAGAGATGAAGCCTGCCAGGCTCACAGATGATCTGCCATAACTTAAATATTCATGCACACACGTGCACAAAATGAAGAGGAGAGAGGGAACCTGCTTCCTGGGATTGGGTTTCAGGAATCAAGAGGGCGGTGCCTACTGTGTAGGGCAAACACTATTTGGAATCGAAAGATCTGGACTTAAATCCTGCCTGTCTATAACCATTTCTGAGGCTATACCATGATTGCTTACAGATCATCTGTTTGGTTAGCCTCTCTTTTATCTCGGTCCTCTTAGCAACCTTAAGCCCCTTCTAGAAAGACCCCCAACAAAGAGGCTTTCTATGATAGAATTCTACCAAGGCTCCCCTGAGCTTTTCAAATAGGCCTAGACCTTTAGGCTTGTGTATTTATTTCTAGATTCTCTGAATTTTACTTTTAAATTTTATTTATTACCATTATTTTTGAGATAGTGTTTCTCTGTGTAGTCCTGGCTGTCCTGCAGCTTGCTGTTTAGAACAGACTGGCCTTGAACTCACAGAGATCTGGCCTGCCTCTGCCTCAAATTGTTCTCCGACAAGCCTGACCTAATTGTCCAAATTTTAGCAAGAATCCTGCTAAGTTGGTTCAACCCCAAGCCCCTACCTTCCGCCTTTACACAGCATCAATATCAACCTGGGATCCTCTTCCTCTACTTATTCCCCCAAAGTGACATGGCAGCTCCTGACCCATCTTTAAGAGATGATGGCTTAGCCATTAAAGGCACCAGCTGCTCTTCTAGAGGACCTGTGTTAAGTTCCTAGTACCCACACAAGGGCTTACAACCGTCTGAGACTCCAGTTTCAGGAGCTCTGATGCCCTCCTTTGGCCGCCATGCACATAGATACCTACAGCCAAAACACCAGCACACACACAAACAAACAAAAAACCAGACTTTAAAAACACTTGAAAAGAAGCCCGTTGGGTGGGGCTCGATCACATTTTATCCTTACCTTTCTGGCCGCTGACCCTGCCCTGCTCCTTGCCAGTTCATGTTATGCTGAATTCAGGGCTGAGCCCAGTGTCTCTGCATCACTGCAAAAGCCCTCTGCAGTGGTCCCTAAACCCACCACGATGGCCCTTCCTTGAATAAAATCAGCCAGGCCTTCTTAAACAAGAGTCATTGATTTTTTTTTTTTTTTTTTTTTAACTTCCTACCAACCCCAGCCAAATGAGATCCTGATTGAGTCCTTATTAACGAAAAGGGCACAACCCGAGCAGGGGCTTGAAGATGTCTTCCTTCACCAAATACCTGGAAATACTTGGAAAGCCAAGCGTGGCTTTTTGCTGGGTTTGGAGGTGGTGGTGTTGGTGGGGGGGGAGGTTGGTCCAGCATCCGCCCAGAAATGCAAAACCGCCAGAAGAAAAGCCCAGAAAAGGAAGGGCACTTTTAAAAGAAAATCAAGGTGAATTCCAGGCACAAACCGTCCACCGGGAAGGGGGGCTTCCAGACTCCCTCCTCCCTCCCCACCCCCCTCAAGGTGCGCAGCCCGCGCCGCCCACCCCGGGCGCGACTGGGGCGAGGAGGAGCTGCGCTCTCTAGGACCCGAGGAGGGAGAGCTGCAAGGAGACGGAGCTTCCAGCGGGCGCTGCCGCGAGCGGCCGGCCGAGGGGGCTGGAAATGAAAGTAAAGCGCTCCGGAGCCACATGGACCGAGCTGCCCGGGCGGCGGCGCCGGGAGCAGGATGCGGCCGCCCGTAATTAAATAGCATTTACTCTTATTATTACTAATAATAATAACGTAATCATACCTCTAGTCATAGCATACCATTTATCGGGCTCGGCGCAGGCCCGCGGGGAGCGCAGCCCGGCCGAGGTGAGTGCTTTGGCGCGGCCGAGCCCCGCGGGGCAGAGGCCCGGCCAACCGCGTCCCCAGCGGCGCGCGAGGTTGGGGCGCGCGGGGCCGGGGCGCTCGGGCAGGGGCCCGGGCAGGGCCGTGCGCGGAGGCGGCGCGGGAAGCCGGGGCCAGGCCACCTGGAAAGGCGGCATTGCAAGAATAATGCAATAGCTCCCCGTTTACCGTGAACTGGTTTTTTTTTTTTGGGGGGGGACCTCTCTGCAGATCCCCGTACCCCTGCCCCAAAGTTTCAAAGTTATTGTGTGCCCGGGCACCTGCCACCTGGGAGATTGAATCTGCAGTGCAGCCCCCAGGGGATGTCTTGGGGTTTTCTTCCGTGGTGGCGGTGGGGGGGAGCAGTCTCCCCCGGGGTCTAGAGCTTTGGGCTGCACGGATGCTTTGCGGATCCCACTGCAAGGGGGTGGTCCGAGTCTGACAGTAGGGGATCCCCCCTCTCCTTTTGTATTCGCTTTGGATCTGCAGTGCCTAGAGGTGGAGGGGCCGCGGCGAAGGCCAGGGACAATGGCCGGCTGATGGGTTGCCGGAGTCGGTTACGGCGGCCACGCGAGTCCGGGGATCCGGGGCCTGCGGGCCCAGCCCTGGGGGAGGGGGCGGCAGGAAAGGGGGGCGCGGTCTGGGTCTGCTGAGCAGAAGGGCATTTCCGGTCGTGGCATCCGCCACGGGTGGGCAGTAACCAGGTGGGGGGTGCACGGGGGCTGCTGGGTGCCGGGACTCTGCCGATTGAGGGGTGCCCTGGCAGGGCTGGGTGCCCTGGCAGGGCTGGGGTCCCTGGAGAAGCAGAGCCGACCCCACCAGGGCTCTCAGCGGACAGAAGCTCCCCTCTGCGACTCAACTCTTTCTTTCCTGCTTAGAGGACCCTCAGGTTCAGGTGTTGGTAAAGTTCCTGGGTTGGGGCCCTTCCCAAAGACAAAAGCCCCCCCCCCCCCCAACACGCCCCAGGAGTGGGAAGGGATCCTGTAGAAAGAATTCATTCTTGACAGAACAGGATGGCTGAGGTGCCAGCAGGACATAGATGGGGGAACGGACCTGGAGGGGTCTGGGCTTCAAGTCCGGGGACTGGGGGCCCACAGCGTGGGGGATTTAATTTTTTTCCAGGTTGTTAGTCAGGACTGAGGTCCTCGGGCACCCCCCCCCCAACTTCTTGCCATTTTCCCTAGTGGCAGCAGTTCATCCAATTTGATGAAAATAGCGGAATGCAGAGCCTTGAATTTTTACACAAATGTGATAATTATAGTACGTTTAGCAACTATGTTGGACATGAAATTCCAGCAGAATCTTTCCCTCTACTCCCGAGACAGGCCCAAAGCTGGGTGAAGCAGGTTCTTGAAGGGGGAGTGTGTGTGTGTGTGTGTGTGTGTGTGTGTGTCCGTGTGTCCGTGTCCATCCATCCTGAGCTGGACATACATGGGCTCATCTGCCCTTCATGGCCGTTATGGTAGACATTTTCCATCCTTGTTTTCCAGATGAGGAACTGAAGGTGTAGAGAATTGGGCATCTTGCTGGAAATTTACACAAGAGACAGGATTCCTAACTAGTTACCAGACTCCAAATCTCCGATTCTGGGAGGGAGCCCTGAGGGTGAGGGAGTGGATTTGTGGTTCCATAATGTCTGTTTAATGGTTACTGTAAGCTATAACCAGTTTAGGTAGGACAGTTCAGAATGTAGCCATGTGGCTTGTTGAATTTTTGTTTGTTTTTTGTTGTTGTTGTTTTTAGACAGGGTTTCTCTGTGTAGCTTTGGCTGTTTTGGACTCTCTTTGTAGAGCAGTTATCCACCTGCCTCTGCCTCCGTGAGTGCTGGGATTTACAGGCGTGTACCACCAAGCCTAGCTACTTGTTGAATTTTTTTGGATGCTGAGTTCAATTTTATGAGCTTGTCTCTTGATTCTTAGGTATGGGACAGTACAATCTTCTCAAACCCAGTACAAATATAGTGGGTTTGAGACTCTTAAAATGATAATACCTGCATAGCTATTATTCACTTATTTCAGTTTTCTCAGAGGATTATTGCCTCCGTCAGTTAACCTAGGCCTCTTCCTGGATGCTTCTAGCCTTCATACAATCTTATCTAGGCCTAGAATGTTTTCAGTCTCTAACACGTACAGCTGAACAAGCTCACCCTTTGTTGTTCTTACTGAGCTCTGGGCCAGCTGGTTCAACTCTGCTGTTCTGGCTCAAACTCCTCTCCAAGTTGACCTATTCAGTCTGGCTTCTCTTAGCCTCTGAATTGCTCTGCTTGACCTCAAACTAACTCCAAACAACCTTTGCTAATCTTCTGGCTCCTTCTCTGCTCATTCCGTGTTCACCTGTGTTCTTCGTCTGCAAACCGTTTCTCTATCACTGTCCAGGTAAAACTGCCTCTTCTCTCTCCTTCTCTGTGTTGCTCCCTTAAGTAGCTTCCCTTTCCTCTCTGTTCTCCGAAGAGTCGGGCATATCCTACTGTGTCAAGTCTTTCTCTGATTTGTCACTTTTTCTGCCATCAATTAAATATCACTTTCAAACATGGGCGCTTCCTTCTACAGGGCAACTTTACCTTCATTGGGATTAAAGGCATGTACCACCATGCCTGGATCTAAGCTTAGCTTTTCCTTACCTTAAACTTGCTCTCTACCAGGCTGGCCTTGAACTCAGATCTGCTTGCCTGTCTCCTGAATTAAAGGCATGTTTGTATTCCAGCTGGATCACACAGACTTAGAACATCTTTGGATGTGATCTCTTGCCAGGACAGCCATGTTCTGAATTAAAGTTCCTCTACATTTCTCCGGATAGCTCTGTTGTTCTGAAACTCACTTTGTAGACCAGGCTGGCCTCAAACTCAGAGGCCTGCCTAGCATGCCTGACCGGAGACCTTGTTTTAAAGGAAAAAAGGAGGGGGGTGGTGGTGGCTTGCAAGGTGGCTCAGCAGATAAGTGCTCTTGCAGAGGAGTTCAGTTCCCAGCACCTCCGTCAAGCAGCTCACGACTGCCTGTAACCCCAGCTCCAGGGGATATGACACCCTTTCTGCCGCCACCTGCACTTGCATGTCCACATACATGAATAAAAAACAAAATCTTAGCCAGGCATGATGCACACCTTTAATCCCAGCACTGGGGAGGCAGAGGCGGGAGGGTCTCTGTGAGCCGACGGCCAGCCTGCCCTACAGAATTAGTTCCAGAACAGCCGAGGTTGTTACACAGAGAAACCCTGCCTCGAAAAACAAAAACAAAAAACAAAAAAAAAAAAAAAAAAACCAAAAATAAACATAATGATAATAATTTTTAAAATATTAAAATCTCAGTCTCCCTGCACGGGAGTAATAGAAGTTAACCCAAGATAGTCTTCCTTGTCCTCTTGCCTTGGGCAAGCATCCCGTTCTTTCATCCTAAGCTCCACTTCCTACAGGAAACTTTCCTGCACATTCCCACGGGCCACCTTGCCTTCTGTCCTGCACAGACCAGTGAGCTCTTTTCTTTCTTCATAAGTTCTCAGCTTTGTTTCTTTTCTTTCTTTTTTTAAAACAGGGCTTCTCTGTGTAGCCGTGGGTGTCCTAGACTTGTTTGTAGACCAGGCTGGCTTCAAACTCAATGAGATCCACCTGCCTCTGCCTCCCTGAGTGCTGGGATTCCAGGTGTACGCCACTGCGCCGAGCTCAGTTTCATTTTTAAAAGGCTAATTGTGTGTGTCCATACACGAACACGTGTGTGGATGCCCGCACCTGTGTACAAGCACAGACTCCTGAAAAGGCAGGGTCTCTTCCTGAACCTGACCCTCATGTATGGGCTGAGCTCTTAGCCATCGGACCATCTCTGTAAGCCCATGCTTTCTTACCGAATTTACCTTCCTGTTTCCAGCCAGACCATAATAAGGAGCTTGGTCCAAGACCTGCCTCACAGTAGCTTACCAGAGGGCCTTTTAACTTGGTAGGTCACACAGGACTCTGGGACAGGGTGAACATCCAGAGACAGAAAACTATTCCAAAGGCCTAGCTCTGCAGTGTACATTTCTAGCAAGAAACACATTAAGCCTTACATTCTTTACCTGGAAAAGAAGTATTAAAAAATACCTACCCCCTCCCCCCCACGACAGGCTGGGTGGTGCATGCTTGTGATTCCAGCACTTGGGAGGCAGAGGCACAGACGGTCGGATCTCTGTGAGTTCAAGACCAAGCCTGGTCTATTACCCTGTTAAGAGAGGGGAAGGGGAGAGGGAGAAAAGAAAAGGTCTGCCTGATAAAATTTCTAGAAAGGAAAGATGACACCACATCTGTGAAATGCCTTTTGTTATAAACTAACCAAAAAGCACTATACATATACACATACACATACTTTTTTCTTTCTTGTTTGCTTGCTTTTGTTTTGTTATTTTGTTTTGACAGTTTCTCTTTGTGTCCCTGACTGTCCTGAAACTTACTCAGTAAACCAGGCTGGCTGGAAACT